>NW_010973092.1:9218749-9266573 GCF_000737465.1 Haliaeetus leucocephalus
CGGGGAGGGGAGGGGAAGCCGGGCCACCCCGCAAAGCCTGCTGGGAGCCGGGCGCCGGCCGGACGCGGAGCCTGCTGGGAATTTTAGTCTCCGGTGAAGGGCGCCGCCTCTGCGCGCAATGCCTGCTGGGAGTTGTAGTCCTACCGCTTTCCCTGAAGGGGAGGGCGGGCGGCGAAGCGGGCCTCGCCTCGCCTCAGCTCGCCTGGCCGTGTGGGGAGGGCTCTGTAGACACTTGTCACACAGCGGTGGAACCGAGGCTTTGTGCCCTTCTCGGCTTAGGGTGCAGGTACAGCCCGGCTCTGACCCACCCTCATGCCGCTGCAGCATCTAGCCTGCGGTGAACTTGGCCTACAGCCAGGCGAGGCACAAGAGGGAGAAAGGTCTACACAAATAGCAGGCTACAGCACAAAACACAGGTGTAAAACTCGTGTCTGACCAGAATATGGTTTTATACGCTGCTTTTTATTGCAAGGAACTCATTCAAGAGCAGCATTCTGTCATTATGACTGCCTGTTTGCTGATCGTGGTGTACAGAGTATGGTGAATTTTCAGTGGACTTTCCGGATTACTCCTGCAGGCTGCGACCAGGATTTCTGCAAGAAATGCCACACGTGAAAGCGGATGAAAGGGTGCAGCATGTGCGCTAAGGTAGCACAGTCCATCGGGGCACAGCACATGCAGGAACCTTGTCTCCACTTCTCAAGAAGGACCAAGTCAATTGACAAAAAGCCAGGGAACAATCACAAACATTAAAGCTGCCTCAGGAGAATACTAACTGTTTTAACATACTTGTCAACAAGCATTGCAAGACCATCTTCAAATATTGCCTGTGCAGGGTATTGAACAGGAATCAGAGCTCCCTGGGTATAATGAAAACAGTAAAGTCAGTGAAGTGATTTTACAATAAGGATTGTCAGTTTCATTACATACATTTACTTTTGTTCTTTACCAACTTTTGAATTTTGAATGACCAGTCATGATGGGGGGAGTTTTCTTCTCAAGAGAAGTGGAAGTCTGTTGTCTATTTCTTTGCACGTCACAGGACATGAACTGACTGTCTGGGTATTATAGTTAGTCCATAATACATTCTTGATGTGTATTTCTTGTTGGTGTGTTTGTATCATAAATGAACATATTTTGCATAAAGACAGTATACATCTGCAAACTTTTACCCAAAGGCAACATACATCTGTAAACATTTTGCCTTTTTATTGTTTAGTCAGAGCAAGCAAAAAAAGGGATGAGAAAGACCGGTTGCAGCTGCACTTGCTGCTCAAATGACAGTCACCTCTTTTAAAAGTTGGTGGTTCTCTGCACTATTCAGGAAAGCTAAAGAGCTGATCACCTGCCCATTTTCTGACATCCCATTATATCTTTTTACATAGGTACTTTCATGGCTTCTGTCTCCTGAACATCTCAGTGAAATCTATTTGAATGTAAGAACATCCTGAATAGATCATCAAATCCAGCATCCTCTCACTAACAGTAGTAAGTATTAGATGTTCTTGTAAAGAATGTAAAAGCTGGTGAATGTGGATGGATCAATCTCCGGGTACATCTTTCCCATTTTCAGTTTTCTGTGGCTTAGGGACTTGGTTCTGGAATATTGGCACTAAAGCTTTCTGTTTAGGACCACTGGATGGACTGGTTTTTTATTAATTTAACTGATTGCTTTTTGAATCCTTTTAGATTAGCTTACACAACACTTTGTAGCAATGAAGTCTGTATTATAACTGTTGTGTGAAAAAAATAGCTCCTTTTGTATGTTTTAAATCGTCTGCTTAATAGCATTACTGGTTCAAGTATTATGAGAATTAGTACTTAACAATTCCCTATTGCTCCTTTCCTTGTCAGTTGCGAATTTAGAAATCTGTAGATTTCTTACCACACTGTTTTCTTCACTGTGCCTAAGACTTGCAGTATACTTACTTTCTCCTTATTCAGAAGTTGTGCCATACCTTTTCAAGTCTACTGTATTGTTTTTGAAACTGAAGAGGAAGAACCAGCACTGCATGCAGGAGTGAAGACACTTAGCAGCCTCGTGATGTTTTATATTTTTTTTCTCAGTTGCCTTCATAAGAGTTCTTAATGCACTTTGCCTTTTTGAATGCTACTGAACACTGAGATGATATTTTAATCTGCAGCACAACATCTGTGGAGATTGTCTGTGGTTGGTGTTTAACTGAACTCAGCACCAGTTTTGCTGCCAGCACAAATGTGAGGCACATTGCCATGTGCCTTTCCATTGTGGACTGAGAGAAGGGACATCCTTAATTTCATATTGTAACACCTGGCAAAGCAAGCTGGGTGAAGACTCTCACTCTTTGATATCTGCCTTTCATTTTTTTCTGTGAATAAACTGAGGACATTGGTCGTCAGGAGTAGAAGACGACATTGATAGTCTCTGTTTAAAGAAAAAATGAAGTATTATAGTTGGAGCTTGCAAAAACACAACTTTTCTGATTTGCTACAAAAGTTATTTTTAAATTTGGCTTCAGTCCATATTGGATCAAAATCAAATTTCTAAATACATTTCTGATGAACTGCAAGTTCCCCAGATTCTGCTGTGGTGCAGTGAAATTGATGTTCTTGTTAGCACTGGTTTCCTTGAGCAGCTGCAAGCAGCTCCCAGAGTTCTGAGTGCTGGAACAGACCTGCCAACTCATGATGGGCTGCAAGAGGCAGTTTCCAGGGTCCATACTCTACCCACACCTCAAGGTGCACATACCCCCAAAGTCAAATCCACCCATTCCTCCCTATTTTCCCATCAGGGATGACATTTGAACTGAGACAGTTAAGGGTCAATAAGCCATCAGGATTTCATTGATTTGTCTGTTTGGTTTTTTTACAAATCTTTGTTTCCATGTGAAAAAAATTATGACCCACTGTAATCATACACCAGAAAAAGAGAATAGTAAAGAGAGTATTTCAGATGCAGGCATAAGAGAATAACAGTATATGCAGAAAAAAGAGAGAATGAACCTGGAATTTAAAAGCAGTTAAGATGAAGGTGCGCATCTTTTAAGCATTACTAGCTATGTCTGGATGCAGTAATAGGGCAAGGAGAGACGACTGGCATTTATTGTCAATTTTAAGGTATAGTAAAAAGCAGGTCTTTATGTGAGATTGAATGCAACATGACTGACAGTAATTTTGCCATCTCCATTCTGTCAGCTACTGATAAAGTGCATGAGCATATGTATAATTTCTGAATGATGTGAAGACACTTTCTGGTTCATAAGTAGTTCCTTTAAAAGAAAGATCTGATCGGTGTAGGTAGAGGGTAATGCAGTTTCAAAGCAATACAATATTCAGCATAACAGGTAGTAGTTGTAACATATATCATGTAGAGGAACTGTACTTTATTATAATTTGAGCCATCAATTACAGGAGAAGCAGTTAGAGAAATCGAACTAATTTGAACACTGCAATAGAGTTTGCACCTGGCTATTCCAGAAGTTAATATGGGCCATTCGGTGCACAAAAAGTCTTGCAAATTCCAAATGCCTGGAGAGCAATATTGTTGTTAATATCAACCATATTAATGCACAGTAGAGAGATGTCCAAGTCAGTGATTAATTTACAATTAAAATGTAGGAAAAAAAAGAGGAATGTCAAGGAAAATCACATTGCGGCAGGGGAGGGAGGCAGTGGCACAAACTGAGACAAACTTTTCATTTAAAGCAGTATTTGTTTTCATGATTTCATAAAGCTCCACTTTTTACCCACTTACACAGCTGAAGTCTGAATTTCATAAAAACTGTTTGTTCTGAGAATTAGTCAATAGGGCAGAAGTAACATTGAAACAATGTTCTCTGTTTGCAGGCTGGTTAGTGTCCCAGGCTTTTCTGAACAATTGCGGCTTCTCCAAATCCAAATCTGTCTTTCTGTAACACATCCCATACACACAAACATACCATGTTAAAAACAGAAGGTCATTAGGTGGGCTGTTGCAGAAATTGTCTTCCTGCTCTGCCACAGAATGGTTCTGCCTCTGGTAAAAATGGCAAAATCCTCCAGTCGCTTCCATGGTTGTAAAACTGCCTATAAAGCTTCTACCACTCAGCACCTGAGCCCATATCACACTCATATCAGAAAGAGAGAATCTTGGGGTGCAGTGAATACCTTCTGTGGAACCAGGGGAGAGTGAAAAGGAGACTCTGGCAGTGATGATGCTGTTCCAACTTTATCCCTCCTAACACTGCCCTCTTTCCCCCTATTGCTGTGGTGTTACATCCATTTACTAACAGCATTTGCATGTCCAGGACCTGTCTGATTCACTATAAAGGAATGTAGGTAGCAAACTTTGAAGAAGTTTTTTAAGTGAAATTGATCCAATTTTAAGCTTTAGAGCCAAGACTACAACTGCCCATGTTATGCTCATGGAAGACTGGGAGTGCCCGGCAGAGGTGATGACCTCAGAAGCTGGGAAGACAACTCTGCTCTCAGACAGCTTCTTCTGCCTAGGTAACACTAGCAGTTTTTTGCAGGAAGTCCCTGCAGGGAGCTTGTACTGAATGTTAACATCAGTCTGCATTCAGCCCTAGTGCTGCTTCATTTTCTAGCCTGAAGAAATGAAGGTTGACTCCATACTGTGAGCATTCTGTGGGTGTCATTCTGTCTCCTCACAATCTTTGAAACAGTTGAACCATTTCACTTAGATGAGGTAGAGGTGGATGGTTCTCAAAGTGATTTACAAATTTATGCAAAATTCTTACAAGTTTCCTGAAAATAAATGACAGAATAGGAGAGACCTTATTGTCACTGCTCCTGAAAAAGTAGTGCAAGCTGAGCTCAGCCTTTAATGGAAAGCATTTAAGGTCAAGGTTCTCTTCTAAGGGTTCTCCATTGTCCAGTAAGCAGTAAATTCTGGCTTTTCCTGTGCCTAGGGCATTTACAATGTTGCTCTTTGTTGTGGATTCCCTGATGTCTAGAAAGGGGTGAATTCCTGCTGCCAAAATATTACCATTTAATTATCAAACCAATCAACTGTGAGACAAATGTCCCCAGGGAAACAGCCTTCATTAGTTCCACTTTTTACAGAGCTACTTGGGGTTTTTTGGTTTCTCATTTTCTCCCACATTAGCAATAGGCAGTTTCTGCATGGCCCTAAATTAGGATGAAAATGTGGGGTTTGGGTATTGCCAACTAATGGCTGATATTAGATGTTCTGAGCTTTCCTTCAGGCTGATGATGCAGCATTATCTGACACTTTTCTTGGGGAGGCTTTGGAGCCATAGTTTTTAAAATGTTCCCACTGTTAGAAATGTAAAATATGGGGAACTCCCCTCTGAATTGTGTCCTGATGTCACAGCTATCCCTGTCATGCCCTTAGACACCTCCTTTAAGTGGCTGTGGTACTTTCCAAGGGAAATTTAGGAGTTTGTGTTTGAGAATTGATTGATCCTCGGAGTAGAATTCTCTTCTCTCAGAAGAATCATGCATGATCTTTATTCTTCTCACAGAAAGTCATTTGCAGATTCTTCAGTCTTTTATTTTAGCTCCAGTATATTCTAAGAATCTAGAGCCTGGATTGTTTCTGGTATTTGCTATTATGCAGCTGTTCAGTAAGTTCTTTTGTCCACTGACAACAATCCATCTCTCTCTAGCATTTGAACTATACAGGAGGAGGAGAAAAGGACAGGCCACTGTCTGCTTTTTGTAACAGTCAGCCCTTGACAGGTTTGTCTTGGTTAGGAGTCTGGGTTTCAAGTTCCAAAATTCCTGTGACAGTGGCCAGAGTTAGAAAACTGGTAGCAGAACAAGGCTGAACCAGAAGCACATGCCAGACTAGTGAGGTCAGAATTCTTGGGTATGGTTGCAGTCCGTGTAAGTGTTCCCATTTGTTATGTTGTCAGTTTGACTGTAGTCCAAGTCACTCAGCTTTGTGCTAGATCCCAAGCCAGAAAGGTCTTGTTTGCCTGATTTCCTAAGGATACAAACCTTACGAGATCTTGCCGTCTCTGTATTTGTGTCTCAGTCCCCTTGCAATTACTGTTGGGCCAATTTCAAATAAATTAGATACAGGGGTGGCAGGCTTAAGGATAGGAAGTTATGTTTTGTGAAAATGCACAGCTGTATGGAGAGAGATACCATATGAATGCCCCTGTAAGCATGTCGTAGGAGTAAAAAGGTTGTAGTAGGACTTCAATTGGATAGCTAGGAATCCCCTTGGAGAGCACTGTTACCAGTGTTCCTGCTTCTGAGGGAGACAGGAGAATCCAACCACAAGACACAAAACTTCAGGAAAACAGATCTCCTTTATTGCTCACTGAAGATCTTGTTTCTTTTTGGTCTGGCTACTCTCATACATATTAACTAGTATCATAAATGTCTTACGTGTCCCGTCAGATAAAGCCCTACTATGGCTTTCCATCAGCTCTGAACAATGAGAGGACAGAGTTGTAGTCATGCGTCCCTCTTGAGGCTACTAAATAACCCCCTAAACAGGTGAAAGAAATGGCAAATCAAAATCATCTTCAAGCTATGGTCATGGGCAACTGCTGTTTGGTAAGCCAGTAAAACATGGTCAATGGAAACACTACAACTTTTTCTCTCAAAGGTCATACATACGTATTTTCATGGATGCAAGCTAACAAACAAAAAATAGGGAGATATGAAAGCAGTGTTTGAACAGCCAAAAATCAGTCTCAGTTTTATTTGGCTGGAAATTAAAACTGCCATCGCAACAGTTCACAAAATGATCTTCAAATTCCTCTTTCAGAATGTTTAGCTGGACTTGGATTGAAACACAGTAGATGGAGACATTTTCGCAGACTGGCAGGCTGGGACTCCCCAGCCTGGAATTATCCAGCCAGTTTTAGTCAGAGAAACTGGCTTTCTATCTCAAAGTGGGAGACAATGCTTTAAAATGCTGCTTTTTTTTTTCCCCACCACAATTTTTAATTAGATCATGTTCGAAATAAAAGAATGGAAGAAAGTGCTGCTGATTTTTCTATGTTCAGATTAAAAAAAAAGCTGTTTAATGAGTTTCTTTTCTCTCTATCAGTTCACATAAAAATTTATATGCATCAACAGGAAAACAGTGCAAATGCAAGTCCTGTAATGAAGGGTTTACACCTGAGTAACTTCTGTTAGGGGGAGGAAATGGTGCTTTAGCGACTTTTACTTCCATGCTTTCTTCATCCTTCTTTTCTATTTTGCTTGCTTGCATGGAATGTGGTTGTTTTGGTTCATGTTGTTTTACAAAACTAAGGCTTTGAAATCTGCTGTTGACTACTAGTATTTTACAAAAGCAAACTGCAAGCACCATCACCAGCATAAAAGCTACTGAGATTTTCATGAATTAAAAGGTAAGTTGAAAGAGCAAAATCAGTCTCAAAGGTGCAACTGATGAGGTTTATTGTCAAGTTGAGAGGAATGTCAGATGGAAAAAAATACCATAAATTAACAGCATGTATTTCTTGTGCTGTCTACAAGAACCAGATTTGATCCACTGGGATTTAAGTGGACATTTTCTTGCAGCATTGAGTAACCTTATCCACAGTAATTTACTACAGCTTCTTTCTCAGGTTTATTTGGTACTGGCCACCATCAGGTAAAAGACAGTGAGTTAAACAAACAGATTGATCATCTCCAGTTCCAAAGTTCTTCTGTGAGGTTCTTGACAGTTCATTCAGTATTGAATTTACTGTGCCTGGGACGTTCAATTCTTAGATCCTTACAAAGAAAGTGAGAGCTACCATCTACCATCCACTCTTTCTCTGATCTTGAGGATAGCTTCGGGAACAAAGTGATGCTCATTTCCAACTGCCTGTCTCCTTCTTCTGGAATAATTGCCAGACATTTAAAATTCTGCCTTGCACGCAGTACCACCCAGTAAAACAAGTATGTTGCACAAGACAGTGGCCTGGTTAATTTTGTACCAGTTGTTGTACTGCTTTCTTCATTTGCAATAGTTTCAATTCCTCTCTTGTTCCTATTGCTGTGGCTTTTATTTACTGTCTCCCTCTGTGTCATGAACTTAATGCTTATCTTTGGATAAAGGCTGAGAGCTGAGTTGAGAGAGAGAGAGTATTAGCAGCCCTTAAGCTTCAAGGTGCTTGTTCATTGGAGTTCATCAACTTGGGAACTGCTTGCTGTTTTGGAAGACAGGAACAAAAAAAGAGTATAAATGCTGCTAGCTTGAATAAAAGGTTCTGTTATTAAGAAGAGGAAAAAAAAAACCAAACACAACAAAAACAAAGAGGTAAGAGCTCTGGAGAGGCAGGAGTTGTCAAAAAGCCTTCCCCATCAAATAGACTTCAGAGAACCATAGCAGACGGATTTTCAGTACCAGTCAAATGTAAGAGTGTAGGAAGTTGACATGCTGTCCCTTGGAGAGCCGAGGTATTGACAAAAGACATGCAAACTTGAAAAATGTACATTTGTGGAAAAATCCATCCTGACAAGTGACTGCACTTAAGTCGCCAAATGGACTTCACCCATGGGATGAAACTCAATTATTGTTGCACATCCAATGAATCCATCCATGGAGAAAGCACATGGCCAATAAAAAGGAACCGTTCAGTAATCAGATCTTTCAAAAACTATTTAGCTCTTTGCCACTGAGTACCTGCTATAAGTGACATGTACTTTCCTGCAAACCTGCTTGGCTCCTTGACTAGCTGGTTAGAAGTGCTGAGCCATTCTGAGCTGTGCTGGAGCACAAATACATCCCGCACAAACCATTCAAAGGAATTTCTCAAATACTTCTGAGGAGACGTCTGACATCACAGCTTTTTCAATTGCAGTTTGTATTTAGTACTATGAAGGATGCTTTTGTGTTTGCAGATATTTTTATGAGACTGGCAGTAGGAGCTATTTAATGCTAAAAGGATTGTGTTAAAAGGTTTAGCTCAGAGAGTCCCAGTCAAAGCTCCATTAAGTAAGAATCTTGCAAGCTGTAAGTCATTAAGACAGTCTTCCATTTTGAGTGAGGAAGTGTCTAGTGTGCAGCTGCTGCTCAGAGTTTATCTTTCCATACCAATATTTACTAGATGCCATCTCTCTTCTTTTGAGATTACATTGTCTTTGCACAATCTGTGTACTTTTTATTTGCCATCTTCTTGATTTCAGCATGGCCACAGTCATGATCATGAATAAATCCTTCTTAGTGAAAGATCTGTTTTGGGTCATTTTTATTTTCTGCTTCATAAATGAAAGCCAGCCCCATGAATGGCATCTAAGCCATTTGTTTTAGGATGCACCTGCACACATATTTGTTTCATAACAAAAACATCTTTGTGAAACTGAAACATTGCAACTGTTGTTTGTGAAAAACAGGCAACAGTGGCTGGCAACAGATACTTTTAAGAACATGGATATTAAGTGCAAGTGTTTCATAAGGCCACTTAGTTGCTAATGCCAAATTTGAAACCTTTGCTTTTTTTACCAGCCATCTAGTTCTCTGCTCTGTCTCTCCATTTTCATAGATGTGTCAAGATGCTTTTTAGAAGACGTTCTCTAGAATAAATTGAATATCCAGTTTTTCATGACAATGCAGAATGCAGTTTCCCTCAGATGTGTGAAATTCCATTTCCAGCACTGTGTACACACACACACATGTGGACATGCACACAGACATCTGCCCTTCCACCCATCAATAAAAGGAAGAATGTCCTGGGGACTAAGCTGTACTTTTTTTTTTTTTTTTTTTTCATTTCTTTTTTACTCCCATTGTTTCAACCAAGCTTTTTTCATTATCTGTCTGCCTTTCTCTTTTTCTTTACAGGCTGGCAATTTGGTCTTGGAACATTCTCTGGGCTGCCAAGCAATAAGCTTCTCCTTATTCAGATTTTCAGGGAAAAATGTAGCACACCCATTTACACTGTCACCCTGACATAAGTTTGAGCCCACTCTCAAGACGAGAGTTATCAGGCACTATCAAATCAAGCAACAGCGATGAAGGATCAAGCATCAGCCATCAAGTCTGCACCATCCCAGCCTCAGAGCTGAGAGCTGGAGTAAACTGTTTAGCACAGTTTTATTCATATGGTGTGAGTGAATATGAACAGGGTACTGAATTTAACTCTTGTTTCAGCAGTAGTTGTCCAGAACTTGACTGTTCTGAAGCATTACATGAGTACTTTGATCTCAATGCATAGCTGGCAATGCAAATGGAAATGCAGAGGGGCACATGGCCTAGCAAGCTTAAGTCAACTCTCAGGCCTACTCTTCACTTCTTGATATAATCAGAGCCAAAGACTGTTTAATATTTCTAGTGATTACATTAGCACTTTTATCTCAACGAAGTAAAAATTCCACATTCTTTGAAGAATCTCCTTGGGGAACTGAAAAAAACTGCCTTCAAACGCAGTAACACATTTTCATAAAAACACTCCATATTTACAAATCTTCATCACACTCCAAGTCTATCTAGAAAAGTTGTTTCTCTAACATTCTTTTCAGCATTTGTCTTCACAGATACAGTGACTCAGCACAACAAGAACATAGTATGCAAGTCTACCATTAAGCAAATATTTTTCATTGTTTGCAGAATCCCTAGAATTCAGCAGAGGAATAGACTGGTATTTGAGCCAAGAAACATCTGAATGTCATGTAAAGTTCAGTTAATTATTTTCTAAATAGTCACCAGCACTACTCTAGCTTAGAGTAGGGTTCAACTGGTATTGTTGTGATCACACTGGAGCCTTTCAGAGGAAGGGAATGTTTGCTTTCACTTCGGCCTGCTTAGTTTCACATTGTGACAAAGCCATTTTAGTAAAGGATGCATTCTCAAAGAGTTAGAAAAACCATGGCTGTGGTCTTTTAAAAATTGCACCATTGTGCTTCCAGGGAATCGGCTTAGTCCGATTAGTACTCTGCACATATTCCATGTGCCCTTCAGCCAGAAGCACACAGACCAGCTGTGGCCACAGCAAAATTCAAGCAAACTGCGTCTTCATTGTAATCTCCTGGACCTATGTTTATGGCAGCATAAAATAAAGAGGAAGTGCTTTTGAGTGTTTAGGTTCAATGCCACAAGGCTTGAGCTTTCTGGCTCAGCTCTGGGCTCCCTGACCCGTTCTAGCAGTGCTGAGGGGATGGGCAGCTGATTATAAAAGAGTTGCTCTAGCAGCAATGAGTCAACGCTAGTGAGCAACCTCTGAACACACCTCAGCAGGTCTGCTCTAACGTCAGAGGTTCCAAAGGTAGCAAAGAATCATCTGATTTGTAGTTCATACTCCAAATCTTGACATCTGCAAGATAAGCCAGAAGGCCTGACTTTGTTCTATTGCCAAAACCCTGAAAAGCAACCTAAGGAGCATGGGAGCACACCCTAGCCCAGGTTTACAAAGGCAGACACCTAATAGGATTTATAAAAGTGCCTAAGGGAGTTTGGGACCTAATTCCCATTGGCTGTCAATGGGAATTAGATGTGTAATCTACTTAGGCAATTTGAAAATCCCACTGGCTGCATCTTTTCATGGCTAAGTACCATTACAAGCCTTAGCCTTAATGAATAGAATTATTATTATACTTGGTTTCATTTCCTAAAACTCTGATCTTGGTATGAAGGCTCAGGCAAAAACTGCTTGACTCCAAGCACAGATGGGTGCCATGGGTATGAAGTGTCAGGAAGGAATAACTCAGTGGCTGCAACAGTCTTCATATCACCGTTGTGTCTGCAACTAGCCCAGAGAGCTCCCAGGGGTTTTGTGTGTTGGTCAGCTTGACTTTAATGTGTGTCATGTAAAAAATGCAAGTGACTTGGTGAAGGAAAATTCTGCTCACTCACAGCAAAGTAATAAAGAAAACAAAATCATAAGTGCCCAGAGGCTGTGACTAGCCAGTTGAAAGGGTTTCATTTTTCCTGCAAAGAACAGCATTGGAATCTTCTCACCACTCCATGGACTGAATTAAGTCCCATCTGGAGCTGGAGAGAATTCACAGCTCTGGGCATTACAAGGACTCTTTGGTTACCCTCTTTTGCTCAGGCAACCCAGACACAGGCTGCAGTGCAGAGTTTAACTAAACAACAATCTATTCCTTTCCCTTTTTCTTGTCAGGCTTGGACTCAAACAATAACCAAATTTTCCCTATCAATACTTTTCAAAAGCTGTGAAAAGTTTGATTTCCCTAGATTTCTACATGATGTAGTTTTCACTAAACCCAACTTGAACATCTTGTAATTGTTTATCCACTTAACTTTACATGCCTAGAATTGTGTTGTGAGAGTCAGCTCAGCACACAAAAAGGTCTGAATGAATAAATTGGGGTAGGAAATAGCTGGGATGGGTTTCTACATTGTCTGAAGCTGCAAGAAGGTACTAATTATTTACAGGATTTCCATAAAGGTTTATGAACAAAACAAGGTGGTTGAAATGCTTCTTGAGCTTGGTGGAATTTGAAAATACCATTTGTGTTCAGTAAGAATATTTTGACACTGAAAATGGTTAACAATCAAAAACTTTTTAAAAAGGATGAGAACCTTGCTCAAAGTCAGTGGAGTCCTTGACCAGGTAGCATGCTGTGTACATGTAGCTAGTGTTTGTCACATACAGTGACATAAATTGGGTGAAAATCTGGCCAGAGTCTTTAACCACATGATTATGAACTTTTTATCATGTTTCACTGAGTATGTAGAGTGGGTAGAGAGGAAACCTGAGGACTGCTAGAAGAGATAGTAAGTTCTTGTATCAGAGAGTCAGCACTTCTGAGTGTTTTACAATAATTTTGCAAATGCTGCTTTTTACTATGTCACTGTTTGCATTTCGTATAGAGAGTGGTTATTACAAGCTAGTATATGACTGTATGCCAGCCTGGCACTTAAAACGTAGATGGCTGTTTTGCAGTGTATCACACCAGACAACTTGTCCCATAGCAGGATCTCTTGATCTCCTGGCCAGAACTCTTACCATTTCAGCATCTGCACATGCACAGAGCTGAACACAAGCCAATCTGCTGTACAGGATGGTCTCGCTTGAGGTTCAGTATAGTTTTTTGATTCAGAAAGAAAAGGATACACACTGAATGTGGCTGTAATGCCCACTGACAGACCTCAAGGCAAAGAAAGAGCTGAATGTCCTGTGAAAATGGGCAAGTGCCTACGTGCAGTCAGCACTGGGGACTGTGGTTGTATGAACAGTCACCAGGAACCCACATAAGGCTTGGCTATAGCCAACTGAATTCAGTTTTACTGCAGACTGCAACTGCCTGCTGAAATCTTGCCACAGCTAGAATTTCTTCCCAGCACACCCATTGCTGAGCAACAATGTGTGTCCTTTTCCAGAGAATGGGATCAGCCCAGTCTGGCTCTTGAGAAACACACCAGCTGCACTTGAGAGGATGATGGGATGAATGTTAAAGTAGCTCTGCAGACCCAGCAGAATGCTAGGTTTCCATAGCTCAGGGCAATTAGGCAGTGTAATCCCTCATGTGAAAGAGACACCCTTGCCAGAGGCAATGGCATTTAGGTGCAAGGGGGATACACCATTACAGCAAGGAGAGGGGATATGTATGTACAGAAGAGAAGCCAATTGATCTGTAGGAATAAGGACAGCCAGCTGCTTTCTTTTTTTTTTTTTTTTCTTGTAAGTCTATTTGATGCTAATGAACTGGAGGGGTATTAGGACTAACTGCTTCCTGGCACCAAGTACACAGACATTGTGCAAGATTCCTTTCAGCTCAGCTTTGCTGACATGCTTGGTTCTGACCTCAAATATCTCAAGTTTTTCCAGTTCTGTGTTCCTCTACAAGTGAAAAGGCCTGTGTCAGTGAAATTGTGCCAAAATACCTGGGGAGCTGAGGCAGACTGGAAAGACTGGGTTGTTCTCCCTATGATCTCAAGCAGGGGGTTGAGTTGCACTGTGACTCTGGGAGGCCAGTCTCCAGTAGAGGGGAAGAGGCATCAGGTGGGATGTGGAGGGTTAGTTCAAGTGAGATGAGTGAACATACTGATTGCCAGCAGGCAAATGGCTCAGTTCCTTTATTTCCAGTGGAAAATATTTCAATTACAATTTATTTTTCTTTTCATCAACATTTTTCTTAGATCCTTTTTCATTTTCTGAATAAAAGGAAATCATCCTTGGCATAATAATGGTGAATACTGCCGTGAAAAAGCCGGTTCCCACTAAATACCATCGTTCCTTCAGTAGACATTTTCCAACAAAAGGTTCTGGAATTTCAGCTGCCCCTGCATGTGCTCCAGATGAGTTTTACTTGGGGTGGTTCATGTTCCTTCCAGTCTCTGCATGGGTTTTTTTCACTGTTAGTCTGATTCAGCATCCCTTGAAAAGAATGGACATCTTCCTGGTGACTCCATTAAGGCTGACTAAGCTGTATTCACAACACGGGGGGGTGCAGGTTCTAGTTTCGCCTCATCTCTTCCCTTCCTGATAATCATCACGGTAATAATTTTCACTCTACCCGTCTTTTGTCTGTCTTGATTGGCAAGCTACAGAACTAATTCTCCTACCTCACAAGGGGTTTATAACCCTCCCTCTGAATATACCTCTTAAACTTTAGACTTGAGATATTTCCTAAATTATTTTATTTTCCTTTCTTTTCGTCTGCTTCCTCCTTTAATTAGTGAGAAAATATTAGCTGACAGCTGAGACAACCTGCCTATACAGTTTTATTTCCCTGTGTTTTCTCTGTTTCTTTCTTCACATTTTATTTGGAAAATGTCCTTGAAAAAGTGTTTATTTGCCCATCCAGTCCCAGGGCAGGATCTGTGTCTGTGTGTGAATGTGGGCATGTACATGTATGCACAGCTAGTAGTATCTCCATGAAATATCTCTCTTGGCTCTACTGTTTGAACTGCACATCACAGCACATCAACCGACAACTGCAAAGACATTAGTTACTGTATATCAAGGAAAAAATCTGGCATTCAATTGACATGATCATTATTTTGTAAACTTGCTTACCTGTAGCTGTAAAGAGTAGTTTACTTATTCAGAGGTCTTAAAGGAGCCACTGCTGGAGAGGCTGAGGGAGAGTCTAATAACATTACTTTTTTATGCCGTTTGAGAGTTCTGCTTTGTCTTTGATCTGTGTGGGGGCATCTGTATTTATCAACTTTACTCACCATTTCTTGATCATGTTAGCTCTCTTAAAGCACTGCAACAGTTTTAATGCTTTTTACTCAAATTGCTCTGAGAGAGGTGTAAGTTCTGTTTGGAGGAGGGAGCACTGAGACTGGAAGCTTTACATGGGCTGATACCCCCTCCTCCCTTGTTGCATGTTCAGTAGTTTTTAACTGCTGGAGCTCTTCCCAGCAGTTGAAGGGCTGTATGACATAGAGGAGACTTCACTCAACTTGAGCTCAAGGGGCCTGGGATTGATTTGAAAGTCTATTTTTGACTAGCTGGATTTAGCTAGTCAAAGTTTACACAGCTGTGGACAAATCCAGCTGTGCTGGTAGAAGATGTTGTGGTTCCCAGGAGATCATCATCATCTACCTTGCCAGAAGTTACTGCCCCAGCCATTCTGCCAATGAAACATCCCGTGAGTGATCCTGAATTCAAGCAACACCAGGTGGTTGGATGGATGAACAGATCCAAATGATTTTGCAGGAAGCAAACTACAGCACACTCACATAAGCCTGCTCCATCACATGTCTAAAGAGGGAAAGGTGATATACTCCGGTACGCAGGTCAGTGTCACATAGCTGGGGACAGGGTCTCACACCGGCACAACTACCTGGAGAAGAGGACATCTCTCCCTGGCTTAAATCATAACATAACCTTCCTCAGTTTCTGCTTCACTTCCTTCCCTGTGTCACCAGGGCTGGTTAGAGTCGAATTTGTGAAAGTGTCTCTCACTCTATGCACACTGTGCAAAGTGTTTAGTGCTCGCTTATCCCACCCAACAGAGTACTACGGAAGTACAAATCCTAGAGATAAGAAAAATTTACATCTTTTGAGAAAGAGTGAAAGTGGCAGAGTCTGACCAAAGGTCAGAGAGTGACATGGAAACCAGCCAGAATTAGAATTGATCATTTTTAGCAGGCAGCCCCATTCTTAAGCATTGCTCTATCATCTGGCTTGCTGTAGCCTTGGAGCCACTCCTCCTAAATGCATACAGTGAAGGTTGCTCTTTGAAGAATGGGGGTGGAAAGGGATTAATCAGTGGTCCCAGCAAACATAACATGGTACAGAAGAGAGGAAAGATTTGTCAGGCCTTAAAGTAGCCAAAAATTGGCAGCAGTAACAAAAGAGCCTTAAACTGATGGGCAAATATGGAAAGCAAACATATTTGCTCTGCTGAGCAGGGACAAATATATCTAGATAAACTAAGAAAGAGTTCACTTTTGCCTAATCCTCATGGCATTTCCACCCCACAGATTTCTGGGAATCTGGTGGAGGCCAAATCGCATGACATTTCTAGCCAGATTTGCTGACCAAGGACTTTGGGATCAGCCCTGAACTTTGGACGATTAGTCAGAATGAAATGCTTTGGGCTTAGCTATTAACAGAGCATCTGGAGCTCTGTGCTGTGAGAGTTGAGTACCAATCAGCTCAGTGCAAAGCCAGGAAACTTGACTGATTCCTAACAGCCTTGCCCTTGTCTCTAGTAGACTCAGCCTAGACTATCAGATCCAAACCCTAGATGTCTGCTTTGTGTTTTACCTAGGTCTCCCAGGGTAAAGGGGGTTAGTGAAAGAAGCTACCAAATATATGGTACCCTGAAACAGTGCTGCAGAGGCACCTGTTGTCATCTGCTCCTCACCCTTGGATTTACCAACTTCTGCCTCCTCTTTTCTTGCTCCACACTTTCAAGGTTGCTCCTTCTTCCCTTCTTCCCTCATTCCCAGCCCTGAAGAGTGAAAGCTGTGACTTCGTTTTGTCTTCTTCCAAATTAGCTATTGCCTCCAGTTCCAGGGCCACCACTGAGCCTGGGCATGGTCTGGGCTATTCCTATCCAGAGCTGCTCCACTGTTCCTGTGTTAGGCTTTCCAGCACCACAGGCTCTAGTCACACAGCATAGAGCCGTCCTGCTTCGACCTGCAGGAGCTGGCTCATGTCTGGCAGTAATTCTGCATTCAGGCTCCATGTTGGGCAAATGCAGCTGCAGCACTGGAGCATGACTGTCCTTGGAAGTGCTGTAGCCACATGCAAACAGTGCTGCATTTTAGCAAATATCTGTGGCTCAGGTAATGTGCGGCATTCTTCCTCTGGACATCTTGGAGTCAACTGCACTTGTAGGGGCACCTGTCACAGATACGCAGAAGGGATCTCGATGGGAGTTGCCAGAGTGAGTATGATTCAGGCATGCAACCTTCAGCAGGCTTGAGCATACTTGGCATGAGGTCAAGACTCGCACAACAGCTGTGCCCCTTTGCTAATGGTTTGACAAATATGAGCATTTTTGCATTTGTCACAAAATCCCCAGGCCTGTCGCTTTTATGTTTCCCAGGGCTTTAATTCCATGCCAGTATACTGGGCTGAGGGGAGAGAGGGAGAAGCAATGCTCCACAGACGGCAAAGGCTGGAATATCCTGGGAAGCATTAATCCTCTTAAGACAAATATTCCTTGAAGGGAGAGATTTTAAATATGTGCCGCATTTCTACAAACACTTTAGGCTGGCATAAGTCAGCCCTGCAACAACCACTTTCAGAGGGAGGTCCACCATTCCTGTTCCTCTGCCTCCTCCTTCCTGGCCCAGGGCTGCTTCTTTCCCCATGCTGGCACCAGCATACACATGGTTATGCAGTGAACCAGGCCAGGGAACTCTGCCAGGTTAAAACTAAACAATTTCCTTTTCCCCAGGTTAGTTTCAACCTGGATGAGTTCCCTGATCTGGTTCATTGCAGGGCCACAAGAACACTTGTGTTGGCACAAGGCAGGGAGTAGCAGAGGGAGTGAAGAGGAATGTGGACTGGGGGTGAGGGGAAGGAAGGGCCATTTCCTTTAGCAGCGGTGCTGGTTTATGCTGGCTTAGAGACTTGGTGTATCTGTGGTGTTAATTGCTGAAAATGATGTGCTCCAAACTGTGTGTCACAGCGGAGAGATTTTCAGGAATAAAAGCCTCTCTCCCTTTTAAAACAGGGCCTTGTTTCTTAGGTTCTTACTAGATTAAAGTTCAGCAGGTCAGAGTCAAAACTGAGTCCTTAATTTTATTGTGCCATATAATTGACAGTCTACCTAAGCATGATAAAAGGGGAGATGGAGGCACAGGGAAGGGAAAAAAACTGCCTTTAAAATTATACAGCAGATTAGGAGCAGAGCCACAATGACCTGGCATGTCTCCTTGCAGCTTGGTCCCCAACAGTGGCTTCCCTGTCTCTCTGTATGGCAAGGAGAAGACTGAGTCAGTTGTCTGCCACTCAGTTCCCATGTGGGTTGATGGTGCATACTTATTATGTGTTTATTTAAATATCAAGGAGAATAAATCTTCTCAGTGGCAGCTTGGTGAATGATTTGTCAAAAGTTGGCTCATTTACCCTAACAAAATGTGAGCTAATTCCATTTACCTGAGTGGAGCTTTCTCTGGATTTACAGTGATGTAACTGAAAGCAGGATCAGCCCCACTGACTCTATAGCAGTATTAGCAAGTATTCTGCTGCCCAAATCATACTACTGGTATTTTACTAAGTTCATCTGAGGCATCCATTAAATTCTGGGGCACAAACGCTGCCTTTCATTTATAGCTGTAGCCAACAGGAAGATATCAGAATCCGACCCGTTAATGGAAAAAAGGACATCAGCAAAAGTTTCCAGTATTTGCTCCTCTGCAGTCCCACTGAGCAAAAGACTTATTTCAGTCACACTCGGCAGTCCCGAGGTCAGTGTGGCTGTTCTGGCTTTACGTGCTTTTCTCTAATGTGAAGATATGACATATTCGTTATGCTTGTTGTGTATGTAATTCACACCAAATCAGAACTAGTCTGTTGCATTTTGAAGGTGGGGTTCTTGTGCACTGATTGTGACCAGAGGCATAAGAAATTCCCCTTTTTAAGAAAAAAAAAGTTAATTTTAGTTACTTTCTTCCCCTTTTCTTTGGTTCCTTAGAATGTTATTGTTTTCCACTGAGAAGATAATTTAAAGTGATACTTTACCATATTCCCATACCTTTTCCCACCTAAGGAGAGATGTACTTGAACTGATTTGCATATTTATTGAATATATGTTCCTAGGATGGCCACACTGCGATGTCGCATCTCATTTACAGCATGTTCCTGCTGGCTCTGTAGCTTGTTAAAAGAAAGACACTGTAAAAAGAAAAAATATGCAATGCATTATATGTGGACTACAAAAATAAAATTGACTGAAGTATGGAGGGAAAGGGATGGATTGGCAGCCTGGAGATATAATAAGCCATTAAACCATTTAAGGGGGGCTTGCTGAGTTTGTTGTTCAATTACTGTTACTGATGAAGAATGTCAATGATTATGATTTTCATTACATTTGTAAAAGTTTCAGAGACTGGCTTTGCTAGAACCTAGTGAGGCTACTATTAAGGAGCTAAGGTGAGGTTCACAGTGCATCTTTTTACAAAAAGAATGTGTTACGCATGTGTGCTTAGCTTATTTGAAGCCCACAGCCTTTAGTCAACTCCAGCAAGCCCAAGCCAGTAGAAGCAATAGGATGGTCTGATCTCACATGTATGTCAGAGTCTGAGACGAATAGAAGAAATGGGAGTGTTTACTCTTCACTGAGCCAGACACATGGTGGGGTACTTCTGTGTAATATAACTCCATGAAAACTTTGCCTGGGAATG
Source organism: Haliaeetus leucocephalus (assembly GCF_000737465.1). NCBI lineage: Eukaryota > Metazoa > Chordata > Aves > Accipitriformes > Accipitridae > Haliaeetus > Haliaeetus leucocephalus. The sequence goes on from NW_010973092.1 coordinate 9,238,419, forward strand.
ATAGAAAAGTGCTGATTTCATCCATCCATCATCATCACTATGACCATAACTTGAATTCTTTGAAGAGAACCTTATGCATCTTTTCTATTTTATGAAACTAACTGCTAGCTGATACAACTAGATACAACACTTTAGCTTTGAGAATAGACAGGAGTGGTAGTTTTGGCTATAATAAAATATCTGCACAGGACTTGGAACTAGATGATCTTTAAGGTCCCTTCCAACCCAAACCATTCTATGATACTGTGACTTTTGCCAGTGGCTGAATTTCAGTCTCTGAGAAGCAGATTAGGCCAATTTTGTATTTGCCAACTGCTAGCAATGTGGCACTATTTTGTATACTCCTACCCCACATTCTTATTTATTTATTCATCTTCTAGATTTAGGAACTTGATGTGTTAGAGTAAACAAAAAAAGTTTAGATTAACCCTTCAAATAGTGATTATGTGGGAGTGCCATTGGCGTCTCTTGTTTTAGAGATGTATCACTAATGAGAATTGAAGTAGCCCTAGATGTTCACAGTGATAGAGTTACTGTGATAAGAAAAGGTTAAAGGATTAATAAAGTCTGGGTTTCTAGAGGTTCTCTGGGACAAGTTCATGTAATCCTGCAAACCAACTTTTCTATAGCCCTTTTTATCCAATGGAGATGACAAAACAATTAAGATGATCAAAAAAAGAGAAATGAAAGTAATTTTAAAATGCCACGTGGTAATTTATCTGAAGGGTCTCATCATTCCAGATTAATTTCCTATGCACTGTAATAGTATTGGTCCTTATAACTGTCTTTGGTATTCAGATGGATATTACAGCTGAAATCTGTAAGTACTCAGTTAAATTGTATCATAAGTTATTGGAAACTATAAATAAGATCTCACTCTTATTATAATCCTTCAGTGATACATAAAAAAGTAATCTGAAAAAATCACAGTTTAATTATAATATCAAATAAGATTAACTTGTAACAACAGTGATACTTACACTGTTTTGTTTTAGTATCAGACAAAATGTCTATACTTAATGAAAAGATGATGGCCAGTGGTTTTTTATACATATGTAACTTAGCTATTATTCCTTATTTATGCTGGTACAGGTGCGAGTAAAACCTGATCCCAAATTCTGAAACACGTACTGTACATTTTATCATCTCATAGAAATATTTTTGTGAAAAAAAAAAAAAAAATTAAAACCTTCACTTCGAAGAGTTCGAAAGGATTCTTTTTGTTTCTTATACACTTCCACAAATATTGTTTTTCAAATTTTTAACCAGGATGCTGATGAAGACATTATCCTTATTTTGTTTCCTCAATGCCCGTATAGTAAGTACTCTTGTAGAGACAGGGAGAAATTTTTTTTTTTCACCAAAAATGTTAAAAAGTTTTTTTAAAAGGCATAAGATGTTTTGTGTTAAATATTGCCAATGCTGAAAGATGCTGAAGGTTTCATTTGAACAGTTTGGTGCAAGGTTCCCTCTTTCAACAAGTCTATGTCTCAAACCCTGTTGTGTAATAACTCTAGCTGCCAACTATTTTGAAAAATAAACTGCCTAAGTTGGATTCCTGTTAAGCAATCAGCTTTAATCCTCTGGAGAAAGGGTGAGCAGCTTTGTTCCTTTTTGCTGAAGTCTGAGTTAACCTCCTTCATTTCTTTGTCTATAGTAATTTTGTTTCATAGAGAAAGCCTTCCTTGTGCTAAAAGATCTGTTTGGACACAGGGCGCTTCCCAGCTCCCAGTGCAGTTGGTTTGTGTGTTTGTATACCTCTTTAACCAATCCACCCTGATCTTTATGAAGGATTCTAAATACCACAGAAAAGTAGTTATACTTGGAGAGCAGTTTCACAGTTACCTTGAACTGATCTAAATCAGCACAATGCCAAGAGGTCTGGTCTTGCCCACCTATCTCTGTCTGGAGACAGGTCTTTTGGAAAAGTAAGGATCACTTGGGGCATGGTTTCACAATAGCCTAAGCTGGTCTAGGCTGGGACTGGCACAGCTTCTAGTTGTGCATTCCCTCCACACTTGCTATTGGTTCAGAGTTCAACTTAGCAGAAACTAATGCCTCTTTTCTTTTTTGTAGTGTTAGTTTTCTGCCACCTTAGTGAGCTGAATTGGGTCATGCAGGAGGGAGTCCAATGAGCACCTTTTCCTGTGCCAAGACAGAAATGGAGTGTGCACAAGAGTTCATTATCTACTAGGACAGACCTTGACAAAGAGGGTATGAGACTGTCAGCCCAAGAAATACATCTGACTCAGTCAATCACGCTAGGACTTTCCTGTTGTGGTTACCCAGCACGTTTGCAAACACACTTGTATTTGCCTTTTTTTGTTTAAACACCTATCTTTCTTGTCCAGGACAGTTCTGCTCCCTGGTCTGGCAGCTTACAATGCATTTCCTTCTGCTGAGAGTCATCACGGACTCCCCAGGGTTGCCAGTACACAGAAAAGAGGGTTGCTAGAGATGCTTTCACACCTACTAATGGAAGAATCATCAGAACTGGTCACTGGGGGAAATGATTTTCTCTTGGAAGTGAAAAGAGTTAAATCATGGTGGGTGCTTCCTGGCGTGAAATGCAGCCCATGAGAAGAGACTTCTGCAGGGGAGGGGGTGTCTCTTTTTAGGAGTATACTCACCTTCTAAGCACTATATCTCTGCTTGCTTCTGTCTTATAAGAGTATGCAAAGATGACAAGTATCTTTTGCAAGAACTGCAGCTGTTTACTATGGGATTTGTAGAGGAAAGTAATACAGCCTCCCTGTTCCCCCTCCAAAACCAGGACTGTGAGACTATTGCTGCAGCAAGAGAATAAGGCCCTTGCTGAAAGACAAAAACTCACTCCCTTGCATGGGAGTTACAGGCAGGACTTGGGTAAAAGGCTAATACCCATCAACACATTTCTGATGTCACTGTGCTTTTCCCTTCTATTTGAGCTGACAGCTGATGCCAGGACTTGGCTACATCTCCCCTGCATTGAGAGGAGTTTGGATGTCAGATGCAGGGAGATGGAGCAAGCTTGGGCAGCCAGCCGTGAGCAGAGCAAAACAGTGAGGAATGACTCTTTGCTCCAGGGTGTGAGGTGCCATTGCTAGTCTGACCTTTTGAATACAAAGCATTTGTCAGAAATCCAGAGAAAAGCAAGCCTAACCAGTCAGGGTGGCTCTGCCTTTCTTTTAAAGAGAAGCTCATGTATTCAAGCAGACACACCTACCCCCAGGCCTGACCTAGACATTGTAGGCAAGCATCTCTGATGAAAATGGGGGCCCCACATTCCCTCCCATTAGCAGGAGAAAGGAACCTCACAGTCTTGCGTGGGCTATTCCCTCATTCCAGCCAGCTGGGAGCCCAGTAACTCCCAGTCCAGACAGAGGAAGTTGGAAAAGGCTAACACGATGTTAAAGACACCATGAGATGGGTGCAGGCAGCTCTAGTAAGAGGTGTGTGAATCTTTCTTGTGGTTTGTTCTTTAGATATCCTGTCCTGCACCTTGGAGTTTCAGTGCCCAGGATCTGACACACAGACAGCCTGTCTTCCCAGGGTGTCTCCCAACAGCCCTCTGACTCCCTGAACCACCACTCTCCAATGGAGATGTCCCAAAGTCTCATGCCTTGGGCTCTGGACACAAATGGCTGAATCCCCTGTCATGCTCTCCAACAGGCAGGCCAGTGCACCACGGTCTCATTGTCATGTAGGTTCTCAGCCTCACGCCTTGGCAGCTCAGGGTCAGGAGAGGGGAGGTGAAGTTTATGCACCCTAAAATCCCTGTCAGGGGTACTTTTCTGCACCACAGCTGAGAGCTCTGTCCATTCCTCATCTGGAGATTTGATACACAACATGTATCTTCCCATGTGTGACAGGTCACAGGCTGCTGTGTATGGCAGAGTGAGCAGGATGAACCATCCTTATGTTCTACCATGCCAAGCATGCTTTTTCCAGGAGCTTTTCCTCCCTCCTCCTTTAGATCTGCTTTACACTGCTGCAGAGCTGCACCCTCAGTAACCTCTCAGGGACCCTTGGAAACATTTGCAGGTTGCACACCATGGAGTAATACATCAGCACATTCCAGTCTCACTTTTAACTCTGCTATCCCCCACTAAGCCAATCAAGCACACAAATCTCCTTTGCAGATTAAGGAAGGCAGGACACCAACTGGGAAGGGCCCCCTCCTGTTTCCTGCACCTTTCTTCAACAGCATGCAGAACAATTTGCTTTCCAAGCTGACCATCAAGACCACACAGAGCTGCCTGTAAGTGGTGTGGTGATGAAGAATAGCAGTTGTTTTACAAGACCAGCTGAACACGGAGCTGGGTCTTGTCTGGTCGCTTCATGCTCGGCCCTGACATCTAGTGGAACAATTGCACTAAAGCATTTAGGAAGCTGAGCAGGAAAGATCAGGGTTTGCTTTGCTGCAAGGCTCAATGGAGCAATCATTTCCTCTGTATGCTGGTTTCTTTCATTGCACTTAATACTGCCAAAGGATTTGCTGTGGGAGAAAGGAGGAGGCCCCAACATGAACAAAGGGCAAACCCTTTGGGTAGTTGTTTTTTCCTTTTCCTCCAAATATGAACTTCTTTTTTCTGCCAGGTGAATGGCCTTCTAGCTGCAGCAGTGACAAACGTCAGTTTCATAGTTACTTCTTGATTAACACCATTAAATGAAAACCAACCGTGATAAGATCCCAAGAGACCATAGGGTAAAACTGTCAGAGAGCTCATAATAAACCCTGTGAAAAATGCAAAATTGCTATGGGCTAAATTTTCCACCCGACTTCTCAGAACACAGCTGTGCCACTTGTAAGTACAACTGTTTGCACATGCGACCCATGCTCTGTTTTCACAGGTGAGAAAGGAGCTCTCAGTGCACGGAAGCATTTTGTGTAGAAAAAGCAGATTTTTCAACTGCTCAGCTGGAAGTGATGCACGTAATTGTCTTTCATAAGGAAATGCATAAATACCTCAACTCAGCTGAGAGGACAAGCATGTGGTTTTGTGCTTTTGGAAGGTTGTTGAATGTTTGCGATGCCCTTTGTGTAAGAACCGAAAGCATTACGATGACAGTGACGACAAAGATGACCAGCTGTTGTTGAGGTACAACAGGAATCTTTATTCGTAACATTTAGAGACTGTGCATTTGTGGTGCTCAATCACCAGCACAGAGTTTCCCATGGCCAGACAACCCTGCAAGGGGTTGGGTCTAAGGGGTTCATGCCTGCTCAGACACAGGCTGGCAGTGGCCCTTGCACATGCGAGTCAGATCTTTACAAAGCCCAGAACTTATTCTTTTAGCTCATGCTTGGGGGCAAGGGCTTCCAACAGGGGCACAGAGTAAGGGACAGGAATGCCTTAAATTGCCCCAGGAACTTCTAGCCCAGGGCTGGAGTACTCCTCAGAGGCACGCTTCAAAGTGCCTGGTCAAGCGACCGACTAACTGTGGTAACAAGTTACTGCCTATCAGCTGACTCTGCTTGTGAGGCACATCTTACTTCATCGCTGATGCCAACAGAGTTGATTACTGTGGCTGTGCTGATGGTTTGCAACTTACTAAACTGCTTTCGGCAGTGTCTAGACCTTACGAGACCGATCTGAGACAGCTGAAGTAGAATTGGAGCCAAAGCTTTTGTACTCTTTGAGGCTGCTACTTGATTCTCCATCAAATGGGCCAGTGACGTTCAGTGCCAGGGGACATGCCGAGTGCTCATTGTGTAGGGGGAGAGGCAGTGTCAGAGACCTCCTGCAGAATGGTGGCATCTCTGCTGCTAATGTGTTGGGCAGTGCTGCTGTCTCACGGCCATGGCTTCCCCTTTAGGATTTGCACAGTTTGATCACTGCACAAGTCTTAAACAAGGAATTAATTGAGATTTTAATAAATGGTCACTGCATGCTAATTGAATACCCACTTGATTATTTAAAAATATTATGTGAAGTTTGTGTAATTGGTTACATTGGTATTAAATTAGCATATAAAATCTCCTGCAACTCTCATATGATTTAATGAGGCTGTTATTGTGCGTGAATAAAATGGTGATTGATGAGTGAAAACCTCTTTTCCAAGCATGGAGATTCTTTAACAAGGTCAGGAATATTTCTGACACGTACTGAGTTACTCATGTTATGCAGGTCACTTTTTGACGACCGAGTGACCCATGTGTATAATGAGGACTTTGGGATTGAAATGGATTCCTAACTAACACAGCATGTGACCAGATTTGGACCTGCAGTCGCACAGCAGCTTGTGAAAAAAGAGAGGTCACTACTCTGTCCTGGCTGAACTCTCTTCTTAATTGTCAAGCACTGAAATGGACTGAGCTGTAATTCAGGGTGCAAAAGAATAGAAAATATAAAAGGCAAATCAGTAATCTGGAAAAGGAGTGTTTGAAGCTCCTCCTCACATTACTCTAATCCTGACGCCACTTCCATCTGGCAGGTCAGAGCTGCCTTGTGTGTGGTCTGTCTTGGGTGTGCTGAAAACCCAACATCAGCCCAGGGACAGCCCAGCCAAACCTCCTTTCCTCCAGCCATAACTCCCATCTCCTACTGTTCTGGCAGCAGAAGGGTAGAATGTCTTAAGAGACTCTTTGATGGCCATTACAGGAATTGGCCTTGTGGTGTGCTGAACCTATTTGAGGCCAGTGTGTGGATGAAGTGGAGCAAGTAGATGCATTAGATCACAGCCACTCCAGTAGTGTGTGTGAGAGAAGGGACATTGTACTGCAACGAACCCCCTTGCTAGACTGTATTAGGGTTCACTGGCAGTTTGTGTAAGGAAGAACAGCCACATGGGCACGAACAGAGGGATGTTTGCAGGGGGTGTGAAGTCACTTTTACTCCAGGCTACCTAAGCTGTGCTGGTGGCAGTGTAGTCAGCCGCATAAGATTAAAATATGGATGCTAGGATTTGATGTAACTGAGCTCTGCTCGCCCTGTGTGGAAAGCAGATGTTCTCAAGTTTCCAGGTGCTGAGAAATGCTGTGTCAAGCTCATGGAAGAGCTTGCCAGGTAGTTTGAAGCTAGCCAGTTTTCTCATCTCCTGGGCACGCTCCCAAGCGAGTTTTCAATGTCTGATACAACACAGACAAACATCTGTCAAGATTGATGTAGGCAGAGCTGCTCCTGCCTTGGGGCAGGCATATAGTCTAGGTGATCTCTCGAGGTCCTTTCCAGCCCTCATCTGAGACTGATTTCCTGGGGAAATGGTGCTTGTACAGCCATTCTGCTTGTCTATCCTCCCCTCCCCAACAGTTTTGGAGCCAGTTGGCCAATTTCAAGCATGTTTGAACTCAGAGATACTAAATTCCTAGAGCTTCATGAAAATCAGCAGCTGCATAGAGAAGAAAGACCCAAATTAGTGCCCCCACTGAGAAATGCAGTTATAGCTCATCTTATTCATTCAGAGAGGCAGCAGCCAGCTGGCCAGTCATCATATGTAATGGCCATCCTCTGGGCACAAATAGAAACACCCACAGCTCGTGCTGCCTCGTGCTCAGCTAACAGGGGACTGAGGAGACAACTGTGGAAGTTACTGAGTGGGACAGGAGGGAGAAGGTCATAGCAAGGGCTTACAGGATGAGGAACACAAAGCTGGAGGGAACTGAGCTTTGTTATCTGCTTTGCTCCTCTAGCAAGCTGTTTATGATTCCATGGTTGTCTTGCCCACCCTCTACTCTGTCTGTTAATGATCCTGTTCTTTAGTTGCTTGGCAGAAGATCTAACTTAAGAGAGATCAAGCAGCAGTAACACATGGTGTAAAGTTGTCCGAATTCCTCCATCTGGTGATTTCTGGTCTAACCCTATGCTCACTGTGAATTAGGAAACATTGTGAAGGTGTCCAGGAGTATATGAGCACGTAGCAGTGATAATTGCTATGTGGGAGGGTAAGAGTGAAGGAGAATATATACCTTAAGTTGTGTGACTGTGCATGTACCTGGTTCCTGAGAATCATACTACCTGTGCTTAGTGTGGGAAGGAAGCAGAAAATGTGCCTAGGTTGATATTTTTTGTTGCCACTCGTCTCTGTTCCCCTGGTCTGGGCTCTGCAGTAGAATGAGCATGCAGGTTTCTGGTGTCTGTGTGTGAACAGACTGCCTAGGCCTTCCACTGGTCTACAGATACAGGGACAAATTTTGAAAACACAGTTTCATTGCATTCCTTCTAGAGTCTGATTCCTTATCTCTTTTACCTCCTGCCCACTGGCTTGATTTTGCATGCTTATCTGTTACATCCTTTTCCTGCCCAATAAAAACCCATTTTTGGAGCCGGATGTGCATATGTGCCTGACTGCTGACCCCTACAAAGCTTTTTAAATATCCCTGGCTGTAATCACACATTTATCTGACTGTTGTTTGAGTTAGTATTCTTATTTATTTGCACTTATGGCAGAACCCTGCCACTTGGCAGACCTAATGACGTTAGATATCACAAGTAATGGAGTGGCTAGTTTGCTTCTGATTGTGGTGTGAGTGTGGGGTGCAGCCAGATCATACTTCTCTGAACCACAGAGCCTTCAGGCAGGTTCTTGTCTGTGATTTGTACCCATGTCTGCTCAAACATGTAAGGGTCAAAACAGAAGCTGTGCTTTTGATCATGCCAGAGCTCATTCCACAGAGGAGCAAACTCACTTGTGTGTTGATTCGTCCTCCAAACCTCTCCCTCAGTGTGCAACCATAGCTCTCCTGCCAGCATCAGAGAAGTAATCCCAAAGTATCTCAGCCCAGAGAACAACAGGCAATATGACACCAGTGGCTACAGAAAGAGCAAGGACCCAGAGCACTATGAGAGAGGACCAGATTTCCCTGGATGCACATGCAGATCCTGCAGACAGGGTAGTATGTGTCCATGACAGCAAACAGCACCCCATTTACCCAAGCACTTCCACAGTCTGTCTGCTAGTCTGTACAGGGGCAGCAGACAAGCGACCTGGAAATGAATTCCTGCCAGGTAAAGCTGAGTCTGAAGCTAAGATGAGCACTAAGACCAAGGTCTAACTACACAGTGAAAACACGCTCCAGGCTGGGGGTGGTTCTTGCTGCAAAGAGAGAAAACAAAGAAGGGAAAAAATAAGGTTTTTTCCTTAGCCTCAAAGTGATGAAGTGGCTTGCTTAGGGTCACACAACAGGATAGTGACAGTTGAACTGAGCTTTCTTGATGCCTGGTTTAGTGTTATTTCAGCTCAGCTGCCTGGCTTCCAGGATGTTGTGACTGAAGAGCCTACAGTCACTTACGCCTATTATTATTTGTCCTTCTGTTGAAGTAGGTTTCTGGATTTCACCCATGCTGGTCTGTCCTCCTGGGAAGTCAAATGGAAATGCTAGTCTATAACAATCTCATTCCCCTGGCAATGCACTGAAATCACAAGTGTTTACGTTAGCTAAATATAGCAAAGAGGGACCTGTGGTTGATCAGTATTTCTCCCATTAGTGCTGTAGGTGGAACTGCACTTAATAGGAATTACACTAAATGGATATAGGAGACATGGGGATAATTGACCAAACTTGTCTTAAATGTGTTTGTGGAGAGAAAGAAGCCACAAAATGACAGGCATTTTCCCCATTAGCCTCTATAGAGAAGTTAGTGGGCACTGCAGGTCAGATTCTCAGCTAGAGGGGCTTGCCATTGCCTTTTTGTCTTCACTGGAATCAAGCTGATTTACACCAGATGCAAACAGCATATTGATATCACCTGAAATATTAAACATCTTAGGCTCATGGAAAAGTGAGGAAAAGACATAACTACTACAACCACAGGTTTATTGTAATGAGTTTGGGCTTTTTAAATAGGAATAACTGAGCCTGCTGAATAGTAGAATTAAGGCCAATATGCCCACTGGTGTAAATGAGCATGCAGCTGTATGGCCAGCAATAGAATTCCACATATTATGCCAGGAAGTAATTTAACATTGAATATATTATTTCCTTAATATAGAATGTATGCAAGCTGACAGGCTTATTTCCCAGAAGGTATTTTTTAGTACCAGTATACCTGAAAGTGCAAAATAGATGTGTCTTTTCAGTCTTTCCTCTTTACAAACACAAAGCTGTTCATTTGAAAGAAAGGGAACTTAATGCACCATTTATAGCTGTGCATTTTGCACTGGTATTTGCATTCAACATTGATTCCCTTTTATTTCAAAGGAGGTAGTGACAGGATTTGTAAATTATTCCTAGCCACTATCCACATCAGTCTAAACATGAGAGGTTGTGTTTTTTTCACTGTCACCATTGGGGATTGTGCTACACAGTAACCTCCATGTAATGGTTCTGGTCTCTGACCCCACCTCCAGTGAAGTCTTCTACAAACATCTCTTTATACCACCACATTCATCTTCTGATGACATATATATTTCTCAGGTCTCAGAAAGATCTTCCTTTGAGGGGAGATTATACTGCAATGCATTGACATAGTGCTTCATATCTGTAATTCAGAAAAAAAATATCTTGAAGTTAAGCATGCTGTTAAGATTGAAGAAAGGAGCTTTATTTTTAAGAAACTTTCTAACCACCATAGTGACAGGGAAAAATAACATCTAGGTATGCTTTTTTTCCCCAGTGTCATGCCAGTCTAATGATTCTAGGACCTGAGTCATGATTTTGGAATGCTCCATTGACTCTGTTGGAAATTAAGCACTTCAGGTTGAAGTGCTTGTATAAGTCTTGTCTTGAGTAAGATTAGATTTATACTTGTGCTTAAGTGCTTTGCTGAACAAGGGCCCAATTAAGTTAAATATGATTATTTTGTTTCCAGAGACAATCCCCTTTCACAAGTCTGCAGCAACCAGCTCCTGCAAATGCATTCATCCTTAGGAATGAACACAAATGCCTTTACCAAGACTCAAATAAAAATAGAGCAGTTTATTTTAAAAAGAAGCTGGATTTTCATCTTGTCTAATAAAAAAAGGAAACCTGATTAAACTCTTTACACTTATAAGTGCCCTACTTTCAAATCAGACCTGACACTAAGTAGGTTAGTGGGAGGGGAGCTTTAACAAATTTCCTTTAACAGAACTTGATGTGATCCTCTGACCTGAATTTTCAGACTTAATCTGCTTTAAAGAACATGCTTGAACCTAAACCGACAGTAAAATTCACAAAAGAGCTAAGCTGTTAATTTAAAACAACACCACCACAACAATAACTGTCCCACCCCAAACAAACACAAAACCCCAGCCTAGGACCATACACAGTCAGCCTGTTATGATATTACTTGTGCTTGTGTGTGTATGACTGTGCTTGTGTCTATGCTTTTTTTTAAAGGAAGAAAAGTTGCTATTGAAAGTGTTAAAGAAGCAAACCTGGGACTAAGCCCAATGCTACTGAAAGGGGCTTTTGATGATACATCCCCTGAAAAACTACAGTCCTCTCATAAGTCATCAGATATGGTATTGCAAAGGCATTTAAATGTGAGGTCCTGTCAAGTTATGCGAAAGCCCCATGATATATGGCCCAAAGGAGTTTATCTTGCTCTGGGAAAAAAAGACCTTGGAACTGACACTTTATATTCCAAAGCCAATAAAAACATCTTAAAATAACGCCCCCTCCCTTCCTCAAAGAGTAACTGACAGTGAGAGAGAGAGCAGGGGTGGGAGAGCAGTGATCAGCAATGATTCAGTTTCTGGGTCTGAGAACTTTGTTGTGGGCAGTGCAACTCCAATGATTTATAATTAACTCCAACATGAAGAAGAAAATGCCAGGCTTTCATAACAGCACTACAAAAATAACCACATTCTCAGTGTTTGCAAAATTGGAAACAAATGTCCCAAGGAAAACAAGAGCTCTTTACAGCCCTATCCATGCTTTAGAGCAAGGAAAATACTGGAATTCAATCATGACCACAGATGATGAGCCAATATCATTTGTCATGGGAAATTCATCTGGGTAAAACAGGATTGCTCCATTACCCTTCCATCACTCTAAAAAATAACTGGATTGAAATCTCTTAAATTAAAAGCAGTTAAGAACTTTTCTTCTTTTTGGCAGAGAAATGTTGTCATCTTCTGTACCCCAAGGACATGAAAGTGAAAAGCGATAGACTTAAATATATACATTTCTTGCATCCAGCTAGTGATACAAGATTCCTGGGTTCTGGCTGACCATATGAGTTATCTTAGGTAGTAGTTATGTAAAGACACCTGATGGTTTTGGGGTCTGGGCCCAATAGATTCTGGTTTATGTGATTTTAAGTAGGGCATGTTATTTCAATTTGGCAAGATACTACTTTTAAACATGGGAGTAATCCCAATACAGCTAGTGGGGCTACTAGGCAGAGATGTAAGTATCTTGCTGACTCAGGACCTGAATTAGACAAGTAGCAGTGGCGTAAAGGCCCCCAGAGAGTAACAGTGAAAATCCTGAACTGGGTCATGAGGAAGTAGTAAAGATGAAAAGTTTCTCTAAGGAGGTTTCGTAAGGGAAGCCCCAAACAGATCATTGCTGGCTTCCATTATGTTAGTAGCAGTTTTGTGCTAATGGATCTTTTTTCTTAAAAATTAATCTCCGGGGTCCTGGGATTTTAGAAACCTCTCTATTTCTGCATCTATCTCTATCTCTATCTCTATCTCTATCTCTATCTCTATCTATCCCTATCTTTATCTCTATCTCTATCTCTATCTTTAAAAGCCTTCTAATTCTTAGAGTTGAAGATTAAAAAAAAGCCGATATAATCATGTAGGGCCTGACTCCTTTTTCCCAAATGCTAGTGCCTGTCCATGTTGCACAGAGGAGCAGACACATTCAGAAAGGAACATGCAGCAAAATGTTCTTTTTGAATTCCTTTGTGAATCCTTATTTTGTGGATCCTGAGGTGAGATGTATCAGGGGCACGCTCAGCACTCCACAGCTGTATCCTCTGGGGGCTTCACCATTTTTATTGATATATTTCATGCTAAGTACTATACAGAATGTAGTCAGGCCAAGCAATGATGACAGCCCCTGACCAGGAGCGTTTACAGTATAAAAAACCACAAATCAATGAAAGTCACTGCTACTACACAACAGAGCAAATGCAACACTAACCTGACAAAGGAAGACAAAAGCAAATGCATAATGAAAACATCCTCTCAATGTGTTTTTTATACTCCAGTGACCCTATAGCTAGCATTTATAACTGCAGCCACCTATATAGCTGTCATTCCATTTCTGATAAGACGCATCCCTGTTTAAGATGACAGTTTCTTTGGAGATACTTGAAAGGAAAGCACTGTGATTCTCAGTCATTATTATTTTGGTCCAGACCTAACATTTTTCTTTTTTTCTTTTCCTTCTCTGCTCCAGTTGAACTCCTGTCAAATGCACCCATTGGAAACAATAAGATAAACCACCTCTGTCATTTACTTCCAATGCAGGAAGTCTTAACTGTGCTCTCTGTTCATTAGCACCCCTGGTTTTCAGAGCAGCCATCCGCAGAGCTGCTGCGGGATTCAGTGACTACAAGCCTGTGAAACCTAATTTTGATTCATGAGCTGAAATGTCTCTAGCACAGCCCTTGTGGAGCTTGAAATCTAGCTGTTTTTTACCCCATCTTGTGCATGCAGAGTCAGTATTTGGCCATATTTGGAAGATTTTGCAGAAGCCGTCTAGAAATCTCTTGTTGAAGTGATCTCTTTAAAGTGGCTTTGCAGTAAGGGAGTTTGACAAGGCAATTTTTGCGTGGCTGTTGTTTGGAGGTTGCCGTTAGACTTCTGCAAAACCTCACTACTTTTCTGCTTTGCTGTCTAGTACAAATTTTGTTGTTTTGCTGAATATAACCAAATATGGCTCAAATTAACAATTACCAGAGGCACTGGGTACTTTTTACTCTTATAAAAGCAGAACTTCAATTTTATGTCTGTTTTACTGTGCAAGATATTTCTTTGTGGAAAGTGCACTAGAATTAGTCCACTGGAAGATATCTATTTGACAAAACTGAAATATTTTCACAAATGTAACAGCTTCATCAACATTTTCATGGGAAGATATTTCAAAATTCACTTAGATAAGACTGAAATGCTTCACTATGATAAGAAACAGACCTTTAATTCCAAGAGGGTCAAAATGTTTCATTTCAAATTCAATATAATTTCTTATAATATATGAATGAAATTAAAAGGAAATACAGTGTGAAAACATTTTGACCTTTCTGATGGAAAACATTTTTATGCAGTATAAATGAAGTATATTTCAACAGAAAGTTTGGAGGTTTTTAGTTTTCTTCCACATTCAGAATGAAACACAGCTTCAAAATGTTGATTTTTCTTTTCACATTTTTATGTGTTGAACAATTTCAATTTTCTCCAAAAGCTGCAAATGTTTATTATTATATTGACATCTAAGTGGTCAAGATGTTACTACTTGAGTTTTTCCTAGTGATTAGGACCATGATTTTCTTTAAAGTAATATTCATATTGTGTTTACTGGCCCGTAACCATACCTGGAAATACTTGAGAAAGCTCCATTTTAACAAATGGATTATAATATTGTTCTGGGATAGTGAAGATCTCCATAAACACTGGCTGGCTAACAGTCATAACGTGTCTGTGAGGCAGGTAAGTATTATTATATTCATTTAATGGATAGATAATCTTTTGTACAAAAAGGTCTCGTGTCAATGCAGTATCTGTGCAGTATTACAAGTCCTGACTAGGTGAAATTTGAGTCAATACATCGCAGTGAAGGAACCAATGGTGGAATCTATCTAGCCACCCAGCTTTTTCTTCACCATTTAGACATTTAGAATTTAGACATCAGCACTTGGCAAATTCTATCTTTCCCGAATTTTTCTCGAGTACAGTGTTGTGCAATATACTGGCAGCTTCCAGTCCTGCAACTACAAATTGATGGGAGAATTTTTCCCTGGGAGGAACTTATTAGGTTGAAGGAAACAATAAGGAGACTGCATCCCCTCTTCCTTTAGGATCTCATAGTGCATGGCATATTTCTGGTTGTGGGATGGAAGATAGTCCATATAGCTGCAAAGTCCTCTCATGCGCATGATTCCAGTCCTTCTCCCTGTGATGTCACTAATTATTTCTGTGTTCTTCTAAGCTGGTTAGAGCAGTGCCCTCCAGCTGCTCATCTCTCTGCTGAGCTCTGCTAAGGATGCCAGTCCTAAGGTGGGGGCTTCATGGTGGAGAAACATCCCCCCTGGCACTTGTGGGATTCAACTAGCTGTAAACCCTGGACAACTAGATGTATTTGGCCATATAGTGCTACTGTGAACTGTGCTATAAACAAATGTAACCTCCTGTATGTTTTCTATGAATTTTTACCTGTTTTTCCTAGATGAGAATTGGCCCATTTTTTATTTCCCTATGCAAAATGAGTTCTTCTATTTTAGACTTTAGAGATGCTTGTATTGAAGCAACTAAGGAGGAGCTTGGCAGTGAAAGACTATCCCAAATATGCCAAATAAAACTGGCCTTTGTTTTGTGCCATTTCCGGACTCTGCAACATTATAATAACAAATCCTGAAACCATATGACAGTAATACAGAGCATCTTTTTATGATAAACATAAGTAATGATCCTTGTCAAAGAGACACAGGAATGAGTAATACATAGCAATCTCCATTCAAAGGAAAAGAAAGAACAACTGTTGGAAAAAAAAAGTGACATTTTCCTAAATCTCTGCGTATCGGTGGCCATAAAGCAATAAAATTCCAGGACACTGTGAGCTTAGGCACACAGAGAAGTAAATGGGAAAAAATGTTTGGGAAGACAATGTAACATTGTCTCATAATTTACAAACCCCTAATGATTTCCAAAGCTGGTATGTGAGATTTACCCTCCTTTTTTGGCATTCAAATTGACGCAGGGGCTTTTTCTTGCCAACTAGAACATTCTTTAGGTATTTTTTTCTTCACATGAAGTTCGTTGCGATCCCATGCTTGCTATTATTCATAAATTAATTTCTGGCATCGCAATAAATTCTAGGAAAACCAATAAACCACAAACGTACAGCTAATTCTTTGTCATTTTTCTTTCTTTCTTTTTTTTTAAAAAAAAAAACGTTCTGTGGGAAAGAAAAAAAAAAGAAGCAGTAAATGTTTGCCGAGGTGCTGGATCCACAGCATGAATTTATGTTTCCAATTGTTCTTCCTAACTTGTCAAACAAGTTTTATTGCAGTCAACAATCTTTATTGGGTCTGTTGGGCAGGGCCAGCTTCAGAACGTGTCACAGATTGAGTCTGTGTAGTACATGGAAACACATTTCTAATGACTGGTAAAACTGGGGCAGATCACAAAACTCTGACTCAGTTTCTGCTTGGTCCTTACTATGAGATCAACAAGTTTTCTGTGTGAAAAAACTCACCTCTGAGAAAGTCATGAGGTCCTTAACTATTGCATGAAGTAAATGTTCATGTCTGCATTTAATTGAAATTTCAGCCCACCAGACATTTTCATTTCAGAAGTAGAAGGGGTTGGTCACTGAGGTGTGCATTTGTGCATGCATATTGCACATTGCATGCACCAACGTGTGCACAAACTGCTTTGGGGAATAAAGTGGTACTTCCTATAGCAACTGTACCTAGCAGGCTGTCATGGGCCAGGCAATACAAGAAAGCATCATTAACAACCAGGGGAGAGGCTGTCACTTACAGCTCATTCCCCAAGACAAAGGAAAATGTGTGTCTAGTCCATTAGGCAACTGAGATGTGAAAATAGCTCCATTTTTCTTGGTGCGATAATACAGATTTAGAGCCTCATTTCCATTAAAATTACTGGGTTGAAATGTCCACACCAGATCCTTATTATGATTAATCTATATACAGGCAGGTATGTACATATAGTAGCTCTATCTCTTCTATCTGTCTCTTTTGGCAGAGCTGGGTTCAGATTCAAATGTGCTTTGGGAAACAACAGGCAGGGATTGTGAAGTCCTTCTCTGCTTAGAGGTTTTGCTCCAGAACTCAATGGTATTTAGGCACCAAATTCCCACTAAAATATTAGAAAAAGAGAATCTAAGTATGCTGAGGAGTTGGGCATTTCAGCTTCAGTTCTAATGAAGCTTCAAGTAGTTTAGCTACTTAAAGAGTGCTACTTGACTAGAGATCATAGGAGTTTTCCTGGCCATCTGGAAGCTGAGCTCACTCTCCTGCAAGTTTTTCTCTTTGAGGCTTTCATGCTACAGCTTGGGAAAGCTTGCATGAACTGCCATGTCCTGCCCTTGAAAACATGGAGGCTCCTTCAGGCTTGGTGGGCATTGTTGGCAGAAAGAACAGATTTACTGACAGAAGGGATGAATGAACTTTCAGTATCCTTCTTAATGAGGAATAGCCCTGCCTGAAGTTTTCTTATGTGAGCTGACTAGTTTCAGTTCAAGCATTACAGCAATTAGGAAAATCCTGCTTTTTGCCAAAAGGGAAGGATTAACAGAAAGTTTTCTTTTTTTTAAACGCTCTTCTTTCTGAGTGAGCCCTGTCAAGACTCAACTAGGCCTGCAATTGCACTTGGAATTACCAGCATGCCAAGTGGTGATACTAATCCAGAGGTAAAACTCCTGCAAAGTGTTTTTCTTGGAATTCTTCACCTTGCTCACAGGAGTCAAGTCCATACAGGCGTAGTGGATTATCCTCAGGCAGGATCTACAGGTCTGTAGATTCCTTTCAGCTAATGGCAAGGATAGTAAATATGTACTATATGTACATATATGTCACCCACAGTCCTCTGGGGTGAAATGGGGAAGGGTACTGCTGGAGGGAACTGCACAAATCAAGAAGAAACTGCAGTTTTTCCAACCTTCTAGCCCTGTGTTGCTTGTGGGCGTGCTTGGGCTGTGCTCTGATCTGATTAGCTTTGTGATAGCTACCGCCTTCAGTTGCAGAATCTGTGGATTCAGTGATGTGCCAGAGTTATGGTGACTTAACAAGGTATAACCCATCCGCTGAGCTCTAGCAACATCCACACATGCACTTCTAGCATGCTCCAGCAGCAAAGTAGTGCAGTTTAGTGTCAATGCCTTTCCCTAAGGTCAAGTGGGATCAAATTTTGTCACAGATGATGTTGGCTGTGAGCTTGTGCGTGCTGAGCTCATAGTTCAGCAGAACACAGTATTTTGTGGCATGAATGTGTATCTGAGTCTCTTGTCTGTCTTGTGTTTTGGGGATAACTGTGAAAACTTTCAGAAGGATACCCCATCTATGAATTGCTCTTGGGGTAGTGTGGAAGAAATAGATGGGAATGTGATTCCAGAAAGACCATGGAAAAAACACAATGGTGGAGACTGGGCAGCCATGTATCTCATCACCAGGATGACATGTATATACATGCCTTACTCTGGAAAAGACTCCTTCCTTTCCCCCACTTCCTCCAGTCCATTTCTTGTGCTCCTCAGTCTAAACAGAACAAAATGTGATGGTATCCAGTTCACTACAGGACTGAGAGCAGTGGACAGTCAGCTGTGGGTTAGCAAGAAATGATTAATTTTTCCAGAACACTGCACTGCTCTTTTATAAAACATATTAGTGTTGTTATAAATCAATGAACATGGTTTATAATAGCAATGATGCCCTTGAAATCTGTTAATACTGCAGTCAGTGGTGGTTTGCTAGAGCATTTAGTGCCCTTGATTTCACCTTGGGCTATTAACTAACAAATCGGTTATTAGCCAGTGGTAATGACCAATTTTCTAGGGATGATTGCTTAAATATTGCCCACCTTGAAAAGAGAATTATTGCTCAACTGAAAACTGAACCCTTATTTTCAACTCGACAGAGCTAATGATCTTATCTGATTTCTTTATCTTCCTCCACCTACTCAAAGGTGGTCCAAGATCGTATTACTAGAGAACGGCTTCGCCTTCTGCCTTCTGTGACTTGAATCCAGGAAAAGTTCCATATTTAATATTTATTCCCTAAGCATCGGTGGATGAAGACAGATGGTAATGAAACCAGTGTTGCTGAAAGTGACCACAATGATAATAGATTCTTTATGATGTCCAGGAATTCTGGACTCTCAGTCTCGGCTTAAATGTAGCATGGCGCCAAGCCCGTCACCTTAAGCTTAGTATTCCTGTCATCTCCCTGACCTGTCTTTAGACCTGATGAGTGCAGGCTGCACTAAACGCATCAATCTGTCTTTCTCCCTCTATAAATGTTTTAAAAACCCAAAGCTGGTCACAAATGAACCGTTCTGCAAGAAAACCTTTGTGGGGTGGGGGCTGGGAGGCAAAATATCTAGGGTAAAAAAAAAAGAATATTTACTCTGAAGCTCATTGGATGTATATGTTTGTTACATGCTATAAATTGGAGGTGTATGCCTGTGGTTTGTGCTTTCTGCTTCTTACCGTCTTCTTCCAAAAGCAGCAAGTTTTAAATGTTTATGGAATCATGAACCTCTCAATTTTTTTCAGAAGTGCAAACAACTATGTTTTGAATTTAGTATATGGACAATGGAATTTTGGTTGTTAACTTTTGAAGATCCCTTAGGGTCTACGCAGGTCTGAGGACCACAGAGTGAATGAAAGGGTTTTGACTAGAAGCTGAATTTCCCTCTCTTCTCAGGCTAACTCTGCTGCTAAATAAAAGCTCTGCATTTCAAAAATGAAAAAACCTAAGTATGGTTGCAACCAGCAATACTTTGGACGTTGTATGGATGGCGTGGGCTTGGAACAAGAAGTGAGAGGAAGAATTTGGGCAGCATGTCCTTGAGCTCCTGTGGCCAGTGATGATCTCTTGCAACTCACACATATGCTGTCCTGCAGGGTGCAGTTTCTGCACTATGGCTTCCTGCCCAGATGCAGGGCCAGGCTCACCCATGTTAAGGTTAAAAAAGAAGTCCATGATATCCACAGACACAGAGGGTATTGTATGCTTACCTCTTTCTTCCTCCATCACGAATGTGTAAATGAGAGTTTAAACCTGTGTTACGGCACCAAATGGGCTCAGCTTCTCCCTCCCCAAAAGGCTTTGGCCTGCAGAGACAGCAGTAGCTTAGGAAAAAAAAACAACCCAGAAAGCAAACAACAGTGTTCTGTGGACAAGCAACTGCTTTTTTTATACCATCTTCTACTTTTCTTTTATTTCATTTATCTTCTCCTTGAAGGCTGTGCAGTTTGTGCTATTGTAATGGAAACCGTATATACAACTGAACTCAGTAAAATCCATGGCAAAAGTCCCTGTGAGTCCTAGCAGGTTGAGTATATGTCAAATATTTGAGGAGAGGTGGAGAGGACTTCTTAGCTAGAAGTGGAAAAGCTCATATGCCCATGCAGGAATTTGATGTCTTTGTTCTGTGAGAATATTACATCACTTCATTTTTTATGGTTGGACTCAATGATGTCAAAGGTCTTTTCCAACCTAGGTGATTCTATGATTCTATTTTAGAAAGTAACAGCATTTAAATCACTACAAAAAAAATGCAACATGGGTGTAAGAAACTATATCTTATAGGACAGCAATGGAAAATCAGGCCCCCTGAGCAGGGAATGAATCTTCTAAGATGCTGCTGGATAAATAAATAAATAGACTTTCTTTTTTCTTACTTTCCAAACAAGAGCAACATGCAGTGTTTTCACCTGGCTGAGACAGCAGGAACAGTCTGCTGGGGACAATGGGGAGCATTTTCTTGCGTCCACTGTCTACGCTGCCAGTGTCAGGTCACTGATGCTGGGTCTTGTGGAGATTCCCAGTCCAACAGGAGTAAATAATGGATGTTGCACCAGCTGGCTGGTTGGCTCACCTTTAAAATTCTGTTTCTAAACACAGGATAAAAGGAGAGAAAAAAAATACATGCTCCCCTGTACATATCCCTAATACTGCTTCACTCTAAAGTATATAATGTAACTTTCACCTTGCAATGTTTTTAAAAGACTTTCTTAGTGCATTAGGCCAAAGCATAGTCATTCTGTATGGTAGAGCCATGCAATTACCTGTTTTCTGTAGTTAAATTAGGTATGCCACTGGTTTATGCAAGCTAAAACACTTGCAGCCTAGTAGCCATCAGTAGTGCTCTAAAAATCCTGTACTAACAAACCAGAAGACTTCTCTGGGCTGTGTGCAGCCAGAATATGAAGGGGAAAGGGGTTGTACAATTGTGTTGCTATTCTTTATCACAAGAGCCAAGGTATATGTTCAGTGCATGCACCTTTTCAAAATCGAACTGCCCTTATTCTGCCCTCACTGAAAGCTGAGAACAATTCCCACAGAGGGTAGACTTATGCCAATACCAACTGAATTGGAATCACCCCTCCTTGAACTAAATATCTTGAGGACAGACACTTAGGGAGAGACATCCAAAGTGACTTCCTTGTCCAGCTGGACATACTTGAAAAATGCCTGCATTTCAAAAAGTGGATGCTGGACTCTGCTTGAAAACTCACTAAGTAGTTTGAACCCTCAGAATAGAAGTCCTCAATGCTAGGCATTTTGGAAAGCCTGGTGATTGTTACCCTGTCAAACTTTTGAGTAACTGTATGAAGCAGGTAAAGCTCAACAATAATTAGATCCTTGCTCCCAAGGCAGAACATGAAGTCTCAGGAGAGGCACTAAAATTTGGCATGACAAAGTGCAAAACAAATTAAATCATGGTCATGCAGTTGAAGTTCCCTCCTTTCAGTAATCCACAGTACACACAAATGCACCTCAACTTGCAAAATTTATTGCCACCGGCAGCATAGCCTCAAGAAACAGTGATTTTCTTCCTGCTTTCAGCTGACTTCTTGCAAGACTTTATGGCACTTTCTATGTGCCCCAAACCCAAAAGAATGAATTAGCTCAATAGGTCAGTAGAGAAAAGATTAACACTGTTCCTTTGAATAGACAACCTGCTCACAGCTGAGTGGCAGGATGGGGCAGCTGTAGGGCATTACCTGCCCAATGCAGGTGAGACCCTTTGTGAGAGAAACATCTTAAAAAAAAAAAAAAAAAAAAAGGAAAGAGGTCAGGGGTTTTGTCAGAGCGCTTTTACCATGATGAGGGTTTTCCTTTTCTTTCTGCTTTTACTTGCCTTTCCTCAAGGTGTCTCTAAGATGCTTTTAACAGGCAGGATAATTGCCTTTTAGAAGCATTAGAGGCTATGACTAGGATACTGTGTTCCTCTGTTCTTCTGAGGGTCCTCTGCAGAACACAGAAAGGGAATTTACCCTAATTCTTTTTCATCTGAGGGTTGGCTGGATTTGTCTAGGGCTTCTAGGTAAATGGGAGCTCTCATCCAAAGGCAGGTTGACCTTATAAGAGGCATGGGCTGTAGTAACTTCTGCATAGGAACAGCAGCAGGCCTGAGTCTTTCTGGTTTCTGACTTGCTGTATGAGGTGTAAACAGCACACATGCAGTGAGGTTGTCCAAGCAATCCTGGACATATGGTATTCTGTGATGTGGTATGTTCTCCATCACTGGAAACTTTTCTATTGCAGTTGGATGTCTTTCTAAAAGATACTTGAATTCAGCTGCAGCTATTGGACTCGATGTGGAATTTAATTTAGAGAAGCCCTATGGCCTGTGTTGTGCAGGAGACTAGATCAGGTGATCAGTAGCACCTTCTGGCCTAAAATCACAACTGCCTGAATCTATAACTTATCTAGTTAAAAGCTGATTTTGGCTTTTATGATGGCCAGGTTGCCCCCAGCAGTGTGATTTTTCTAAACCTTAGCCTAGAAAAGACTGCCAAAAACTTCTGCTACAAGGAGCACAGGCAAATACACAGTGTGCTATATGTCTGCTCTGTATATTTGTGGTGAGCAAAATATAAATCTTTCCAGTAAAAGAACTCAGAAGAAGTCTGTTTGCCAAGTTACTTTCTTCCTTGGCTTAGAGTTTAAGGGAACTTTTTTTTTTGTCATTTAAGTGAGAAAACATTTGAATAGATTCTGTAGTTCTGACCCCTGTTCTCCAAGGCATATGCTCCCACCAGCCTGGGTTTCGCACAGCTTCACAAGGAAATTCAGGAGCAAAAAGTGCAACTCTTAGGGCTTATCTGAGCAGGAAGTTAGTACAGAGTAAGTTTGGTGGCATGTTTTAGGCACTGTAACTGTTCTGTGTTAACACCCAGAATGGATGTTCTTTTGTACTAAAGTGCCTTTGTGCAACTTGGGTTGATTCACTTTACAAGTGGATTAATTTAAACTGCAGAAGAGGTTCTTGTGGTACAGGAGTTCGTGAAATGGCTACTCTGTTTTAAATTGTCATCCTCCTTTATTTTGTGCTCCTTTGCTATATAGTCAAGTCCCTACTAGAGCAGCACTGACACTTGCTTAGAGTAGCTGGAGAGAACCATATTGCATTTTTTCCCCTTTTAAAAGGCCAGAAGAAAGACTTTTTTAGTAAAACACACAGTGAGATATTTCAGGCTTCTTAGGGCAGTCTCCTATGGTTCAAGAAACACTGCCTCATAGGTAGTGTCTACTGCAAACCTGTTGCCAAAGTAGTTTGGCAATACCTTGAAAACACGAAGAGTGAAGGCACCAAATGGCTGCTGAACAAAGTAAGCCTGTTAAGGTCTTGATGAGAATATGCATCTGAATTACACTTGCGGGAAATTTTTGTAAGTCTGAGGAAACAAATTTGTAATCGTTCTGGTTTTAAACCCAGTAAAGTTTAATTATAGCCATGTCGGGGCTATGGTCTGTCTTGGAGAAGCTCTGGCTTAAGCACTGCAAGTGCAAATGCAGGGAAGATCCCTACAGTACCATTATGTGGAATAACTTTGCTGATTACAGCATGGAAATTGTAGGTGCAAGTGACCTATTAGATGAAATTTTCTCCAACAAGCTGATAAAGTTGTTCCTTCTGGTATCTCATGTGTTGATTTATCTATATTTATTGGAAAACTGTTCCAAGCAATGCTCATCCCAATAGTGATAATTGAGGTGTGCATTGAAAGTTGACCAGTATTAAAGGCTGTCAGGAAATGGGGTGATACACCCCATAGATAGTTCAGCACATCTGTGGCTATCTGTGAGATAGTTCTACTTGCATGAACACCAGGAATGAAGGCTCAGTTATCCCTACCTGCACCACGCTTTTGTCTAGATAAGATTCTTGTTCTTTCTGCTGTGTAGTGTGAAGTTTTGATGCACGTGCAATGCCATGGCAAAGACACAGGAGATCAGAACTGAAAGAGCAAATCCAGAATGACACAAACACCAGAATGACACAAACATCTGGAAACTCCATTAGGAGTGTGGAGTCCCAGATGGTGTTGAGAAAGGGGGGAAAAATTGGGCTGTAGACACCAGACGGTCTCACCTTGCCTTGGCGGCTTGGAGAGAAAGGAGGTGGAGGGGTCAGTAGCAACAGAAAAACAATGAGGAAGGAAGATCTACTGAAGCTTGTCTCCATTCTCTCATCTCTTTCCACTGCCTTCCGCTGCCTTAGCCAAGTTGCCTGATGAATTTTCCTACTCTCAGCTCTTGGCTTTTTTCTTTGAAGTCATGCTGTGCTCTGCTCCCAGATGGCTTCTCCTATGCCCCTGTGTTTCCCCTCTGTCAAGCACATCATTAAAACTCATTCCTTCCAAAAGGTAATTTATACACTCATAACACTCCACATTAAATATCTGGGGATTTTCAAAGGGAAACAGTAGAAATCATTTCCAAACATGCTAACGTTGCTATCATTTCTAGTTCTACCATTCTCCCTCCCTTTCCCCCATGTTTCTATTGGTTTTACTCAGATTCAAGGATACCAGCCTCAAGGTGACACTTATTTCTTAAGAGCCTGGGAGACTGAAAAAGATTATCTTCAAGTAAATATGATGCATTGCTCATTTACAACAGCTAACGAAACTGCCATGTAGAGTTTTGTCTTAACAACCTGACTTGAGAACAGATTTTGATCTCCTACTTCAATGCTGAAGGCTATTTTTTTCTCTTAGTAACCATGCTGGTACATTCTGCAAAAGGCAGCACATCCCATCCTTTGTGTTAATGGGGATCCCACTGTTTCTGTAAAGAACTTCCTAAAAAGCCAGGAAAAGGTAAACAGTGAACTTGGCTTCCTCTGGTATTACTTTCTTCACCTGTCTATATAGAATCTAACATGCTACTTGTATTATGTAGGTCATGAATAATAAAGTAGTTTGGCTGGAACTAGGCAAAGGCAACAGGTAGGAGGGTTAAGTTTGCTATTTTCTTTGCAGGCTAGGCACTTGCATTTTTTTCACAGAACAGATGACCAACAAAAATATCAATACTCTTGCATGACTTGTGGTGTGCCAAAGATCTTGCAGTCTGTTTGCTACGTGGCTATGCGGTTAGGATAAAATATTCCATGATGTCAGAAAAAAAAGTCACACTGATGCATGATGGTGGTGGTTGTTATCTTTTATCATAAACTTGGTGATGATCTGCACCTCTGCCCATTGCTTGAACTGACAGTAGGCCTTCTGCTTCCCACAGACTAGGAAACCTCTGCTAGTTTACTTAATACTTTTCCCTCTAGTGTCCTTTTGTGGTGGTCTCAGCAAAAACTTGAAGGTGAAGGTGAAACACATCAAAGAAAATACTCTTGCAGCCATGCTGGTTCAGCCAGGGAGAAAGCAGTAATGAAAATAGCATGAAAACACCTGATTATGTTTCCAGCTCTGTTCGGCAGGTCAAAAGACTTTGGAGGAAACACAAAGAGACACCAAACACTGTAGAGAAGTTTGAACTAAATAATAATAGAGAATTCATTAGTCATTAAAAGTAATTAATACTTTTAATAGTAGCATGAAATGGCAAATAGTTCCAAAGTGGGCAGATATAGAGCAGTGGCTTTACTTCCCTTAAAAACAGAAGAAAAAACAACAAATACAATGTGTAACCAAGCAATAATATTCTATTTTATAGTCTCTGGCAGTAAGTTAATAATGGCTCTGTGGTGTTAAGGGCTCAGGACAATTTTAAAGGAATTTGATATTTTGGTCATCCAGGGAACCATTTTTAAAGCAAGGCTGGTCTTATTCACATGATGGAGCCCTGAAATCATAGAAGTTGACCTGCAACAAAAGCAAACAAAAAGAAGGCTTTTTGATTCTGTCATAAACATTTGGTTGTAAATCACCACCAGCCTTAGAACCCACTTAAAAAAATATGACGTTATTTGACATTTTCTTAGCAGTCAACTAGAAAGCTCCAGCTCCCAGATCATACAAATTTAGTTTAATGTAAAAGTACAGTAAGTTACCCAGTGCCTTTCATGATTATATCAACAGCACTTTCTGTTGGCTGACACATCAGGCTTGTTTAAAATCACTAGACCAAAGCAGACATGCTTTCCTTCTCCTTTTTTTCTTTTCCCGTAATTTCTGAATTGATCAATTATAGGAGATTTTGAGAAAGTAGTAATTAAAAAAAACCCAAACAGAAAATGGACAGTTTAAGTGCCAACTGTTAAATTATCATTATTAACAACAAAATGACTTTAGAAATAAACAGATTTACTAATCTGAAAACTGTCTCTCTTGCCTATTGCTGTTTTCTTCACGACTGCAATTTATAAGAAGAAGTTATCCGGCTGCATTTCAGGGATACAAGAGAAAGCAGCTTCTGTGTGAAAACTAGAAATAGATTTCAATTTTCTTCCTGCTGTTGTAACTAAACAGCCTGTTAACCTATTTAAATAGGAGAACATACTGTGTAGTCCTGGTCTAGAATATATCAAAAGTAATGTGATTATGTCTGTTTTGATACAACCCTATCTCACTGCTACCTAGATGCTCTAACATGAATGATACATGGAATTAGTTCCACGTTTCTTCTCTTACAATTAGCATATTAATGTACCAGAGAGATAATGCTAAAAGCCTGGATGCTTGAGCACACACAGTGCCTTCTTCATTGAGCTCCAACACTCAGCCCCTGTGAGTCCTCAGGAATGTATCTGTACATGCTCTCTGCCTCCTGCTTGTCCTGAGAGCAGCCCTGACCTATGGACCACAGCTGAGATACTTCAGGCGCTTATTTACTTTGTTGGCCTCAGAAATTCCAATAAAAAAAATGGCTCAGTGTCAGGCTGCCCACAATGGGGCCTTTGCTTTTCCTATGTATGCGTGTTGATGTGTGTATGTATGCATGTCACGGCTACATGCATTCCTTGATATATTCAGAGACAGTCTAAGGGATTTTTAAATACCCAGTTCTCACACACGTTTTTGATATATGCTTGTATGTATGTATGTATGTTTAGACCTATGTATATGGTATGCATGTACATGCATACAGGCCATGTATTTTTGTGTTTGTATATGTAATGTGGAGGTTTAGACAGTCTCCCATGACTTTATATGTCAGGGATCCAGCATGGCTGGTGAAAGTTTCTAATCTTTAGTCTATCTTGGTGAAACACTAATGAACTTGTAAAAACAGGAAGCAGTGGAAAACAAATGAATTTCAGCTGGTGTTTGAAGAGCTGTCAGATCCCCTCGCTGAAATGTTTCAGAGGAACATCTTTCTGATAAAACCTCTGAGAAAAGTGGAGGAGTTTCAGACGAGTGATTGGAAAAACAGGATGCCGACTGGCAGGCTTTGCTAATGCATTGCATCTGTAAAGACTCCAGCAACTGAACACAGCATTAGCTATGTGAGAGCCACGGAACTAGGGAAAGTTATTACATCTGAGCGTGATGGGAAGAAGGGGGAAGGGGAAAAGCAGGCTGCTCCCTTTATGCATCTTGAAGTTTGTAGTTTTTTTGAGCCTTTGACATTTTTCATTCCATCTACTTCGCTGTCAGCATGCAGACTTAATTCTAACACTAACGAACAATGCTACTTTACTGTCCAATATCATCTTACATCCAAGGCTCTCCAAACATTTCACAAATGCTAAGGAAGCTTTGCAATACCACTGTGAGACAAAGCTAGGACTTGCTGGCTTCACATAGGATGCTGTAGTGTCTGCACCTCATTGCAGATGTTATCCTCATTTTACAGTGGTTTAAATCATGGAATTGCAGGATCCTCGAGTTTCTATTAATTTCCCTTTTTCTCCATTCCAGAGTTTCTATGACTGTTAAACTGACCTCCTGCTGCTGGCCACTGCTTTTGGAGGGCTGCTTCTTCCACTGTCTAGATCAAGAATCTGTTGTTTTGTGTCGTAACTCCTACCTGATCCATGCTCTTCAAAGTCAGGGCATGGGAGTGAGGCTGGAGCAGGGCCCACATGGACAAAGGAGCTCAAGCATAGTCTTGGTTCCTCCAGTCAAGACATAGTCGTGCTTCAGAAAGCTAGGAATTGGGTCCTTAAAAACGGGGGGGGGGGGGGGGGTAAAAAATGGAGGGG
>NW_010973092.1:9266583-9724650 GCF_000737465.1 Haliaeetus leucocephalus
GATTGGGGTGTAAAAAAGGGGGGGGGGGGGGGTGTTAAAAATGTAGAGTGAAGTGACCTGGCAGCAGTTGTGAAGCAAATTGTAGCAGCACTATTGATTACACAGAACCAGTCCTGGTTCTGTGGCTTTACCCACATCCTTTTAGCTCTGCTTTGTCTGGAGTTGTCCCCCTGAGCTGAACTACCATCCAAAGGACTTGCATGAGAGCAGGAGCTTGTCTGTAGGCCTGTCTGTGGAGTCATGTGAGACTCTAATACACCATGTCAGCCTAACAACATACAACTTTTTGCATTTTCCCTCCTGAGGTCAGTTGCTTCTTGTTTCTTTGCTTCAATCAATCTGCAATTCAGCAAAACGCTTACATGTGAGCTTTCCTTACTCAGCAAAGCACTGAAACGTCTGTCCGCAAAAAATCTCGCATCTCTTCAGAGAATGACTCCGAGGATACGCACATGCCCCGTTTGAAGTAGGTGCACCCAATGCATCATGGTGGAGCTGAGAACTGCTTTTGGACGTCTTTCTCGGGCTGTCACAGCCCTCTTTGGGGGAGTGCCACCGAAGGTTGTAGGCTTTGTTTATGCCTAAGCCGTTTCTAACATCCGAGTCACAGCAGCAGAACAGCAATTCCAAACATCCTGATCTCTGCAAGAGGATCTAACAGTGGGCCCAGGAAAGCCAAGGACGAAGCAGCAACTGAAACAATGTAAACAGGAATACATCTTTAAAACAACAAGATGCAGAAAAATATCTAACAAAGCTGGTTTTCATTAAACCATTTCTCAGTTGTCTCTTTTGGCTGTTCCCACTGCCGCTTCAGTGCATCCTAGTTCCTTCTGCTCCAACAGCCCTTCCCTGGGAGGCAGATACTTTTGTGCATGAAGCACCAGGCTGGGAATTAGGAAACTTAGTTTTGCTACTGAGTTGGGCAAAAGCAGTGTCATATTTTCCTTTCCAGTGCCTGTCCTCTGATTCTTACCACCCTTAACTCTCAAAGGCCTGTGTTCACGCTTAGTTCTACATACACGAGTCTCAACAGTTGTAGCTGGTGGGTTTACATATGTGTGGAAGGTATTAGGAGGGTCACGTGGGCAGGCTGAGAGCAGCTCTTCCAGACAGAACCTAACTTTGAGGAGACTATTCAGGGCATAGCTCAAAAAGTCACTGCTCTCACTTCTGAATGTCAGGCCATGTTTACATAGATACAAAAATATCTTTCAATCACACAAAAATATCTACTTCTTAATTTCTGTATGCTGTGCTCCTTCCATAACTAATTAATCATTACAATGGCCTATGAAAAATGTAATTATCTAAGTTGTCGTTGTCCCATTTCACAGGCAAGGAAAACCTTGGGGACACCTTGCTGTATTGTACCAGTATTTTGTTGATCTTAGTAAGCCTGTGTGCCTCTTAAGCACAAGACAAGACTTACAAATCCTACCTTGGTTCTGGAAAGAAATATATGATGAAATATATGACGTGCTTTTACTTACAGAGAAAAAGAACTGTTTTCATATTTCTCACATAGGGCTTATCTGTTGCTTTGCTTTGATCTGCTTCATCTTTTTGAGGCAACTGGCTTCCTAGGGCAAGGTCTGCCTTCTGTTAGCTGATTACATACCATGTTCTAACACCCACTCTAACCCTGGCAGGCCCTTCACGTTCTGCAGTCATTATCTATTATTTTTGGCTGGATAAATGGTTTTGTTTATTTTTTTTGTTGTATTTGTATGATCACTGGGCTGTTTGAAAGAGTTATAATAATGATGAGTTGCATTTTTTTAATTCAGATTGCTGATATTTTGATAGTAAAAAGGCCACTTCTATGAGACATACTTTGTTAATCTGCCAAAAATAAGGTAGAGTTCTAGGCCATGTTGTAGAAAGGTGATAGAGATGTCTAGTCACAGCTCTAGATAACATCTGTGCTTCTAACAGTAGTCAATGCAAGAATGGAAATTTGGAACAATGTAAAATCTTGTGCTTCTTGGTCTGAGACTCTAGACATAGGAGTTTAGAAAGAATATTAATGTTGGAACACGGTTATTCAGTATCTGTCACACACATCCAACTTCACAAGATCATATTCATTAGTGTTGTCTAATGCTGGCTTTGCCTGGAGATGTGATATTGGATGAGAAGGACTTTGTTCTCAGGTGGCTGTGGGGTTGTGTCCCTTGATGTTGGCTTCAACCCCATCTTAACTGCTGGACCCCAGTGAACTCAGACTCTTAGAAATGGCCATCGGATGTGTGACGTTAATGCTGCAAATCTGTTTTGCTGTGAAACCCTCTATTGTTCTAGGTTTGAGGCCTTGAGAATTCTCTCCATCAGAAAAAATAATTTGCCAGATGTCTTAATAAGCCCTGTGCATTGACGGTTCTATATAAGGAGGATTTTTTAAAGTAGAGGATGTTTATTTTTGGCAGCTTCTGTCATTTAACGATTTTCCTGCTCCAGCTACCCTCCAGAAAACTGATAAGTGTATCCTCTTCCCATCTTTGAAATTAGAGATGAGCCTCTATACTGGGTCCCGTCTATATATTTGGCCTGAGTGCAAACACTGTCTGAACATGGCAGATCTGGGGAAAGTTCCGGTACATGTGTGAAACTATGCAGGTTACAGAACCTTTGGGTCTGCTATTTTGCTTTTGTTCATTATGGATTTGAAGGTTTAGCCCAGATTTCTATTATTTAAAAAAGCATGTATATGTGTACATAACGGGAAAGAGAAATAGAACATCGGCTTGAAAATCCTCCAGTTCTAATAAGGGAAACAGCTTTCTCATAGGTTCCCACATCATCAGTCAGCTCATCACATGCATGCTGCTGCAAAACATTTTTCTTGTAATGAATTGAATAATCACATCTGTTTCTGAAGCTTGAGAAAAGTTTAAAAAGTCATTAACATTCTCTGTTTCCATCATTGGCAGAATCTTCTTTTTTTTTTTTTTTTAATCAACATCTCGGCAGTGTAGACACGTGTGCGTGTGAAACAATGTCTGTGTGTGTGCATGTGTGTGCCTGCAGCAAAAATTATGTGCTTGTAGTTGTGTACACTTCCACGTAGACAGACGGCACCTATTTCTGCGCATGCACACAGTCCCCACTTGCAAGCATGGACACAGAGATGGGCTCTGGGTACAGCAATGCATGTGAACACCTGCTCTTCTCCAAGAATTCTGACTCTTTCTTTCAATCATAACCACGCACCAAACTTTCTGTGTGGCTGTTAAATCTGCTCTCAAGCACATGCAGGCAGAAGACACGAGAGGGCAGGCTTTCCCTCTCCTGCCTCCCTCTGCCTGGGATCTCTGCTATTGTTATGTTTATGCAAACAGCCTTTGACATAATAGCTTTGAAACAGTTGAAAATTGGATTGTGCCTTTAGGCCAAACATTCAGACCACCACCTTGGCTATATTCATCTGCCACAGTAAATTGGGTTCAGCGTTGGCTCCACACACTGTATTTCAGGGAAAGATTACAGCTTGGCAATAACTTTTGTACAGGAAAGACAAATGCAAACTCCTGGCAGAAACATTGGAGCTGTTTAGTTGTGCAACCCCCTATCTGGAGGAATATAGATTGTGCTGAGAATTTCTTTGGACATCCAAGGAGCAAATAAAACAAATTCCCAGGCTGGAATCTCCATTCCTTTCTTTTTCAGCTTCCGAATGCAATCTAATTATGGTTTAACCTCCTGAAATAAATACCTAATAAAGGATAAACCTATTAGAAGAGTAAATTTACTGCCCACTAGTTAGCAGAAATTCTTGCCGTGCTCCCTTTAAGTGGTAATGTTATTGGGATTGAACATTGTTTGACTGCTTAATGGTCCCTCTACTGCAAGACAGATTATATGAAAAATAAAAGTCAAAGCAAAGCCAGTCACAGTATTAAAGCCCATAGTCAAAAACACTTTTAGCATAAAAAGATGAGTTGAAAAGAAGTGAGAGGGTAACAGCCCCTCCAACAGGGGTTCAGCAAGAATCTAAGCTGTGGTCTGAAAGGGAGACAACATTCCCTGGATTCACCGTAGTCAGTGTCACAATTAATTTTCTACAGGCTGTGTTACAATTTTATTGCACATTTAAGAAAGTGAAGGTTTATTTGGGCCTGATCCCAGAGGCAATGTGCTAGTTTAAACCTTTTCCAATTCATCCTAGCAAATGTGATGTGTCCATGGAATTCGGGGCTATGTTCTTCCTTCTATCTCCAAGAAGGGTGGAGATCCAGGTGGAAAGGAGGAGATGGTGGCGAGAGGTCTGAGGGCTGGCAGGAGAGATCTGAAGGTGAGGTTAGGGTGAGAGCAAGGTGAAGGCTGGGGAGAGAAGAAAAGCGGCAATTCCTCTGGCACTCTTCCCTGCTGCATCTCTAGTTTCCATCGTGGTACTGGTCCATCAGTGGATTAATGAGGCCATTGACTTTGCCAGGGGTGGAGAATATAAATAAAAGCAATTTCCTGGCCTAGCTCCCACTGAAATCTAATCCAGTGGGAAGAGAAAGGCTCTCGTCTTAAGACGAAGGCTTTTTTAGCTCGGGTGGTAGCTGAGCTGCTGATAACTTTATTGTGAAAGCAAGATTTTTTTTTCAAAATATATATTGGGTTTTCTGAATTCACGCAGACTTGCACACCAGCTACTTCTGGTGTGCAAATGAGGTGACAAATGTATTGTTAGCAGGAATGAATAATAACGGGTGCAGTAGAATCACATTTCTTGCATGAGTACCTAAATGTTTCCTGTGCTGGAATTTGCCCAGATCTCGTTATGCTGTACCCATGGAGGTCTCCCAGTCAGATGATCTTAACTCTGCTTTATTCATTGCATATACCAATATCTCATCTCCTGCTTTTACAGCTACAGAATACAGCAAGAATTTTACCTGCCTAACGTGCTGAACGAAGCAGTCCTTTTATGTTAACATTGGAAGCAGTAGTTACACTTAAACAAGAAGTAAAGCAAGCATGAGAAACTCTGCTCTGCTGCATCCCTCATTGGCTATGATGGACCAAATCCTGAAGAAAAAAAAACTTGTTCATGTTTTAAACAGGAACTCTGACCACCTGCCCTGTGATCAGTAGCCTGCAGGACCTTCCACAGTCAAGAGACAGCAGCTTAGTTGGAGTGGGACAGCAGGGACATTACACATGCTCCGTTCCAAGAAAAAAAATGTCAGAATTAGCTCACTTGACTTTTTTTTTTTTCATTTTTCTAGTCTGCTCAGTCACACTTTGCTGTCTTAAGCAACTTGGTTTTGCCTGTGGGTAAAATATTTGGTACGGGACTCTGCCAGAAGACAGAAGTCACTAGCTGAAAATGGATAGGAAGTCACACATAATAGGAGAATCATATATTTCTATAGTACTATGAGGAAGTTTTGCTGCTTGAAAAAATGCTTGTTTCACAAAAAACAATTAATCTTTTTTTCTGTCTCCAGCTGTTTCCCCCAGAAAGAAAAAAAAAAATCTCGCTAGATGTCTTCAGTATGGTCCCCCCCCCATTTATCAGGCCTCTCACACTGAATAGAGCAGTATTTTTATGGACAAAACTGAGTGAGCTGGCTGAATTTTGCTGTAGCAGACTCTGATGTGGTAAGGCTCTTTGTCATATATCACTGTCAGAAGTCATTTATTATCGCGCTATCCTTTGGGAAGAGACTGGGGCAAAAGATCCAAATTCTACCTTTCCTTTTCCTCAAGTGTGTGTTTTATAATCATCAGTATTAGCAGGATTATGGTAGCATCTAGGTAATCTTACCAGGATCGGGGCATTATTATGATGAACAATGACAGAAGTCTATTCATTAGAGTCCAGAGAAATTATTTTGCTTGGCTGTAAAAGCACTTGGGCCAAGGAGGTCAGACAGCTTTATTCAAAGTCTTCTGCCCGTGTTACCAACACTCGTGATATTATCAAAGTCTCCCACCATTCTGGGCTTTTCAGTGAGCAGCACCTCCTGCTGTCATGTGAGTCCACAAGAAGCTCAGCCTTCATTAAACGAGAAAGATGATTCAAGCCCTGTTGATTTCAAGTGAAAAGACTGAAAAATATGGGAAGCAGAAGGCAAAGAATTACCCTCTTGAGACATATATATATAAAATACATATATATATATTAATTTTTTAAATTTTTTTGAAGGTCAACTTTGTACTTTCTTGGAGCCTGACTCATTGGAGACAGGACAGGAAAGCACCTTGGAAGTCCTTAGCCCCATGATTTTCAATCTGCAAGTGTGTGCTCCCTGGTGCCGGTGCAGAGCAGGAAGGCAGGTATGAAACACCTCTTTGTGTGACTCGGGGCCCTGCCAAGGCATGAAGGATTCCTCATCATTTGAAGGAGGCAGAAAGAGTGTGGGCTAAATACTCCGTAGATATTTACTTCATAAAGCAAGGCTCTATTTCAGTCTAGCTTACCCATCCCAAAAGGATGGCTATTCCTTTTTCATTTCAAGGGTAAAAAGTTGGGAGCCAAGAATAAGTAGAGGGAGAGGGGCTACGATAAAAATACTTCTTTCCTCTTTCTCAAGATTGCCTTTACTACAGCCAAACACACATGAATGCCACTAACCGTATCTCATTTATCCTTGGTTTCTCCTTTCCCCTGTCTAGCCCCTTTGTCTCCTGTCTCTATGGCTTGTCAGATATATTTACCCATCCAGGCTCCCAGGCTTTTGCCCAACTCTAGCAATGCTTAAAATGCTGGTTTTCAGGAAAGCACTACTTACAGCAGACAGAAGAAAGATCTGAATTAGAATTAACCCAAAGAAAGCAATTCCCTTTACTGGAGATTTCTTGATAGCCCCAATTTCAGTTTTGTTCCACTTTGGAAAGCTCCAAATGGAATCTTTTCTGCCAGTCTGATCCCCAAAATAAAGGAAACCCTGAATTCTCTTTTTATGTCCCTTCGAGCCACAAATGCTGGGAGCCTTGAGGCCCTAACTGATCGGCAGACCTTGCTGAAACACAGATTGCCCCACTCATGGGAAACCAAAATTGTTGGAACAAATGCTGGAATAAAATTTGGGAATGAGAAGGCTTTCCATGGACTGGAAATGCCAGTTCTCAGTTTGTTTTGTTCTCAGAAGACTTTGAAGCATTTGGGTTGGTGTTTTTGGTTTTAGAAACAAAACAGCTGCCTGGTCTCCTGAGTCTGTGCCAGGAGTCCCCCACTCCCAGGAATCCTTTTGTGCTGACTCCACATTATTTTCCAACAGAAAACTATTTCACAGGAGAGTTTCCATCCAGTTCCACAGGGAACCTCTTCTCAGTCCTAACAAGCTTGGTACTACCAGGGGAATCCTGGATCCCATTTTGAGCTCTGCTTAGTTCTTATTCCTTCTTGCTTGGACCTTTGCCTTGCCATCCCAAACTATGTGTGAAGAAGGGCCTCACTGTCTGAATAAAAGCTTCCAGGTTCAGGGTCTTCCTTCCTATTCTGAGAGCCTATGAGAAGAACTTTTGGTCCTGTCCTTTCAGGCAAAGATTTTCTTTTCCTCTTTCTTTCCTTTCCCTTTACAATTAATTAGCTAATAATTTTGCTACTGATCCATTCTTCATTAAAAAGCTGAATCTCTTTTGTTAGATCTGGTTGGAACAAAGGTAAGAGAATTTATGTCTTAATTTTAGTTCATTATGGCAGAGAGCATCCCACCCCATCACTCTCCCTCTCCCCCTCCCCTTCCAAGCCCTCCCTCTTCCTTTAGAGGATCAGTTATCACTTTGCCCCTAAACTCCTCACACTCTGCAGAGGCATTGGAGGAGCCTTCACTGCCCTTTATCTTCTGCTGCCTCATTAAGAGAAATGAACCTGAGTCTGAGAGAAATGACACAAGGGAAATAAAAATGTAATCCCTTGGTGCCACCTATAATGAATTGTTATGAAAACCATGAAAATATCTGTCTGCAGATATTGTTCTTTGATTTGAAGTCAGTGTTGTAAGCGGTAATTTTTGTCATTAAAGCTGTTAATCTGCGCAGCGTTCCTCATAAGTTTTTATGAAGAAAAACAGCCCTGCTGCCTACATGCTCATGCAGGGAGCTTCTGAGCAGTGCTACATGAACAGGGTGCCTTTGAATAATTAGCTTTAATTATAGCCAAGGTGGTTGTCTGTCTCAGAGATGGGACTGTTTCATGGCAGCCTGCTGTCCACTGTTGTGATGGGATGGAATGAACTGGTTCATCTGAACCTCACTGACACGCTATTCCCCCCCACCTGGCTGATGATGGGGTGTGGACATGTCCCAAAGCACTGAACCATGTGCGTGCGTGCGTGTGTGTGTGTGCAATTAGTCACAGTGATTGCCCCAACCATATGCTTTTGCATTTGGGATGGGACTGTAAGGGATCATTGCGTCCTAAGCAAAGATGGGCTGTGGTAAGCAGAGGACTGCTAGGAGTGATACTCCCCAGCTAGCACAGAGCTGACCTCCTTCCTGCAACCTGTCTTCAGCTTTTCTTGAGTGGGACTCCTCTTTTGCCACATCTGAGTGCTTCCCTGAGATCCCAGGTAGTTGATTTTCATGCTGTGCATGTTGAGACAGGGCTGCAGTCAAGACATGGCAGGGGGGCTCCTGCAGCCCCCTTCATCAATGCACTAGGATTATTGTATGCATTTCCAATGCATTCACCATGTGAGTGCACTCCATTACCCCAAGGAGTAAGCACTCTGGAAAGAAAACACTGCTGTTGGGGAGGGAAGAAAGCATGGGAGTCTTCTGGTATTTAGATTGCTCTGACTGAAAAGAATTATGGAAATAAGTGTTTTCCTGAGTAACTTCCAGCTCTTACAGAAGTTGCATTTTATGTCTCCAGAGCAATTAGCTGCAGCAAAAGAAGGTGGAAATGAGTGTAGCTCAGCAGGGAAAATGGGAAGAGATGGGGACATACAAAGCTCTGCAAACCAGCACTCTGCGCAGCCTCCTTCTGTGGTCACAGCCCACCACAATCTCTTCTCTGGCCTTCACGAGCAGGGAAGTCACTTCTACATAGCACAATTTAGAAGCGCTCTTCAGAGAAAACAGGCTGTAGGAGAAAGTGTAATGCAAACTCAAAACTTGGATTAGCTGGAGGGAACACTAAACCTAGGGCAGGAACCTGAGGCTGTTGCACATTGTGCATTGGGAGAAAAGGGGGCATGCACTGACTGAAAAGAGGCCCCTCTGCCTGTGGGCTGGCCTCACTTTGCCCCAGGGCTAAGGGTGATACCTATGTGAGCAGTGCCCACATGTGGATCTCCTTGCCTGCTGTACTGGGAAGCCAGTTTTGCTGGAGACCTTGCTCCATTGCAGTTAAAGAAAGGAAGTCCCAGTCAGATCATGAAGGTGTTAAGCCTCAAGCCACAGAATTCAAAGCAGCCTCTAACCATGAAAGATTTCAGGGGAGAACTAGTGTAAGAGGAAAATCAGACTTTGGAAGGTTTTGTCCAACTCCCTCAAAGAATTAGCTCCCTGCTGAAAATGGACTATATGAACCTGCAATCTGATCTTGTAAGGATTTCCTTATTCCCATCAGAAATTATGTAAAGTCTCAGTGCTGATTTACACTAAGCAAAGATTTGGCTCAATGGCTTGACTTCCTGGATCTTAGCACAACTACAGACACCCCTGTGCTCTGCAAACATTTAGGTACCCATTTGTGGAAAAGATGAAGGCTGAGGCTGATCTCCACTGACTTTGCAGAAAGGCCATTGTGAAGTGCATGAGAATAGAGGCAACATTAGAGACTTAAAAATAGAAATAAAAGAGCAATAAAGATAATGAGTTAATAAATCTTTCAAGACACCAAGTTGATGGAATAATGCAAACAACTAGCAGGACTTGCCATGGCCCCTGCCCCTTAAAGGAAGCCTCTTCCCCATTTGGTCTCTGCTTTAAAAACAGAAGAGATGTAAATAGCTTATGATTCAAGGCATAAGACATTC
Organism: Haliaeetus leucocephalus; assembly: GCF_000737465.1. Taxonomy (NCBI): domain Eukaryota; kingdom Metazoa; phylum Chordata; class Aves; order Accipitriformes; family Accipitridae; genus Haliaeetus; species Haliaeetus leucocephalus. The sequence continues at coordinate 9,276,507 of NW_010973092.1, forward strand.
ATTGTCTTTTCTATTCTTATGCAGCTGTCCACTCTGAAGTCCTGGTATTTGACCCTTAAGCATCTGGAACTAGGCAGGGTCCGGTATAGATTCCTGTGCAAAATAGATCAGGCAAGATTCCTGTATGTAATGCCCTTAATCTCTGTAGAGAAAGTAAATTACGTTTCCTGAAATTCTCAAGAGCATCGCTGGCACCAGGTCTTTTATATAGGCAGCTTGGGGCTTTGTGAGTTCCCAAGAAGCAGCTATTTATCTGCTCTGCTTCAAGGTAGAGAACTCCAAAATTTGGCAAATTACCCTTTATACTCCAGGCAGAGTAGCAGTACAGGACAGGCAATTCTTTCCTTGCTTCTGACATCCTGCAGCTCAGCAAGTATTTTCCAGCATTTTGGGGGATGTAAGAACAAGATGATCAGAGAAGAGGGCTCTGCAGACACCATTAACATGGTAGGCTGAATCTGCTGACAATAAGTCAATGATTCTTTCTGACATGACTCTAAGAGTAGCAGAAGGACGTCTGTAGGATGACTCATGTTAATGGAAGAATGGTATGTATGACTTGAGATTTAGGACAGATGTCAGGTTCAGAGAAGTGTGGTGTAAGGAAGATCATTTTTATTGGCATAGTAGCAGGAGACAACTTGTCAGAGTGATGTTGACTCCTTTTTTTGTATTGTTTTGGAAAGTCCCTTGGGAAGATGGCAAATGGAAAGGGCAGAGTAAGACCTGGCAACATCCCCAGCCAAATGGAAAAGGTTGGCTTCCTGCAGACAAATAGACCATGTGGTGGTGGTGATTCCATTACCTTCAGTTTGCAAAGGAGCAGCCTTGGAAGAGCTGGGAAGACAGTCTTTATCATCTCCAGTGTAGGCAGGGTGGTTCCTCCCTCTCAGACCTGCCTATGTGTTGAGTTTGCACCATTCCCATGTGTTGACTTAAATAAGGAACCTATTTTAAACATGGCAAACCCCTATGCAGATATCGCTTCAAGGATTAACGAATTCTCTTTCTGCCTTGCACATGCATGCTCAGCAAGAGGTTAAATATTCGTAAGTCTAGGTTCAAAGTATCAGAGAGCAATCTACCAAGTTAAATCAGGCTTCTAATGAGTTCAGAAGATAAGATACACATCTTCTTCTGCGGGCACCTATTTCAAGTTCCTGGGTTTACTTTCCCTGCTTTTGAAGAAGGCTAAGTATTTCAGGACAGCTTCATAGTCAAAGAGACGCCCAGTGAAAACATTAGGCAAAACTGTGATACCTCTTTTTCTTTGTTCAAGAAGTGTATGTGGGTTGCATTCTTAACTTCATTCTGGTAACTATAACAGTAAGATCTACACTAATTATTAAAAAAGCTTTTGAATGAATTCCAGTCTCTCCTCCCACCTCCTAAAATTTGGGGTGAAGTTCTATCCAGCTGTCATTGGGAACAAGAAATTCAACCAGACACCTTTAGCGGTATTAGTCTTATTTACTAATAATAAATTATTATTATAAAGTAAATTCTTAATTAATATTGATGTACAATGTATAAAGCAAGGATCAGGGCTGTCTACTTCCACTTCCATGTGTGACCTGCACCCTCTTCCAGACTTTATTCTTTACTGGTTGCCTCTTTGGGCACATGACATTTATCTGCCATGATCTCTGCCACATTTTGTCCCTCCTGTTCACAGAAATGATTGCAGCTGGAATTTGTGTGGAATTTCCTGCTCTTCCTGGTTTCTGTGTTCCCTCTTGCCATGGGGTCAGGACAGGAAGTGGGATTTCGCAGAATATTTTGAATGCAGTGTGGGAGACCTAAGAAAAAAGTGAGGTTAAAATGATATCCACTGCTGCATCTGCAGATGTGCCAGTGTTTGTTCCATTGTACTGCTGTTTATAGGGTCTTATGTTTTCTGTACACAATGGGATCCCGATTCACGATAAGACATTCAGATAGTTCTGCCTTATACAGATAACATTAGGAATGCCCAGAATAATTTGCAAGTTATTAGCTAAGTAATAAATTTCACAAGGCTCCATTGAATAGGCAGAATTGTAATTTGCAAGTAGAGAAGTGAAGACCTAAAACTAAGCATGAGTTGCTGTCTTGGGAAGAGAGGGAGAACCCAGGACAAGGATCACATACCCTGAACTCTTGGCTGGTAGGCACCCAAGCATCTCTCTGTGCTTCAGGTATGTCTGTAAGTGCCCTAAAAAGACATGTTTCTTCCATGAGGTTATAACAGATTCCAGAGCCAGTGTGAGCTGAATAAACGGATAACACAGTATATTGTGTATTACTTCTGGTTGCCATAGCAGAAGGACTCCTATGGACAAAGCCTGCTGAACAGAAGCCTTTGAGTTGCGTAGTCATTTTTGTGGATGGAAGAGGAGTAGCAAGATGATGTACAAAAGAGGGAGCTGGATACAGTCTGAGACTTGAAAGCCACAGGGTTATACTCCTTTTCTGCCTTCTCCAGTGTGACCTTGTGGGTTTTCCCCACCTGGACAGTGAGGTTTCTCCTCTCCTCATGTAGACATTACAGGGATGAATGTGTTACAGGTTGTCAAGTGGCCAAGGTGCCAGGAGATTGGAGACCCTACAGTACCAGCCATTATGGAGGGCTGTTCCGCATCATGTCTCTGTCCTCCAGCGTCCACTCCAACCCTTGCAGCTCAAACACCCAGGGTCTGTAAGCTGTAAGGATGAACCAGCTTCCCGTACTTTCACAGCAAGAGTCAGGCTCTGAGCTGTGGCCAGCAGAATCTGGCTGAGAAGCGTGGGAAACTTAACAGTAAGAGAGAAAATCTGCTCTATCAAGGGCTGTTTTCCTGGGGCTGCAATTTCTGATGCATCCAGCACATTTTTTGGGTAATCTGTACTCCTGGAGCAACATTTAAAAGAGTGGAAAGAAAAGTATTTTATCTTCAAAAAAACAATTCATCCAACAAATTGAGAGGGTCATGTCAGTCACTAACAAAGTAAACGGAGCTCCTCAGGACTCAGACTGCCACCTTTTGCTGAACCCATTAACCATTTCCTTAATGGCAGAAGAGTGAAGTGGATTTTCCTCTTCATTAATTTTAGAGTAGGATATGGGTTTTTAAAGTGGATCCTTTCAGAAGGAAGGAATAAATTAATACTTTGGAGGTTTTTTTTCCAGGCTAATCTTTGTGTCAATGCAGGAGATTCACTTCACCTTATTTTCTCTTTAACTCTCTATTTAAGTTTGAAGTAGATAGTTTTCCTTCAATATCTCATAGTAACCACCTCCTTTACTAGGACAGTTAAGGGATATTGACATGATTGTTGCAGACATGCTTTGCTCAGCTGTTTCTCCACTGTGAATTGTTGCAGTTGTCCAACAATCATAATTTTGAAATGTTTTAGACTACAAGTCAGGCAGGACTGAACTTATGGGAGAAGTATTCATTTAGGGTTGGCGCTTGCGCAAGACCTAGGAACAGCTCTTAAGGAGCAAATGGCTCTGACCCAGTGGAAGCACTTGGGACCCGCCTCTTACAATCACTTATTCCAAAAATATGATGTTTGCTTCTTTAGCCAATGGACACACCTTCAGTCCTACAATTAACAGTTGGGACCCACTGGAAAATTACCCTAAGGAACAGATGAACTTACTGGCTACTCTTGTTAGGCAGGTTCATGGGAACTCTACCAAATTTCTGCCCCTGGCTCCTTCCATTTGATCTCTTGGTCTGGGGCATGTCAAAGTGTGCTGGGCGATAGCAGGCATCCCATAAAGGCATGCCTAGAAATAACTCATACGCCTGTTTCTAAAAGAGCCCTGCTTTGTAGGCAAGAAGCACAATGTGAATGATTTTGACAAAGGCCGTGAGCTATTCTGTAGATGAGGAATATGATCAAAGTGCACAACACTGGTGCAAGATGACCTCAAAGTTCACTACAACCATCAGTGTAGACAAAACCTGAATGGCAGGAGAGCAGCATATTGGTCATGAATGAACATGAATGTTCAATTTTCCCGTATTGGATGCAGACTGTGTAGATGGAGACTGTCCAAACAAGCACAACTATTCCTGATCTCTTTGTTCAGAGTGGTTCCTGCTGCATAAAACCAATGACATTACCTTCCTAATTGACTAATGGGGTCCAAGAGGCAAGATGTCATTTCCACTAAAATATGTATACAAACATTGACCATTTTTCTTTAGCATTTGGAATTTTTTCAGTGGGATTTTGGACAATATTTGAGAGGGTTGACATATGGGACAAAGTCTGCATGAAGTTTTTTTTAATAAATTTTTCAAGAAGAAATGTTGAAATATTTAATTTCTAACCAACTGTGGATTTTACTTGGGGTAAATAGCATCCTTTGCTCCTTTACTTGCTATAGTCACGGCTGATACAATGTCATGGGAAAACTGAATACTGCCAACTGTACAGCACTCCTTATCAGCTGGGTTGCAACTGTTACCTGTGAATTACCCTGCTGTATGCATATGTGTTATTTCTGCTTCCTTCTTTTACAGTCTTGAATTAGGACTTCCACCAACACTTCTGCAATAGAAACTCCACTATCTAGCTGTTTTCCACATTACTGTATGTGCTTCATAATTAATTTAAAATTCTTATTTTCACCCCATTCCCTTGAGAGAAACTCTAGTATTCTTACTTAAGACACAGGGAATTAAGGTCACAGAAATAGTAAGGGCTACACTCACAAAGACATCCAGATATCTAATTTCTATTTGGTTCCTAAAGAGAATTTACATGTTGAAATCTCTTTATGGACTGGTGTCTGAAAAACTATTTACAGAGCCTAATATTTAGGTGGAGATGAGTGTTGCCTTACAATAAACCCTATTTATGTCCTGTATGAGTTTTCCAAAATCCTTCAGGAAGCCTGCAACTAAGCAAGGCATCAGATTCACATCTCCTGATGCTGAGCCGCACTACCTAATTGATGCATTTCATACTTGTAGGAATGTAGCCAATTTTTAATCTTTGATCTTGGTGTGAACTTACTTGATGTTATAAATGTTGAATTTTTAGTGTATTTTTATACTGTTACAATTATGAAATTGACTTCTCATATTTATCTTCCTTCAGGAAACTGAGTAACATGATTATTGGAATCAGTTCTTTGAAGCCTGCGATTCTGCAGTATTTTTTTTCTTTAGGCTGTCTCCAAGCAGTGACACCATGTCTAGGTCTCATCATAACAGCCCTAATGAAAAAGCAAACCAAACAACCCATCATTAGGTTCATATGTCCTTTAGGATTCACTAATATCGCAGTGAGTCAAGCTGCAGTGCTATCGTTTTGGCTGCAGTGTTTTATGGTCTCCCTGACCGAGTGAAGTCACACGGTCATCTGCGTCGAGGTGTGGGGTGAGCAGCATGCGGTCTCCTTGGAAACTGTAAAGTTGTGCAGGAGGCAGGAGTGCATGTCCCAGAAATGGCAGAGAGGAGAAGAGAGGCTGATAGGAGATCTCCAGCTGGATTTTCACTGGAGGAAAGCATGTCTGATAACTTGGCCTGCCAAGCCTTTCATCTGACCTGCTGCTGTCTCCGTCTCTCACCCCTCTAACCTCCCATTAAAAATACCAGCGTGTTTTCTCACTGGCCGGACATCCTGCCAGTGAGCTTTGGTATCACAGGGAGCAGAAACACACAGAGATCCCTGCCGCTACAGCATGCACAGTGGGCTGTCACCCTAAAGCAGCATAAGCAATGCATAGACAATCACCAATTCAGCCATCCACTTCAGTGTCTTCTTTCAGAGGGGTTATCTTCCCCACGTTATATATGATTAAAGATACTGTGCTTACAGCTAAGGGGTTCCCAGGTGTAGCACTGTGTTAAAATCAACACCTGCCAACAATTAACTGCCAATGCCAAATATTTTCCCTTCTGTTGTGATAACAGCTTAATATTGTGTAGAAACGCACTGCCGTCGTTGAAAATCAGAGTATGAGTGTCTCCGGTTCCTCTGCTAAAGCTCTCCATTGTCACAGATTCCCCCTATTTAGCTGGTGGTTTGGTTGGTTGGTTGGTTTTTTATTGTATTACATAAGCACCTGGGAAAATCCCAGTCAAGACCTGCAACCCTGTGGGGACAGGAGCTCCCTGGCCAGGTGCTGTAGAAGGCAGGTCCAGCCCCAGAGAGATCACAGGCTATGTGCCATGGTGCAGTGATGGATGAATTGGACAAATTGGGCAGGTGTGGTTTGGAAAAAACTTACTGCAATGGGATACACAGAGTTTAGCAGAAAGGTCAGCTGGCTGCTTGATTAATAGAAAGCAATGGGAACAATCCGTAAGCACTAAGCACAAGTAAATGATAAGATGTGGTTTACCAGAGGATAGGTAATTGGACAGGTTTTTGGCACAAATGGGTGGAGCAGTGTGGGAGAACACATGGCAATGCTTAAAGGAGAAGTTGGCTTGCAGCTTCTCAGACTTGTCTGGGACACAGTAAGCCCAGGAAGTTCCTAGTTTTTTTCCTGAAGAGAAAAAACCTAGCTTTTTTTAAAACATGGAGATTTAGTTCTACCAATTCCTTTTCACTGGTGCTCAAAAAAGTTTCCTAACTTTGTTTTTATTTGTTTTATATTTCCTGTGAAATTTGCAGTGATTAAAATTTTAAAATGTATCTTTTGGTACAAGTTTTCAGACTTCTTACAAAGCCACATTTTGAAAACCAAACATTGCATTTTTTAAGGGAAAACATTTCACCTAGAAACTCCTTGTTCATTTTCTTTGTCAGGTTTTCACAGGCAAAAATCTGTAAAAAGCACTAACCATGTTGAAAGCTTTGGCTAGCAAAAATTTCCATGTTTATTGAAAGGGTATTTTTCCTGAGAAACATTCTGATGAAAACACTTCAACCAACTCCTGAAATTAGAAAGAAATAATATTAAAAGTAATTTGCTAAAGTTTCCTAAAGGGAAACAAGTATCAGTGTTAGATAATTAAAAACCAGGGACTCAGCCTTTTCTCAAACAACTGAACAGAGCTGCCTTGAACTCATCGTGACTTTTCAATGCTGTGTCAGACTATGGAGATTAGTGTTGGAAAACATGCTGGAGACAGGACTGAATGCTGCACTGTTTAAGAATGAAAAAATTGCAGACCAAGCCCTTTTTTTTCTCCCCTCAGCTACAGCTCTTGCTTCGGGAGACAGGATATGTCTTAATTACAGGAGTGCCAAGTGGCCGAATTGCTGGATGGATGTCCTCTGTGTAACAGGAGGCAGTTGCTGCTCTGAAAAGCTTGCAGGCAACAAACAAAACAAAAAGGGTGGAAAGAATGAAGAGGTTCAAGGACAGCTTCTGCTGATAGTGATAGGAAATCTGGATATAAACTCAGGCCAGAATATATAGCTGAGATTTTACAGAAAATGTTTGCCTAGAAGACAGTGTAATCTCACTACAGGAGGTGTTAAGGAACACTGAGCATCCAAGTCCAGGAAAGGAGCAGTATGCTGGAAAGAGGAGCTGCACTGGCAGAAGCATATAAAGAAAAATTATGCTCTTTGTTCAGAGGAAAATTTTGGATTGGAATGCAGTTCACTGCCTTAACTATTCAGGAAAGTAACACAGAAAGAGAGTGCTTCTGGGAGATTTCCGTTAGAAATTGCAAAATCTTTTTCCCCCCTTTCTCTGCCCAATGCAATTAAACAGTAATAGGAGTGCGTTGCACAGTTTATGAAGCAATAATCCAGTTCCCAAATGGCTAAACCAGGAGACTGATGGCCAAGTCATTTATCCCAATGAGGAAAATAGATTATTGCTCAGGAAAGCAGCAGGATGGCATTGTTACAATTATTCTGCTGTCTGAGTTTATCAGTTCAAAAATCTAGATACGAATTCTTTCTCAGGGATCAGTTTCTGCTTTCCTTGCTTGCATTGCCAGTCCTGTGTGAGAATTCCTGCTGACTTTGCCACGATTACCTGTGGAGCAAAGTATAGCTCTCAGTGAATAAGAGTGACAGGACGAGGGTTTCAAGGCTGCAACAAAACATGGTAGCTAGTGAAGTCAGTGCAATTTTGGCCGGGATATGTGGAGACATAACATTATGAAGTAGGAATGTAACAGCTCTCATGTGACTGCACTGGGGATATTGTGCTTAGTTCTAAGCACCTCGTTAACAGAAACGTATTAACAAATTGGAGGGGATCCAGAGAAGAGAAAGTCAGTTGGGTATGTTGATTTACGAATTAAGATGGGCTTGAGTGGCTGATGTCCAATCTGAATCCATATTGGAATGCTTCCAGATCTTGCAGATGTTTGCGGGTTCAGGACTTTATGATCCTGAGTCTGCTGGAGTCACTAGAAAGATTCCCATTGGCTCCAGTGATCGCTAGATTTGGGTCTGCTTGAAGAAACCTTGGCTGAACAGTGATTAAGGCTAAGGATATATATATAACTTGGAAAAAGAGTAAATAAAGGGGAATGTGATGTAAGCTTGGAACTATTAGAAGAGTGCAAATGTGAGGACCACCGTCTTGGCTGACATACTGGGAAAATGAACTGGGGACCTTCAGAGTTGGAAGCAAGAGCTTTTTAACATCATGAGCCAAGGTGGCCAGACTGCAGCATGTCCCTCTTCTCTGGATCTGAGAAGAGAGTGGAGTGCAGGGTGCCCTCACAGATGGTATTACCCCAGTCTGACAGGCATAAGGAACTTCTTAGCATTAAATGACAGAGCCATCATTTTAGGAGCAGGGTGATAAATTTAAGGAAAAAAAAAAGAGTTTTGCAGCCATTAACTGATGAACCAGAGTCACAATATCCCTATATATTTTCTTGCATAAGCTTTCTGAATGAACAGGTTGGACAGCTGCTCAGAGAGCATATTGTTCTTGCCGATCGTTTAGGTTTTGGTGTTGTAGGACTATGATGTATCTCCTCCTCTCTCTCCCTCACTGTACAAAATCAGTTTTCTTTGATCCTGAGAACGTGCATTAGGATATGGTCATAATTACCATTTCAGTTAGAGCTGAATCTGCTACAGAGGTGCTAGTCACTGCCCTGAAGCCATCTCCCTTAAATCTGCTGGTATATCTCTGTGTTTCCTCCCTAACCCCATTCTGGTGAAATGATCCTGACTACTTCTCCACACTATTATGAAAAGTGTTGCTCATTGGATCATTTTGACAGTGCAAGGCTGGAGAGTGCCAACACATACAGCCAAATCTGAAGGACAGTTACCTCTGTGGGGAGGGCTGCAGTAGCAGTCAGACCATTTGCTTAGCTGGAAGATGAAGTAATGCTCATGCTATGGGGAGATATGTTCAATGGTGGCCATGCAGGTTACATCTAATATGACACTGAAGAACTCAGGCACTCCAGATCCTGAAAACAGAGAAGATAAGCAACCCAGACCATGTGGGAAACCAGACCAAAAAAAATTAAAAACCCCACTTGGTCCATGGTGAAGAGCAACAAGAAAACATGCTATCATCTCATGGATTTTGTGTCATGGCTGGATTCTCTGTTGAAAAGAGGCCTTTCCCTGTGGTTGGAGTGTTCTTGCTATTCCTTTCCAGTATGAAGCTTCCTTCTCTAATATGGACACAGTGCTCATACCACAGAATTTTTCTTCATGGGAGCACTAATACTGGCTCTTTACCCAATTCTTTCCAGGAATTTCATATCATGGACATTTCCACGCCGTTTTCAGCTTGGCTGCAGTTGGCCAGCAGGTACACAAGTTTTTAGATGAGAAGAATGACAAACAGAGACATGATGATCTCACAAGCTTTTTTTCCTTAGTAAAATAGGCCAAAAAGATGTTTATTTACGTATTCCCATTGGCATACAAAACTGACTCAGGTGGAGAGCCCACTTGTTCCCAGAACACCAAGAAACTTTAGAGTAATTTGGGCTAAAAGCTCTATTGTTTCAAAATCTGCATGTTTGCTGCCTGCTTTGTTCCCTTAGCTTGGCTGTAAAGCAAGAGTATATAACAACAGTGTTGATGCTGTGAGCCTTGCTTTCAGATCCTTGCTAACATCTGCTTGTTTTATATTCCAAATGCTGCTTACAATATAAAATCATATCCCAAACAAAAGATATTTCTCTACAAATAAGGAACCAATTAATGTCACAAAGTCTAAAACAATATATTAAAAATCAAAAAAAGGAAAGCAAATGTGGCTGAACTTTGAGTAACTGATAGTGCTGCTAATGTCCATTGTAAGGCTGTTGGCTCCAGCCAGTGCGTGTTGTGATAGAATTTACTTAGTTATTCATAAACAGTGGATCAGACAGGGCTTTTCTGATAATTTTTTTCAAAAGTACAAATGTGATGCTGGAAAGCCCCAACGGATGTTGTTTCATGTCAGTGACATAAGATGGGGCTAAAATCTTTCCAAACTTAGTACTGTAGGTGCCTTAGCAGACTTAGTAATATCACAGCAGGGAACAGCAACGTCACAGCTGGAACATTATAAAATTGGCAGTGCTGAAAAGGCATTAGTAAACATTATTAAGAATTCCTTGCAGGCAATTAGACTGCAACAATATCTTAGGAGAAAGTTTTTTTTCCTTTTGCATCTTTATTTCTATCTTGCTAATGAGAGACTAATGAGCCACAGACTTGTTACCTAGGAAGAATATCTCAACAAAGCTCTAGTGAACTTAAAACCAGTATTTACAGACTGATGACTATTCACATTCATTATATGTTTTAAATGAGGAGGGACTACAGTAAAAAAAAAAAAAAAAGAAACAAGTTGTTCCTTGCTAAGAGACTTCTGAAACTCTAAATGTCAAAAGTTTCCTAATGTTGAGGTTAGAGCCTTCCACCTTTCCCACCATTTAAGGCTGAGCACAGCTATGTGTAAATTTTGTGTACGTCTGCTTTGCTGTTACCAAAATATTAGTCTTCTCTGACCATTGCAAAACCTACTTGTTGGTTTCAGTGATTTCAAGAGATTTTTGTTTTGGTTTTTTTTTTCTTCCTTAGGAAACCAGGCTAGTAAGCAAAACCTGTATGGACCTACTGTCTATGTAGGTGTACATCAGCATATGCCTGTTTCAATCACCCCCCGGTCAGAGGTTTTTGTGAACACAGTGTCTCTGTCTTTTTTCTGGCTTCCTAGTCTTAACTATCTGAAAGGCTGCAGAGAAGATGTTGGAGAATCTCAAGCAGAGGACACTTACAGTTCCACGCACAAGGAAATCACTCAGAGCTTATCAGCAGCTCTGATACAAGTCTAGCGATTAGGGCACATGGATGGGACTTGAGAGCCATGGCTGAAATGAGTTGCTCTGCTACAATCTTCCTATGTGTCCTTGAGCAAGCCATGCATGGATATTTTTTCAAAAACGGTCTCTTTTACAGACTGGAGCCCTAAATCCATCCTGAGACATCAGGCTGGGTAGCCCATGGGCTGAGACAAACATCTCTAGGATGTGCCCCTTAGGAGCACTGAACACAGAGACCTTTGCAGCTGGATCCCATTCAGCGCTTGAGCAAGCACTTAATGTCAGCTGAGGGGAATTTAGTCTCTGAAGAGTACAGTCACCCAAAATAGAGCATGTGTGATCATGCTATAAATCTGCTTGCACCTTCCTCTCCTCTTTCCACCCTAGAAGATCTTCATGCGTTCAAGACATGGTGGCAAAAGCAGCTTCACAGAGTCTTTGCTCACAGAGACAGGGAGTGTGCAAACACTATATGATTTAGAAACAACTGTTTTGACATCATTCCCTTTGTAAGGATGCACAAAAGGTTTTGGTTTTGTTCCAGACCAAGTTAGGAAACCTTGAATGTTGCCACAGAAGAGTTCTTGGGCTGCTCACTTTCTCTTGATTTTTCCAGGGTTATTTTCTCTTGGAACGTCTGGTTAACTTGTTTACGTTGCTGGTTCCTCTGGCATCTTGGATCTTTCACCTTGACCCTCTTATCCTTGGCTTCTCCCTTTTCCCAGTCTGTATCCCACATGCTTATTTGTTTTATCTGGTCCGTTACAGAAGCCATTGTGTTCACTGGAAGCTGACGTCTGGGACTTGGCACCCACTACAGGGCTAACAAAAGACCGTAATCCAGGCTTTGGAACCGTTCATCCACACAGCTTTACGTCAGCTGTGCAGGGGTGTAAACCTGCGATTACCAAGCGCAGGGTGGCTGTCCCACCTGTTCCATCATTTCTCCACCTTATGTGCACTCACTCTGAGGACTGTAAGCAATTACTCTGTTAGGTACTAAATACGATATGCAGCACATGGTAGTGTAAAATTATGGAATTTGGGGGTTTTAATGAGCTCAGGTGCAATACAAAAGAACTTTTTTTTTTCCTGTCCATAAAATTATATGGCTTGGAATCAGGGGTTTATACAGCCCTGGACAAAGCCATTTTATTTAAAGGGTGGGTATGGGGGGGAATACAACAACAACAACACCCTAGCCCAGCACAATTATATGCAGATTTGTTCATAAATCTGGGCTGGAGCAGATGTGCTGCACATGTTGAAAATCCAGAGCATGTTGCTGGAACTTAAAACATAAACATGAACCTGTTTCCAAAGAGGAAAATCTGCTCACAGCGAGGAGCTGACCCTGTGCTTTAAACAAAGATCAAGTCCGTTCTGCCTATTGTGCCTTTGCCATGTGTTTACTTTCCTTGCTTGGTGCTCAGGGTAGCTTAAGGAATAGCCAGAAGAAAAGAAGCAATCTACCTAGGTCAAAAAAGAGCCAGTGGCACTCTGGGCATAAGGAAACAAGAGGTAGGATGTGACCCAACTCATCTGGCTATCAAGGGTCCTATTAGACTAGGTCAGCAGTATCATGCTGGATCTCTCATCTGTATTTTTAGATGCTTGAAGTCTTTTGCCCTGTAGCTAAATCTTGTAGAAAAACATAACTGCACTTCACAGTGGGTAAGGCTGTAAGAAATAGTCTGCTTTAAACACAAACCTGCACTCTGTAGGTAGTTGGAAGTGGAGTTCCTGTAGCTGGCTGCGTGATTAAATTCCTTTGGAGGGTAGCAGGGCATGCTCTTGAAGACTCTGCACCCTGACTGAGTGCCACCATACTTGCTCTTCTTAATAGTGACAAGCTGAAATGCTTGCAGCCCCTCCTATCCAAGGCTGTGAGCTTCCAGATTTCAGCACGGTCTGATGCATGTCTGATACATGTGGTAGCACGTGATGCATTTTTCTCTTTTCTTGGCTTTTGATTTTGTCAGAAAGGGGTGTGAGTTGCTCAAGGGATGCTGAGAATGCAAAATGCTTTCTTCACAACCCTTGAAAAAGATTAGCCCTCCAGGTAAGGGGCAAAGGTGACTTTCTGGTTAATATGAGGCTGCTTACATCCCATCTGCTCCCACGGGGTGTTTAGACAAAGAAAGGAGTTCATTCTCCATCCCCAGGTGTGATGATGCCATGACCTACATGAATACAGAGGTTCCAGCTCTCTTTCTTCTTCTGGAGGAAAGACGGTGGTGGATGCGGTCATCTGTGTGTATGTGTATGTGTTGTCTCCATGGAAGATGTTGGATTAAGGCATGATGTTGAAATCTGTGCTCATCCACTTACCCCATCCCACTGCCTACAGGCTGGGCTGCTGGTGATGTTAAGATCTTTGGTCTCTACAAGTCATGTACACATTCATGCCACTACTTGGGCTGGCAGTAAGCTGCAATACCCTGCTTATGGGAGGAGGATATTTGTCTGGAGGTTTCAGAGCCTGAGAAACCTGTACCTCTCTGGTAAACTGCTCACGTTTTATTTTTCTTTAAATCAAAGAGCCATGAAGGGGAATGACTGTTAAAAATAGTCAGATTGACGTAGATGTGGATTATGTCAGAAAGGGAATGAGCAGTTTATGCTGAGAACAGTCACAAATAAAACATATCTCTTTGGTTAGGTGAAGGTAAGAGATGTGTATCTGCATTAGCCCGCTACTTATTGCCACGTTCCTGCCCAAAGTCTTTGTTTGCCACATGTACAGCCAGGGATCAGGCTGCCCTGCCAGAAGTGTTATGAACATTAAAACTGCCAAGGGCAGTGAGGTACCGCCATGCTTTGTTGAACAGGGTTGAACAGGTATTGTGATGACTAATTGAAAACGTTTTTTTGTTTGAGAAACACTCACACGTATGAACTCCATTAGCTAATCAGGTTTCCAAGGGGTTTTACAGTTTTAAAGCCCAAAGGCTCCTACCACTGACAGTACACAGCCCAGGCACCACACCACACAGACGAAGCTAAAAGGGCTGTCAGTGTTGACATGTTCACCTTAAACTGGAAAATTTTAAATGTTCCCAGTGGCCCAACTATTTGTCCTTCCACCTGACTACCGTTCAATCCATTGCCTGCAAATATGGTAAGAGGAAGAAAAGATGCATTATTATTAATAAATGAATGGAGCTATTTGCTATTTATTATTTAAGCCCTCAATACTGGCAGGCTTTAGTGATACATGAAATATAGGCAAGTAATTTATTTATTAGGGAAAATAATGATTTTTTCCCCCCGTTCTGGAGCCCTCTCTGACCCAAAACAGCAGGGGGTTTATCAAATACAAATACGATGACTTGTAATTTTAGAGTCTTTCAGAGCACTGTAACTGACAACCTTTTTAACATAAGTACATTGAACAAATAATTTATAGAAGTATTCTGGGAATATTTTAGGGTGTTTTATTACTACTTCTGAAAGCTATGGCATGTTATTGATTTTGGTGTATTAATATAACCTAAAAGTGAGGGCACATGCTTGCCTCCTAATCCAAATCAGCTTTGATGGCAACCCATATATTTTACTGAAAGGAGCCTTGAACTAACGGCAAAGGTTAACAATTACACATCATAGCCAAAAGTTTAAGATAATGAATTTTGCTCATTACACACTGTCCAGCTCCAGCCACAGGAGGTTCCACACTACTCCCTCCTCAATGTCTCATCCAAATTTCTCCGGTAGCTATTTGTCAGAATTTTGAAGCCTTATTCTTGCATTTGTGTCATGCAATTTACATTGTATTCATGAAGGCTTCCACTGAGGAAGTGTAATCATCATTAGTGTTTTCTGTATGCCATAAAAATAGTGTATTTCTCTTAAAATGGGATTGCTTGCTTGCTTTATATTTTTTCATGTATATATGTGTGTGTGCATGTGTGTATACACAGGCATAGGTGTATATAACAATCGCTGTGATACATACATTACTAGATGTGGGTATTGCTCTACTTTGTTCTTTGCTGTTCCTGGAGTGCTGTTCCTGGAGTACTGCTCCTGGGCTCTACACAGATGTTCAGTTCCTCCACCTGCTTCTCTTCATCTGTCCAAATGGTCCAGAGCAGCTTCAGTGCAGCGTGTCAGGAAGATTGGCGCCTCTAGCCCTTGCTTTCCAGTGACCTGGGTACCTGTCTGTTTAATGCTTCAGTGAAACTGGACCAATTCACCTGGCTGCTGAAAACTGTCCAACGGTATCAATGCCTAATCATCACCATTGTGGTGCATATGTCAGCCAGATGACTCATTAGAGGAGTCTCCAAACTGCACCACCAAATGTGTGCTCCTTTTTTTTTTCCTCTTCCTGAGTTTTCTCAGTAATCTTCTTTGCTGACAATTAGTTTCACCCTAGTTAACTCAGTTCTGGAGGACTTTTTATCCTGGAGGACATTTAGTTCTTGGCTTTAAAAAGGAATGGTGGGCAGTTTTTAAGTGGCTTGACATAGCAACCCTGTAAACTAGGGTTCTTCTCTAGCTGCACTATCTTAAGAGCATCCAGATTGTTTAACTGCCATTATCTTCCTCCCCTTTCAACAAACAATGGTTCTTTTATCTCATCTTTATGTTTTCCTGATCACTCAGTGGTGCCATCAGTTATGGGTTGGCCATGGGAACTCCTGCTTCTGCCCAGCTTGTCGAGTGGGCAGAATCTTTCAGGACAGCTCTGCAGTGTTGGGGGCCATTAATGAGGAACAGACACGCAGCTTCAACAGCAAAGTGAGGGAGAAAAGCGAGGGGACCTGGTAGAAAAAATCCCTCCAGATTTGTACCCTGCTTCAAACTTTCTGGGTACTCCATGGCTGGGGCAGTCGGAGACTTGTGTTGCACTTCACCAGCTCTGGCCCCTCGTCACCCTCCTTTGCTGCTGTCAGCATGGATATGACAGCATCACGATGCTATTGCTGCTGCTGCTCAGATTAGGAGAGAAAGGCACAGGGCGCTCACTGGAAAAGACTGTTAAGTCTTGAGCTACTGTTGTCCTCAAAGCCAGAAAGACACTTGCTTACCTTTACATCATGATTTCTGTTTAAAAAGCCTATGCCTGGAGAAGTGTGTGAGGTAGACTGGGAAGTATGCATTAAAATAGCACAAAATATGGATCTTTTTTAAAAATTTTTTATTTGGGGTAAAGAATTCAATCAAAATAACTCTGGAGGGGGAAAAAAGCATACAGATCTTGAGGAGCAGGGAATAGGCCATCTGGCTGAACATGCCGCCCGTTAAAATGTACCTTAATCCCCACTTCCTGCTTTTTTGCCATATGCTTTGCTGTGTGAAAAGTCAGGTACAAAGCAGTGCCCTTAAAAAAGAAGTTTAATTCCTGGTCACCTAAAAAGGTGACTCCTAATTAAATCCAAAAGAGGCATTTTATATTCATCATAGTAGATTTACTCACATCTTTATTTTCCAATAAAATGCGCTTGCTCCTCCTGTCCTTGTGGCATGACTGATGTCACTTCCCACCCAAGAAGTTTCTGGAGGAAGGACTTTTTCTTCCCCTTTTTTACACAATTTAAAATTTGCTTTACTGTTTTTGGTGGTAAAACTCCAGCACCATTTGTGTCCTGGTGTAGTTAATGTCCTCATTCTCAAAGGAGGAACACCAAGGGCCTTGAGTTGAAATAGAAGTTATACCCTGTACGCCTGCTTCCTTTGCAGTCAACATTTAATGATTTGTAAATAGTAATAATATACTGGCAAAGGAGAGAAGATGCTTAAATGCAGTGCTAAGCAACTGCAAGTGTAAATTAGTTCTTGGGCCTGTCACAGGCAGGATTCTATCGGCATGGGTTTTGGAACATACTGGGCAGGGCTTGGTACTGAGGGGCATTTCTTAAACTTTGTGATTTTCAAGCTTCACAAACTTTGTAAGCTTTCAGAGCAAATCTTCAAGCCCTGGCTAATTCACTGGTCTTCCTGCAAGTTGGTCCAGCCTTTTAATATGGCTTTGGTGCTGGAACATGTTTCTCACGTTGTCACAGAGTTAGACCAAGACGGGGGCCCTTCAGAAAGGGCTGTCAAACCCTCTAAAAGCTGATGGGAACCAAGGAACTTGAAAATCTGTGAATAAGCTCAACCATTCATGCGCTGCATCCCTTGCAAAGGATAGTCCAGAACAGTGGTGGGACAGGCAGGCATTTTGCCCCAGGTCCCTTGTTTAGTGGGATATAGACAGGCCCGCTACAGTATCGTATTTCCTAATGTGCAATACACTGCATGAACTGCAGCACTCCTTTTCTCCAGGTGCACATGATACAGAGAGCTCCTGTTGTTGTTTTGGGTTCTTTATTTTTAGGTTCAGTAGATTTTATTGGGTTATTTTCCTACCCTGTGAACACAGCCACCAGGTAGTCAATAACAATTGCTCCATTAAAAAGGAAAAATAAAATAAAATCTTCAGTGTTAGCTGCACACACTAGAAATAAAAAAAAGAAGGGGGAAAGATGAAGGGAAAAACAGATGCCAAACATTGTTTTACGTCATAGAGGTTGCTGTTCTATAGGCTCATGTCTTCAAATGAGTGCAAGTAAAATGTTACAGAAAGGGTGCATTGTATCACATTCTTCTTCCATTCTTTGATACTATCACCTCTGAAAATCAAAATGCTTATTTAACAGCTGCATTATCTTAAATTAACTTTTGGCTTCCAGTCTGAGAACATTTTGGCCCAGACTGGACTCTCCTGAGGTTACCAACAAATCAATAGAAGGGCCGGGAATAGAAGACAAATAGGCCTTCCGTGCTCCTTTTAGCTACCAGACCTCCTTCCGCTCAAAATCACGTTGCGCCTGAACCCGCAGCCAAGTGAACACTGGGATTTTAGTCCCGGAAAGGATGAGCTCCAGTTCCTCCTCTTCTATTGCCTAGAAGTGCTTGGTTGGTGTTCAGCACCTCCCCGGGCTATACCCTCCCTTAATGCTGCTACTTCCACTGTCTCCACAAAAAGCAAAAAAACCCCCTCATGTCTTCTGCTCCTAAGCGTTTGGCTCCAAGCACCAGTCACAACTTGTTTGTGTTCCCTGCTTGCTTCTGCCATTGAAGCTTTATTTAGGCTTGATAGTGAGTGAAACAGTCAGGTGTAAGATTTTAGGTCTCCACTCAGACGAATCATGCACGGTACATGCCGAGCAGCCCGAGTGTTTACAACAGCCTGTGACAGAACATGTTACTCGTTGCGACTTGAGGCACTGCCATAGAAATATGGCACATTGCACAGAAATTGCTTTTGCAGCAAGCTGAAAGTCGTGTTATTAGGGTCCGCTATTGGATTAACCCACCGACATGCAATCCAACCCGATGCCAGCAGCAAGGATTTATTACCAGCCATGACTTCCAGTCACATCAGAGCTCACCATGAAATCGCAGGGTCTGTGGGTGTGTGTGGTTTTGCGCACGTGTGTCTGTGCGCGATTGCTGTGAGGGACAGAGAGAGCGGCCAAGCTATACGGGAGCTGGGAGTGAGTTCCCGTGGTGCGGCACCGCGGCCGCAACACTTTGCAGGGAGTCATGTCCTGTGTTTGGGGTTAAAATCTCCTCCTGTGGTGCTTAGCCTGCAGACTGTTTGTGTCACTGGAAGGCACTTGAGGATGAAGGAGGGCTGCAACTTGTGTCTCAGTTACGCAGATAGAGGCCGTTGAGGTGACAGAGTAACTGGGGGTAGCGGTAGGTCCCAAAGTCTTTGCCGTTTAGTTCACCAGCCCTATGAATATTCAGATTACATCCTCTCCGCTGATGCTGCCACCCAGAGTGCCAGTTTGTTTCAAAGCTGTTAGTGTTTTGGGGGAGATATGAATACCCGTCCAAGGGGAATTGGACTGAGAGATCACCCGTTCAGTTTGCATACAGTCCGGCAAACTGCCGACAGATGGCACTGATTTTCAGCCAAGGCTGGCCGACTGTTACTGATTTCTTACCTGCTACTGAAGCCCCCAAAAGCTCCGTCCTTCACTGCCAACTAGGATCAGCTGCAATTTACCTCTTTTAGCCATGCAAATAGTTTAGAAAAAAGCAAAATATTTCTAGTTTTCCTTGCAGCTGTTTGACCAATGCCCTGTCCCCCCTTCAATCCCGTGAAATACAAATAGTCATTTTGTCAAGAAATGTCAGTTTTTCTCAATTACCAGCCTGTGGGTGACCAGATCACCATTGTACCTGGCAATAATGAGCAAGTTTTAATGTAAAAAAAAAAGCCAACTAATGAGGTAATTAACCAGTTATTATATGATAATGACTATGCACTTGCATGCTTGATGGTTTCAATGTAATTAAAAACTTTTAATATGTGCCTGTTTGTGACCTGTAAAACAATTAAGAGGTTCAGAGGGTTCAGACTTTTCTTTCTTTCTTTGTTTCTTATACATACAGTTTGTCTGTCTTTAACTCCTCTGATCTGAAAACAGTAAAATTACATATGAGCCTTAGAAACAGATTTGTGCAAATTTTTTGGAGGAGATAGAGCACTGCAGCCTACACACCAGTGACTATTGCAACCTGAGCTTTCCTCAATGGGGCAAAGAGTATTTGTTTTGGCTTAAATCACAGAGAGTTAAGAGACACTGTAATTTTAATCTTTGATTTAGCAGAAGATTTAGGCTGCTGCCAGAACAGTACTTCAACACTTTACTTTAAATCTGAGCATGAACATTCTTGAAGTAAGTAGAAATGCTCATGAGTTCAAGTTAAGCATGTGCTTAAAATATTGCTGAATTGGCTGGGAGCATCTAAAAGGCTGCCCTTTCTTAAGCTTTAAATCCACAAAAGGAATAGTCTTCATTTGAGTAACATGTACTTTGCTGAGATTCTATCCTGAGTGCTTCTATGTAACAGCATTGGGGGCATCAATAACTTCCTATTTCTTCAGTATATTTTTTCGTGTATTTAGACTGTGCTTGTTGCTACAAGAGTCTTTTTCCTCCTTCTTTAGATGTCCCTCCCCAATTGGTAATTTATTATTATTTTAAATCAGTACACACATAAACATTGCTATTTTAATTAGGGAGAAGCAAACAGAAGTCACAGGCTATAAGGCACTACGAGTGTGCTTGCTACTCTCACATTTTAATTATTTATTGGAGTAAATAAAATTAAATATTTTCATAGCGATCCAGAACAGGATTTGAAGTAATTACTCTGTCAAATTCATCAAAATTTCTCTCATCAAAATAAAAACCTTGATGTCATTGAATAATTTATAGTACAAATACACAGAAATTGTAAAGTATTATAAATAGAAAACTGCAGGGTAAGTGAACATGAATTAGTTAAGGGTTATGTTTCTGAAAGAGCCTGTCATAAGCTGTATAAATTTTTAATAAGTGTTTTTGAGGCCTAATTTTCAGTGTACAGTGTATACCAACAACTACAGGAAACAACCCGAAAATGGTGATTTAGAAACACAGCTGTTTATGATAGAGGCCAGATTGTGACTCCTCTTCCTGGGCCTTTCTCTCATACAATTTGAACTAATGATGTTTGCCACTGAATGCCGATGGCTTAACATGAATCATCTGCCTAAATAGCAAATACATTAAGTAAACCTAATCTCTATTATTATCTATGAATACCAAATGCTGGGACAATATCTAGCCTATTAAAACCCCAACTGTTCGGTGAGGCATCCATACGCCGATGACTGAACACCAGCTTGCCTGTGCTTAGTCTTTGATAGGGTTTCTGGTGTGACTGAGGATCTCTCCTCCTTGTGCAGGAGCTGGAAGGGGCTATCGGTCTTCGCCGGCACCCACAGGGTCTGATCCTGCAAGCTGCCATCTCTTCACCAAGTGTAAAAGGAGCTGGAAGCCCTCAGCACCTTGCAGGTTGATGGTAACTTTTGCATTCGATCTTGTAATGCCAAAGGTGACTCTCCATTTTACTGATAACCAAGGATGTGTCAGAGGCAAAACCTCTGATCTCAAGTCCCCTGACTTCACTTGTTCTTCTCTTTCTAATTCTATTGAGTTCTGGATCAAAATTCTCTGCTAAAAGGCCTCCCATAAAACAAATGAGCAACAGATCTGGACCTTCCCACGCTAAAGCCATTGTTTCCAGTGGATCTAAGATGGATACAAATATCAACAGCCTTTTAAAAAAACTACCACTGCCAACTGATGGTAGACTTGAAAAATAAAACATCCTCCTTCCCAGCCAAATGAAACCTGAGATTTATGGTGGGATCTGGATCTAAGGCAGCAAAGGAAACTGGCTGCAGCTCTGCTGATGCTGAGGGAGTTCTGGATGCAGTGGTGTAAGGCTGAGGTAATGCCACTGGAGTCAGTGGATTTGTTCTGACTTAATCCCACCATAATGAAGCCTGGAAGTCTTTTTTTCACTTCCTCATTATAAAGGTTATTAGGCAAATTCTACTTCTATTCCTAAAAGTAGTTCTAGGAATTAAAGGAAATAGATTTGGTGCCATTTACTGTTTATTTTATTTTAAGAGGGATCATTTAAAGGAGGTTTTTCCTTGGCTTTCTTGTAGCACATCACCATTTTGGTAGACATGTCAGTTCAGATCATATCTGGCTAAAACTTTGGTTTTTGAGAACCAGTAAGAAGCATGCAGGTTTTTTTTTGATCGATATGCATTACAGAAATAGACACAGGTAATGATTTTCAGATAGCTAAGCCAAGGAAGCTTTATCAGATGTAGAATATGCTATCTCATTTCATGCATGCATCTACCTCTGGCAAGGTTCTTTCTATTTCTGGAACCTAAAGGGCCTCAGCAAGGTAGTTCTGCTTGTAAATCTCTGCTACGTCAGAAAGGTCAATATACAAGATGCAGAGCAGGCACAGAATGACAGGAAGTGGGAGCAGGCTTGGAACAAGTTAAAAATTGCAATCCTTCTCTACTAGAAAATGAAAAACCATGTACGGAACTCATGGGAACAGTTAGGAAGTACTCAGGAAGCTTTGGAAAGCTTTGGCTTACGCAAACTTAAATGTAGCCTAAATTTTGCATTGATTCTCTGTACAAGGTGAAAAACACCCAGCTTGAATATAGTACAAGACAAATCTATTGACTGCAGAGTAGACATAGGAATTTATTGCTGTACTGTTTCTCTTCCCATTCATCAGCCAAGATTTTCCTAACTGGCTGCATTAGCAGTGCCACCAAGCATTTTGTGGAGGTTTTCAGTGACTCAGGGATTTAGTCCTCAGTGTAATTACTGCCTGATTTTGCATTCCCCATTCTGCATGATGTGGGGAACATTTGCCTAGTACCCCAAAGATTACATTGCTTTACATCAGATTGACAGCAAACAGGTTTTTGATGACTATTTAATTAAGGAGAAACCATTTGATCATTTTACACTTAAATTTTATCCATAATAAAGCTTCCTCTTCTTATAAATCTAGGCTACCAAAGTCTGCATGGAGCACAGAGATGGAAGCTTCCATGTATTAGTTATTCGCTGGGTCCTTCCTTTCTCTCTGTTTAATAATTGATAGGCACAATCGTTCCTCCTACTTCTTCACTGTAGTCAATAGCATGTCATCCTCTGCTGTCATCTCAGGTCACCTTCCTGAACTGCTTAGGTTTAGGAGTCAAGTCTGGTATAGACAAGTTAAAACTTTTGATAGTAGAAAGAGATATTCATTTAATATGTTGGTTGCTAATCATTATCAACCCATTTTAAAATGAGAAAGTAGCTCGTATAGGGAATCGCTTAATTTCCCTAAGCACATTTGGGTCTCACTTGCTTTAAAGACGTGCTCTTAGCTTGATTTTTCTCTTTGGGTTTGGGGTCTTTAACATTTCCTCTTCTGTTGCTTGTGGTTTCATTGTAACATTATTCTTACTGCTTTTCCTCTTCCATCTATTTCACTTTCTACTCCACAAGGATATTGTAGTTTTTTTGGACGTCAAATGGAACGACAAAGGGAAAAAATCCCCGCAATTCTTTTTTCAAACTATGAATAGTTTTCCTTTAAAAAAAAAAAAGTTCTGGTTCATCTGCAGCCAAGTTTATTGGAAATGACAGCTCAAAAGTTCAGTGAGTGAGTGAAGTTCCTAGAGATCAGAAGCCCTCTGCTGTTTCTACTGTTTCCAGGCCTCAATACAAGGGCACCTTTTGGAAGTTTCAAGGTCAGCTGTAGGTCTATTATTATGTTGAATGGAAAGGAAATAATTTTGCACTTGTATCCAACTTCTTGTCATCTTTCTCCTTACCCTACTTGGCTTCTTTGTAGTACTTGAAGGCCTCAGCTCCATCTCTTTTGGCCATTGTAAATGGTTTGATTGGTGTTGGTCATGTTATCCCTTCTTTCCTCTTTATAAAAAGCAAATGATCATGTTGAATTGAAGAAACCATTATTGCCATCAAACAATCTGCCTTAATTTTCACCTTCTCTGAAAGTTTCAACTCCTCATCAACATTTCAGAAGGAAGTAACTGTGTTGGTTTTCAGTAACTCTGAGGAATCCTGTGAGTTCTGATCCACACTTTGGATAAGTCATAGCACAGAGACCACTTTGGACAAAGGATGCACTGGTCTTTTCCTTTTATTTTTTCCTCTTTGCTGCTTCTGGGTTTTTTTGAAGCATTTGTTCAAGCCCCCTGAAGCGAAGGCAGAGACATGAATCTGTACAAAGTTCCATTAACCAACCATCTCTCCTAACTGGCAACATGGAGCACTCTAGGATCAAAATTGTGTATGTTATGCCCAGAATTGTAGCTTTGTCGTCCTATGAAGGACTCAGGCTGGTGTGTTGGAATCAAGCATTTGCAGGAAGCCCACCTACAGATATTTTTTCTCAAACATCTCTTGGCAGCTTTTCCTTCTTCTGTGCCCAGGAGAGTATTGCTATAGTTGGTACATTAGTCTGGCTCAGCCCTGTCTGACTGTCTGAAACATAACACCAATTCAGCAACATGCTCCTTGCCCTACCTCCCTTTTTCTGATTCACAGCAAAGATAAATGGAACACCAGGACATGTCCCTCTGAGTTACTATTTCTGCCACTGACTGGTTTTAAACCGGGGTTTGGGATTAATAAGTAAGTGCTGTTATGCCCTAAAGCACCTCCTGTGTTTTGCTTGGCATGTAGAGTTAGTAGCAGTTTCTTAACCTCTTGGTTTTGCATATGGTCACTGGGGCTGAATGTGGGACCACAGAGCACCTTCAGCTCTTAGCTCTGATAATTTCCCTGGCTTTTATGGAATTACTCCTAACTGACACCAGTGTAACATGGATAAGGACCGGAGCCTTCTCTCATCCCCAAAACACTGGAATGATTCTCTCTTCAGAGCTTACATTGTGCTTTTCATGTTTTATACCTGAAGTGTAGTATACGTTTGTCTGAAAACTAAAGGCTAAAGGCACACTTCAAGTCTGAGGGGTTTTAATTAAGAGTCAAAGGGAGCAACAGAGAAAAGAATAAATATATAGAGAAGGAACTGTGTGAGGGACTTGCCTGGCAATAGCAATTGTCTTAAGTAAAATGCTGGGAAGTGCCTTTGGGCAGCTTTGGTTGTACATGCTTACAACTATCTGCCACTTTTATGCTGCAAGAAGCAGTGGCAGCACGTGATCTCAGGGACGGCAGTGTCATATGGATATTACTATTCAGAAAGATATGAGAAGGCTTTATAATTTTCCTAGGAGAAAATAAATAATAGCACAAGCTTAGACTGGTGGGCAAACTTACTGCCTACTTCTGACCTGCCCAGAGTGGTTTGGCAGGTGTGAGGAAGTCACGTTAGCTCCCAGGTACATACCAAGTGGATTTTCAAAGAGCTTTTGATGACTTATAAAACAGAACATGGTTCGGGGTTTGAGTATTTATCTGAGCAGCTGTGTCCCTCTATATGAGCCTAAGTACTGTTTGACATCATCTAAAGCTGTTTTATTGGCCATTCCAAAACAAACAAGACGCAAATAGGCTTAACACCTCTGGAAGGCAACTGCTTAGTTATTGTGTGGAATTCATTTTGGACTGGGGATCTGTAAAGCTGAGTCAATACACTGATTTGAATCTAAGCTGCAAGCTTACCTTTTAACCTGCACTTGTTCCTTCTTCTAATAGAGCTTTTTTTCAAACCACATATTATTGTGCCTTTATTGTCAACTGCCCTGCATGAATTTGCATGAGAAATACTATGGGCTCTTGCCTTGAGTCAACACTAGCTAGAAAAGAGTTGGAAATAAAACTTGTGTTTCTGTCCCCACTCTTCTTGCTTTACAGAGAGATACTCTTGGGCTACTCACTTGAAGATCTGGAGATCTTCCACATCCTTAGCATCCACTGCCTTTGGTGGAAGGACTGACCATTGGGCAGCTACATAATTTTCCCTTGAGGAATCCAGGAAGGCTGTACTGAGCAGTTGCTCCTCTCCAAGTCCTCCTTGCCTCTTATACAGCTGCTGCCCAAGTGCTGCTGGTGCTTTACTGATGACACCAGGGGCTTTGATGTCTTCAGCTTATCAATAACCTGCATTAAGCTGCCATTGCATTTAGAAGAGCCTGTGCAATGACTGAGAGGATTGACTCAAGGATGAAGGTTATCTGGCTGAAGGTCTGCTCAGGTCAGACAGATAATACTTACAGGAAGAAGGAAATGTCTGGTGAACGGGAAGCAAAGGGCAGCAAGGGGAGCTGAATCCTTCCTTCGTATTTGCTACTTTCATGATGTTAAATCTGGTGACATGAAGTATCCCAATTGCCTTTCCTAGAGTCTTCCTAGGTAGCATTTTATATCTGGGCTTACAGGCACAGTGTCAAGACATTATTTTCTTATGAAGTATGGTCACTGCTTGTGTTTTGGAGTGACAATGCACCTTGAAGGGTTTAAATTTAGCCTAAAAAACCTGAGACCTTCCAGACCTAAATCTTAATTTAGAAAGTCAGCTTCATATTTAGAAGGTGCTTGTTTGTTTTCTATTTTAATTTACTTGGTTTTCCTTGTGGCATGCCCTGAGACACTTCATGTTATCATGCTTTGAGCTGGCAGCTGGGCAGGGTGGGCATTGTGAGAGTTCCTTAGTGTCTTCATTCTCCTCTATTTCCCTCCATTTCCCTCGTAAGAGTCATAAGTGCCCTTGTATTTCTTTAGCACTCTGGGAAAATAAGATCTACGTGCTGGTGTAATTTCCTCAGAAAAGCAGCAAACTGCCTGGGCTCCTTGGGCCAAAATTCAAGGAAGAGAATAAAGATTTTCAGTGCTTACCTTGAAATACCTTTAATAGCTGAAATACTGGGAGCTAAACCTGGGCCAGAGCTGCATGACTCTCAGCAAAAAACAGCCATCTGAAAAACCAGGCTCTGGAAACTGAGTGCTCCATAAAAGGGGAACATCCCCAAACTTTCTGAAAGTCTCTGCAGTCTCACGTTATAGAAACAGGGACCTGTCAGTTTGTCTGTTGGCTAGGAAAGGTCCTTGTGTTCCATCCATTCCTGGGTCATCTCAGTACCTTAAGATCTTTTATACATTTTATGTTCATGGGGCCAGATTTACACAAAAGAATATATCTGATTAAAATCAAGATAATATAACTGATTCCCTGACTAAAATGGTCTCCACTCAGTCTTTGCTTGTATTTCTTCTAAGTCGCTTTTGCTGGAATTTTGCTGAGGGCAACCAGAATGCCCCAAAACAGAGCACAAACACATGCACCAGAATAGATATGTGACCCCTTCACCTTGTGTTCCCACATGGCAGCACTTACAGTTGCCACAATGCCACTGCATTGGCTCTTATAAATGATTCTGCCACCCCACGCCGTGATTAAGTATTGCTGTTATAAACCAGGTACCTCTCATGTTAATAACAACATCTGTTAACTAACGAATTGCTCATTAACCAAGAGTAGCAGTGGATTTCACCAGATTACAGCTCTGCAGGTCTTTTACAAAAGACCCATCAACAAAATGTTGTGCCTTTTTTATTCTTTAAAGATTCAAAGTAATTTTCTTTGTAGTATTGAGTTTCTTAAAGGAGTGGTTATCCCATACACTTCAGTATTATGTAAAAGCAGTGTAAGATGATATTTAAAAAGAACAGGTACTTTCCCTTACCATTTTACAGAATAAAATGTCTTTTCTATATGCCATCTTTGAATGGATTCCTGAACAATGCACCAAAACTTAGCTATAAACACACTACTGTCATATAATAGACCCTATACTTTACAATACCTACAGGGAATCACTTTTTAAAGTCTATAACATACAGTCGTCTTTTTATATGAGTGACTGAATCATATAAAAATAAAAATTGATAAAAAATAGTCATAAATCTGGATTTTATATCATTCACTGAGCAAAGTCTAAATTAAACTACTGTATTAAACCTTCTATGAAGTAGACCTAATTAATTAAAAACACCAGGGTTAAGCAATTTAGCCATCAATCTCTTAGCTTAAGTGGGGGATGAGGTACATATGGTAGCTTACTGGGAAGAAAAATGAAAGACCTGTTCTCTCCAGACTCACATTGACATGATCTAGGGGAGGTTAAATATGAGCTGCTATTCCCAGGGAGACTTCTCCTACAGTTCCTCCAGCAAGATGACTTTCCCAAAGCCCTCGGCAAGTTGGAGCGTGTCACTTATCTCCTGCTTCCAGAACAGCGAGTGGAACAAAGCAGACTCGCAACGCCTTTCTGAAGGAGTCAGATGTTGATTGAAATGGCAGTGGGGCCACAGCAGAGGGATTTCTCTGTGAGTTCAGACTAGCTAGTTACATTGCTGATGCAATGGTGTTTGCCAACACTCCCAGGAAGGAAAAGGAGATGCCAATGTTTCCTTTCTCTCCAGAGATGGGTCCTGGCCCTAAGAGCATTGCTTTTGCATTTTGGACACCAGGCCTGAGGGTGATATTCAAACTGAGAGAGGAGCAGGACTGGAGGGTGGCTGGCAGTACCCTTTTTTGGAAGGCAACCTCAGCAGAAAGGCAGCCCAGTGACTTGATGGATAGTTTCAGTTTCCAAATTGTCAATGTGTTTATAAGAAGGGGGCAGCTCAGGAAACTGCTAGCTGAAAATTTTTCATTCAACCTTCTGTCACCATATTCACTCCAACTGTTGACTTTTTGGTCAAAACAGAAAGTTTTGTGAAAAAATTGAGATTATTTTTGTTGCAAGTTCCCTGTTTTTCATGGAATGACTGAATGCCCAAGAGTTGAAACTTCTAGGAGCTAGTTCATTTCTAAATTCAGATTTGACATGCCTTTTCACATGACTCCCTCCAAAACAATGGTGGTGGAAGAAGCAAAATATATTGCTGCACATTGATGAATGAAAACAACCCGATACTGGTTAGATCTATTTTTTCAGTCTTTGGCTCTTCACCATCACAGATGCTATGAGTAAGAGATTTCGTAGGCTCTTCCTCAACAAGGACACAGGCATTCAGCTGGGTTGCTGGTGAGTGAACCTGTGGGTAGTGACTTGGCTGGGCTTTGGAGGGCTGAGTTTAGGAACAGATCATGGAGCATCTTTCATTTTCTTGGGTTCCACAGTGAGAATTGTTTGGTGCACCTGTATTTTTTAGTAAAATAATCACGTTCCATGTGTGGACAAGAGTAGGCTTAGAATAGTTTTCATTATTTCCCACTCTCTTACCTGAATCCAATTTCCTGAAATCTTGCAACATCCCAGAGTGACTATAGAGAAAGTGAATGTAGCTGTACCATCCCCCTCAAGATGCTGCAATTGCCCAAGAGAAGAACTCTTAGCCAAGGACTTTGCATGGAAGTAGAAATTAAATTCAGTAGTATTTGGACTCGGATGTCAAAAAGTGCTGCAGAATAATAAGCAAGCCATACATTGCTTAGTGTTTTGCTCAAAACTTTTCAAATACCACACAGGTGGACTTTCTGAATGCTTAAACAATGGAATGGAATAGAGTTAAGCATCCACTGTGTAACACCTAATCAATTCCTGGTACTATTCTATTTAATATTTCTTCATCCATTTGTAACTCCCATGAAACCCTCAATCAATGTGACGATTAATATTGCATGCACATGCAGGTCATCTCCCCTTTCCACCTCCATGCTACTTTTTTTTTTTGCCCCAGACCTGACAACCTAACAGTAAAGTTTCATGTTGCACTGAGCAGCTCTGATGAAGAGCTGCACCCAAAATGCAGACTGACTCCTGCCGTATGCAAAATTTCCCCTTTGCATCAGAACTGGTAATTGCATTCTTATGGGATGAGTTAATACAAATGGCTGATCCAGCAGAAATATATTAATTTATTTTGCAAGTCAACCAGATGCCTGAGCTGCCCAGTGACTGTATGATGAATACATCCATCAAGGAAGGGAGAGGCAGAGGCATGTGGCTGTAGATAGGGGCTGAAGTGGTATCTCCCTTTTGGCAGGGGCTTTCCATTTGACCAACTTGGCTGTAATGCAAAGATACACCCTTAGGAGTAGCAAAGATCCCCCACATCAAGTCTAGGAGTTAAGCTTGTTTGCAGGCTCTTGAGATGGCAGATGCATTTATGGTTGGAGATGCACTTCAGAGTTCAAGTGGCATTGGGAACACTCTGCATAATGTGCAGCCCACTTGAGCTGAGCTAGTGAATACAGGCAGCCGCTGGGAATCATGGGGTGGCTCTTAGTAGAGGAAGGCCCAAACCTTGAAGATCTTGCTCATTATTTCTTATTCATTCTGTATCCAAGAAAACCCTTCATTCTGGAGAGGTGAGTGAAACTAAAGAAGGACCTTGAGACTTGGCCTCCTATAAAAAAACAAGTTTGCAGACACTTGTCTCTCAGAGATCCTTTAAAAGAAATTATTCTGTGATATGTGCTCCTACAGACACGGCCTTTTACCTCAAGATTGTTATGGATCTAGCATCCTAAAATCAATACTTCATAAAGGGGATTCTAGGTACATCAGCTAGGTCTCTAAGATAAGGTGGGATAAATTTCTCATCTCAATAAAGAGAAATAAGACCCTCTTGAGCTTCATTCAATCCACCTAAAATCTTAATTGTCTCCTGGCAGTGCATCTCTCTCTTTGCCTGCACGGGAAGACAAGAGTGACTGCTCCCAACTTCGGGGAACGTTGCACGCAATGAAAGCTGGCAGACCTATGTGATAAGGACTCGAGCTGCCATTTTTGCAAATATCATAAACTTTTGAAGTGAATTCAGCACACACAAAATGCATTTATCTGGAAATAGTGCATGTAAGTCTCCTTTTAGTGTTATATAACTTCACTGCTGGCAAATCCTGGTGAATAAAAAATAAAAGTCTTACCAGTGCAGCACTGTCTTTTGCATTTATAAACAATGAAGCCAGAACAGAGAGATCAACAGAGCAGGCTGAAAATGTATCTTAATGCGCCTGCAGGGACCTTTACAAAAAGTCACTAAGATAAGGGAGTTTTGACATGACACAGTGAGCCATGAAGGAGCTACTTTAAAAAGAAACAATACATTTGAATATTCAAACCAAGCACTGAGCAGTAAGTCAAAAAGAAACTACTACACTCAAATCTTCTGCAGCGTAAAGCTAATTAGACCTATGCCTCAGAATGGCCCAAGCCTCATGCAATGTGGCAATGGTTATGATAATTATATTTTCATTCTGTGTTGGGCTGTGAGTTATATGTGTATTGCCTATAAATGCTAATGGGAGCTATGTATGTAAATCCCCTCCTCAATGAGGTGAGATTATGCCCTGATGTATCTTAAGTAGCATGTAAATGCAGCAATTGGGGTGGCAACTACTCAAGACTGGAAAATGCAGGGCTTTGCAAACCTTTAAAGGGAAGGGATAGCTGTGTGGACAGGCTGTTAACTGGGGAAGGTGGGAAGGGGCAACCTGAAAACCTGGAGTTACCTAGTGATCATACTGATTTTCTTAGCATGCATTTCCCATCAAATATAACCAGTGGTAATGATACAAAACCAGTATCAATTTCCTATATGTAGTAAGTACTTTATCTGCATAGGCACATACTATTATACATTTCTAAGTTGTCTTATGTATCTCAAGACTGCAGAAGGTTAGACCCATTGTGTATGATCTATTAATGCTAGTCGTGTCATCTGGACTGCAAAAAGTTAGCATTTCTGATTACATGACCGTTTCTCCCTCTCAGCAACTTATTTGCTACCTGAAGACTAATTAAAGTGGTCTGTTAGTGCTGTGCCCATAATGACATAAATAATACATACAAATGAGATAATGATGTGCAAAGGGACATTCCTTCCTCTGTCCTGTAGTCTGCTGACTGTAGGACCCATCACACATTAAACTATTTCTGTTACGCCCTGACCTGTACCTTGAGGTACAGTGTCTCTAGATCCCAGCTGCACTATTCATGCATTTTAGCTAGAGACTTTGGGCATGGCTCTGTTGCAGTCACCACCTGGGGCCTAGAAGCTGTCAGTCTTCTGAGAAACATGCAGAAAACTAGATCTGCCACTTTCCCAGTGTATTGCCAGCTTTCCCTGGCGTGTGCACTCCCACGCTTCTCCAAACAGACACAGATCTGACCTGCAGCGGGGTTGGTCCAAACCCATATGAGCCTGAGCAGCTCACTGCTTTTCAGTAGAAGCCTGTCCCAAAGTGACTGACAAAGTGCAGTTCCCCAGGGAGGCAGAGGAGAAATTCCCCTTGCTGGAGGAAGTCCCCACATCAAGGACCTAAATCAGAGTCATGTCAATTTTTCATACCACCCTCTGCAGCATTTGAGGGTTCATAAACTTTCCAAGCTGGATCCTGGGGTCTGGCCTCGAACGGCAGAGCCAGCGAAGGGAAGAGGAAGTTAGGGTCACGCTGTCTTTGTGATCACCACTGAGCTGATGGCAGGGGTCTTGGTCACTTCTCCTGGTATCTGCTTTCCATTAGGATGAATCCACTGACCTCAGCAAAGCAACTTTTGATTTGCTATAGTACAAGTTTGAGGGGTGCCATCCTCAGAGTCGGTTTAACAACAAATAACAGCAAACTACATATGGGAGGTTTCATGGCCTGACTAAGGATTTTGCCGGAGTGTGCTCTGAGACCCCCAACTTCATGAAGTCTGGACTGAAGCGAGACAGGAGGGGAGAGGCTAGATTTTCTTTTGGAAAGTGTTCCTTCATACAAAGAAATGGGTATCAGCTGAATGGGACAAAGGAACTCCAAGGAGAGTGGTCCTGAGCAGCACTTGAATAGTAACGTCTCCCATTCTGGCCCTTTCTTTGTATTACCCTGTTCTTATTCTAAGTATTTATTTACTGATTATGAGAAAAAACACACGACCTCACAGGACCCCCAGCAGGTGCTCACAGCCTCCACGGGCTCCTCGAACAACCATGGTATTCTCTCCCTGCCTTATTATGGTCCTTTCTTGAATGTGGGAATGTAGAGTTCAGACCTGCTGGAGTATTTGGGGGGATTGCAAGATATAAATAAGCCAGCTGGGGCTTCAACCCACCAGCTCAGCAACATTATATCATGCTAGTCTTTGTTTTCACTGTATCACCTATTTTTCGGACCAGCGGTATAACCAAGTTGTAAACTGCACACCTTACAAATCAGTCTATCCTGACATTGCTGGAGCGTTCATTACAAGCTGTAAAAAAACACTAGCAAGGAAGGTTTCAGTTCTGCAGCCCAATTTTCCATTGCAATAACCCAATTAACTGGTGTGTGTTTGTTTTACAAAGCTCTAAGCTACAATAAACCATGCCGATACACAGGCTGCAGAAAGCTTCGTAATTAGGACAAGGTGTACAAATTAAACCACTCTTTTTAAACTTCAAACCAGCTAACTTCTGACATACTGTACTGCTGGGGCTTCTGGGACTAAACCCAATTAACATCTTAGTATTTTATAAGCATCGTTTTAATTGCATTTGTATGCAATCTTCTCTCCAAGAGCCTTTCAAGGTGCTAGCCCTCGTTCAGATTTTATTACTTTAGTGATTTAAATCTCCTCTATCTGTGCTTCCCGTTAATAATGACTAGTGCTACTTCAAATGCCGGCCCAACATAAAACTGAGCTCTCCAAAGAATTATACTTTAAAACAGTTACATTTAACTTTATTATTACATTTTTAATTTTTTTCTCCCTCTGTTTGAACATTATGCCTTGAACCATTTTATCAAGCTGTCAGTGCAGTAAGTGCTGGAAGAGTGAATGTTTTACTTCTCGGTGCTTTGCTATGGCACAGCCTCTTGGCCTACACATGACTCAGTTTGTGCTGTACAACATTTTCTTAGGAAAAGAGCTTTTCTAGGAGCAGCTTAACGACTTGACTTGCGTGTCCGTGGATTTTCAAGACATGGGGAGGTGGGGGGGGAGTTTTAACTCTATGAGAGACAGCAAAGCCAATCCTTCGGGCTGAGTTGCTTTTGTCTTTTTAAGGACAAGACCTGCCCTCCTTCCCTGCCCATCAGAAGTGAGCCCCGTGAAGCTTTACTCATGTGAGTAGTTTTACTGACTGTAATGGGATTGCTCAAGTTTGGATGAACTAGGCCTAAATGGGAGCAGTGGAACATTCCATGGAAAATCTGATACACTCTAAGGAATGTCAATTCTCATCACTATAATTTCTCTCTGTATAAAATTCTCTGAAGTGCTCTGTTTTTCTTTATGCATCTGCTTCTTTGGAAAATGACCTGCATTTCAAAGATCAGGTAGGATTTGAAGAGAGCTGTAGAGGCATTAAGTAGAATAATGGAATGCCCTCAGCCCAATTAATAAAATAATATATAAAATGTGTTCTGAGATCCTTTTTCCAGCACATTATTATCCTGTTTCGCATTCTTCCAAGGAAGGAAAAAAGAAACAGGAATGTGTTGGAACTTACTGAAATGATGAAATGAATAAAATGTTTATTTTAAAATGCTGGCAGCCAAGCTCAAAATATTTTCCTCTTTGCAAAATGCAACTTAGGGTGAATACAGACTAATGTTGCTCTCATTTAGGATTTCTGTTATGTGGATACAAATATTGGGTCTTAAAAATGCAGAAGGTTCCTCCTGAAATATTTTGAACCTTTTCACTTGATTGAGTGTCTTGTCAAACAAAACTGGCAGCAGATCTCTTGGAACTGCCTGAATCTATGCAGATACGATTTCTATCATGCCCTTATTATGTGTAGTCCATAATAAGGATGAGCATGTATAAATCATTTCTGGCTGGCACTTAGGATGCAATACTCAAAGGAGAAAGACATTTCTGTCTTCAAATGTCTAGCAATTTCTGATATTATACAGTAAGTCTCCCCAGAACCATACAATCCTCAATTCCACGCAGCCCTCTTATGAAAGAATGAGACTTTCATATCTTCCTTGCAAGAACCACCAGTGAGATAAGAATTGTGCAGTTCAGATGTGTGCTGTGCTTCAGCCAGGGTGCTATATTGAACTTTCATTTGCAAAGCCTTCACTAACAAAATTGCACAGCGATGAAGGTTTTTGCCTCTATCGTTCCTATATACAATTATCTATGAGTAAGCATTACTTTATATATAGTAGATTATATAGTTATATATTATAGGAACACATTTCCCATGGAATGTTCTTCTATGTGCACACCTATAATGTGCACTAAAATAAACACATATATTGTATGAATGTGTGTGTGTGTGTTTCCTCAGCAGCGATAATCTAGCTAAGCTTTGGTATTGTAAAATGTAATAGCATATGAAATGATAGATGATCCGAAAAGTTCTAACAAATCATGCCTTCCCCAGATACAGAAATGCAGCGAGCTGGTCAAAACTAAAGAAGCCATTTTAAGAAAACAGTATAAAAAGATGTATGTCATCTGTTTTCCAGTACTGGATTTATACTTATTTTACACTCCAACTCTTTAAAAAATATTTTTCTGCAACATATTCCAAAAAACCCCCAGTCCTTTTCCAGAATCTTTTTTCAAGTTTCTATTTCCTTTTTTATAGTACTTTCCAGGAGGAAAATACGGGATTTGGAAAACAAATTTTAAAATAATTTGAAACATTGTTCTGATCAAATCTTTAATAACAGTATCAGCAGAAACAGACACAGGGAATGCCAAGGAAAATGGATTATGTTAATTAAGTTAACAATTTTTAATGACAAATTTTGTTTCAGGGAGAAAAGGTGATTTTTTTTTTATTAAGAGCATTTTGTGCAAAATATTTCAACCACTCTATAAAAACATAAAAGACTAGATATTTTCTATGAAACAGTTCTTCACTGTAAGATGATGAATGATATCTTTAGTATTATAGTTATACATAATAAAATGTTTATTTGTCAGGCTTTATCATTTTATATCTGATTCATTTATACACAAATACAGATGTTATAGTGGAAAGAAATCTATATTGATATTTTACTTGACAGATTCTGATTGTTTCCTAATATGCAAACAACTAGAATTTCTCAATGAAGAGTTCAGTTGTTGGGGATCTGAAAAGCAGAGGGCATTTTAGACCAGGACTTCAGTGTGTGGAGCTGTCAGACTTGATATCCCTGAATTTTAGGTGAATTGGAGCGCCTTGTTCCTATGGAGGTTGTTCTAAAGGGGACTAATGTCTTTTGGGAGCCGAGCTCTAGGGAGTAAGGGGCAGAGAACAGGAGAATATTTTATGCAAAAGAACCGTCTGTCGAGAATGGAATAGAAAATTACACTTCTTTAATGACAAGCTTTTTGTAAAATACGGGGAGCCATGGGGCGGTGTATTATTCTGTTTGCTTTCTTTCAGTACAGTGGAAAATAAGAGGTGTCACAGTGAGTTATCATGTGCAGTGACCACTAATGCTCCTGTTTAGTGTACAATTGCCTGCCACATTGCACACAATCACATGTGTCATTATTGTATTAACTGGGTTTATATACTGTTCACCTGACTTCACCTAGCAGTGCTTGCATAATTATAGTAAAAGGAAGAAGCTCATTTGGCTAAGGGAGGTTGCTTATAGTTCTGTTTTCTGCCCGTTTAAAATGATGGGACCACAGCAAAAAAAAAAAAAAAAATCTTTATCAAAACTAACACTTTCTTAAAACCCTGTCAGAGAGCAGATCCAACACTCATTCATGCCAGTCCGGTAGATGCTGGATTAGGCTCTGACCTCCTTTGCCTGCTTGCAGGTTCAGCAGATAGAGTACTTCCTGAGCAAACGAAAATAAAGCTGCAAGGTTCCCTCAGCAAAGGCTGTCTTTATTGGTGTATTGCATAGCTCTGAGTGCAGTTTTGATAGCACAGTGATAAATAAATACAAGCAAATTAATTTGCAGTAATTGACAGAACAATTAGCAAAGCTGCAGTTGCAGAGTCTTTATTCCTGGTGGCAATGGAAAGAACCCAAAGTCACTTTCAGTTCTCAGGTTTAATTTGCAACTAAAAAGGCAATCCTCTGTTTGCAAGGTAAGACAATTTTCTGGGAAGTCACTAAGATAGAGTAAATGTGGAACCCAGTAATACCATTTCTAGAGCTCCTCTTCAGAACAAAACTGCACTTTCACTGCAGTAAGAAATGCTGATAAGGGCATTCTGGGATTTAAGCTACAGTTCAGGCTTCGTGGGACAACAGGAATGGCAAAAATGAGTCTGGTGATGCAGTATTTGCCGGGAATCAATATTCAGCTCCTGGTATGCACGCTGTGAGTGTGTGTGCTGATGGCAGCTCCCTGACCCAGCCACCACTCCCCTGCGCTGCAGTGCGTGATCCACGAGGCACCACACCAACCCGGGAGAGCTGGAGCATCCCCAGCTGCCCCTCACAAACAAGCACTTACTGTACAAAGTGCAAAGGAATCTCTTCTCACCAAGCATATGGCTTTATCACACTCTTAATGCTGGGAAGCAGAAATCCAGAGCAATTAGTGTTTTCACTCCCGTTTCCCCCAGAATTAATGTGGATGACAATTTCCACACCGCAAAGGAATCTGTCATGGTATGTCCAGTTCTATGGCAATGGTACTTCGACCACAGCCCAACTAAGCTGGGAGTCAGTCTTATTCCTCCTGCGAGAAAGTATTACATGTGAGGAGACGCAGTTTCTAAGATCTTCTCCAGTTATACTCTCTCTGCTCAGCAAACACCAGATGCAGCTCTACCAGTGGTGTTACTGGAGTGTTTTGGGCTTCTCTTGAGAAGGCGGCTGAGGAGAGGGACAGGCAAAATGTTGGACAGGAATCAGAGGCACAGAGTAACCTGGAAGGTGTATAGGAGAAGCAGCAATGGCCAGCACCACTGATCCGTGGGTTGTATTGCCTAGCAAGAAGCCTTTATCTGCATTTGTCTTGAGTCTCCATTGCCTGGTCATCTGACTCCTGTTGTGGAGCTCTGGCTTAACAACAGCAGTGCAATGCCTCAGCCAAGTGCCCTGGCTCCCCGAGGTGTTGACTGGTTTGTGTTTCCAAGTGTTACTTTAAGAAATCCAGAGAAGTTGAAGTGTGAAAGTTTTATGTTACGTGAGAGAAGAGGTCAGCAGGCATCTTGGTTAGGAAAGAAACAGTGAGTGTGTTTTATTTCCGAAGCTGACGGCGAGAACTTCAGAGCCACTCTTTCAGCAGAGGACTTTGTCCTGCAGACAATGGGGCTCTTCAAGAAGGGAAGGCGGGGGGAAACACAAATTTTCAGTCTGCTACAAGTGCTTTAGTTTCCAAGGGTCAGGATGGACTTTGGAAAGTTCTTTTCATCCAGTGCTGTTGACTGTGTGTACACAAGGCTTAGCATGAGCTTCAGCTATCTTTAGTGAGGTGTAGGAGATGAGGTGCCTTTCTCATGTGACAAGCAACGGTGAAATGTCCTGTTCCGCTCTTCAGACTGTGAAGTGTACTGGTTGGGTTACCTGGTTTATAGTGGAGTCAGGCAGAGCAGCTACTCAGTCACAAGGTAGGCAACCCATCACTTTCACCTTGGTATTGTGTTAACACCCTTGGAAATGGGTGCTGGCCACATCAACTTTGCCCCAGACTCCTTCATTTGGGGTGAGGAACAGTGCAAGAAAGTGTGTTAGATTCACCTGTCTTTGGTGGCTGATATCCAGCTTGGAACAGCACCCCTGATAAATGCTCCCTGCAGCAGGGGAGGTGAGGCCAGTTAACTTGCTCTACTACTATATTAAGACCTTATAGTCATGAGACAAGAAAGGCAGTGGGCAAATGTGCACATCTGTCAAAGGCACTTCCACAGCCCTCTTGCTGCGATGCTGAGGTACCACCTCCTGTCTTGGCAGGAGTGGCAGAGAGAAGAGCCAGAGTGTAAAAGGGATAGCACTACCTGCACAATTGTTTCATGGTTGTTTTTTTCTTTTAAATGTAGCTCTAATTTCTGAGGCAAGTCTTTACAAAATAGAAATTCAGTATTTGGAATACCAACCAGAGCTTTTGTGGCTCTTCTCCAAGCTTAGCAGGCTCTGCAGCCTGGAGAGGCCTGAGCTTTCTTTCCGTGAAATTCTCCCTCCCTCCCACATTATCCTCTTCAATATTTGTCTGCAAAAGGATTACAAAATACTCAGTTGAATTCACACTGGGCCCAGTCCAACACCCACCGACTCAATGAACAACCAGCTCGCTGTCCTCAGTGGAGGATGGCTTGGCTCTTGTTTGAAATGATCCAAGTTTCCAAGTCACTTCATCGACTCATTCTCGTAGAGGGTACAGCTCATCTGCTAGATGATGGCAGTTGAGCAAAAGGTTGTGCAAAGGCAAGGGTGTTTTTTTCCCCTTCTAATAAATGCCTACTCTGACATTTCTTGCCCTTCCCTCTTCTGCAGCGTGCACTGGGCATTTGTCACAAGCTACTGAACCAGATGGCCCCACAGCTCTGATCCGTCTGGTGGCTCCCGCGCACCTATAACCACTCAGGAAGGCAACAACAACAACAACAACAAAAGGAAAACAAACACGAAACCTGTCCCTGCAACGAAGCGTCTCCGCCAGGGCCAAAAGAGCCCAGCCGCCGCTGGAAAAGGGGCTGCGGGGCGACGCGCGGCCGTTCCCACGCAGCCCTTGGGGACGCGGTGGCAGAGCCGCGGGGGCGAAGCTGGGGGCTGCGCATCGACCGCGGCTTCAGCCTCCCGGAGAGCCCCCCGGCCTGGGAGTTTCGCTGGCCGTGAGCGCAGGCAGGAAGGTCAAAAAGCGGCCTTTTTGGGTGCGAGGGAGGTTTTTGGGCAGGCGGCTCTCCGGGGGCTGGAGGAGGCGGTGCCCGGCTAGATGGCGCTGGCAGCCCAGGAAAGGGCCGGGGCCGCGGCCGCGGCCGCCCGGAGCCGCCGGGGAACAACCCCGGCCCCCCGCTCCCCCCAGCACCCACCTCCCCCGGCATGTGCCCGGGAATTAGGTAGAGGTTTTAAAAGATTGTGTCACACATCCGAAGTTATAGGGATTTGATATAAACCCACCATGCAGTAATTATGAGCGTAAAATACATTCGGGGGAAAACATTTTGCAGACTTGCCAAGACTAACAGCTTACAAATAAAGACCCATTCCTGCTCTGGCCTCGAGCTGCGCCCTGGAGAATTTGCACATGCATTTGAAATGAAACAATCCCCGTATCTCTGTGTTTACTAGGGGGAAAAAACCCAAACCCTTCCTTCCATAGGTCCTTCTATAAATACGTTCCTGGCACCGGGCAGTTTGCAGTCAGACAGAGACTGCCGGTCTTTAATGTGAAATAATGCAAGGTTTTTAAGCAAAAAGTTGGCTGCTAGAAATAATTGGTGTCTTATTTTTCCGGCTGGAGCTGCCGTTTGCAAGTGAGGGCCGCATGAACAGTCCCGCCGTCTGCATCGCAAATTAGGACTGCGAGCGGCAGCTCCCACTGTATTACACTGGCAAAGAGGAGAGAAGGCAGGGAAGAGAGACGGGCGAGAGTCGGAAGGAAGAGGGAGAGAAACGGAAACAGGACTACCGAGAAGGATTTAAAATGAAAAGAAATCGAATGGGCGGGGGGGAAAAACAAAAGGATGGAAGTGGGACAGAGGAGAGGTGAGGGGGAGAGATCAGAGGGGATTAGAGGAGGAAAGAGGGAGAGAAATGAGCCCAAGGGAGGTGAGGCTGAGCTGGGAGAAGAGGAAGGGCCAGGGAGGCTGGGCAAGGGGAGGCTGGAGAAACGCCGAGGAGGGAAGAGCAGAGGCGGCTGCGAGCGAGTGGGAAATGCAGCTGCAGGGAGACAGGCAAAGCGGCGGCAGGAGTTGGGTAAGGGAAGACACAGATAACAGGGAAACACAGATGAATTCCCACCTAATGGGTGTACGATTTCTAGCCCTTGAATCTTCTAGGAGGAAAAACACACTTTCAGGGGCTTCTCAACAGGCTGTTGGGCGCTGCCGTACCCTGTGTGCTGCTGAGGACTGGGTGGGCCTCTTCCAGGCAAACCCCTCTGGCTAGAAACTGTGGTTGGGTATCACAGTTAAGGCCCCAATAGTCCCAAAAAAAGAGGATGTGAGTGTCTCCATCAAAGGACAGTGTTTATTAAAATATTTGGAGCTTCACAGGAGATGCTCAGGGATGCTCCCTTCAAAGTGCACTGTGACCAGGGTCCACCATTTTGACAGCAATGTGTGCAGCTCATTTTCCCCACTTTGTAGCCTATAAAGAGCCATGCCTGATGCAGAGGATGGATGCTGTACTGCGATGTTCAAACGATGGTCCGTTGACTCCCATGGTATTCATAGGAACTTTCAAAGGGATTTGCAAAAGAAAATCAACTTTGCAGCCAGTCAGCTCACATGCAGCCATAATTTTAGGGATGTGCAATGAGAACAAGGTTGAATGCCACAGGTAAAGAATATCCCACAGTGAGGAAGAACTGGGGTTTGGGGACAGGACCACTCTTGTGCTCAAGTGCTCTGGCAGATCTCTCATTCCCTCACATGCACTGTTTTTGCCTTGTGTATAGCAATATCCCATATATCAGTTTTCTCTCCTCAGGGCTTCCTTCACCAAGCTTGCCAGTATGGTTTCACAGTTACTCAGAGCTCAGGATCTGTTTTAGGGATGCTCATCCAGTGAACAGAAGCAGCATGAGGCCATGGAGCAATCTGAAACCTGCCTGTGCCTTATTTTTGAGGTTCAAGTAGGACTTCAGTGGTGCCCAGGCATGAATTCCCATGAGATGTCTCTTGTTGCTAGTGCTCCATGTACTGCTGCTGCGTTGTGGCCATTTTAGTAGAAACGTGAGCACATGCATCAACACACTTCTTACAAAATGAATGTATCTTTAAATAGAAAATGACTTGTTTGTTGCAATGTTGTTCCATGGCCAGTTTCTGGCATATCAATACCTTGTTTCCCAATATACTAAACAGCCTTCCTTCCCAATAGGAAATGAAGGATTTCTACAAGGATGCCAGATCCTCCTGGCCACAGTTCCATTTCTTCCCACAGTCTTTACTGTTGGAGGAGGAGGGGAGAAAAAAAAAAAAGAAAAAAGAAAGAAAAAGAAGGAGAGGGGAGTCTGATGGACTAAGCACAGAGCAGGAGCTGAGATTGTTTTTTCTGGCCGACACACTTAGTGTTGCTGGTGCATTTGCCACTTCCTTGAAAGGCCAGTGGGGGGGAAAAAAGAGATTAAGGTCATCAAGATAATACAAAGAATATTCAAACTGGAAGCAGAGGGGAAATATAGAAGGTCTGTTTTTCCAATACTAAGTAATCAGAGTACAGGAGGATGTAATTTGCAGATTAGGAAAATGAACAAAGACTATAAAATTAACTTTATGACAGAGAGGAGAACAGTCCATTTGAAGGGGGGAATAAACCAACCTCCATAAAGCTTTATGGCTGATACAATCAGTATGTTGGTTTAAACTAAATAGGAAATATCAGCAAATAATCAACCATGGGGC
Source organism: Haliaeetus leucocephalus (assembly GCF_000737465.1). Taxonomy (NCBI): domain Eukaryota; kingdom Metazoa; phylum Chordata; class Aves; order Accipitriformes; family Accipitridae; genus Haliaeetus; species Haliaeetus leucocephalus. The sequence continues at coordinate 9,318,454 of NW_010973092.1, forward strand.
AGTCTTCAAGCCCTGGCTGTGTTGTACTCTGGATTGGATGTGACACACAGCCCAAGCCTGGGATTTTGGGGCAGTGAAACCTCTACAGATTCCCAGTCCTGGCTGTGCAGGTATGCTTGGGGGTGGGGAGCAGGAGGGGAGTGCTAGTGTGCACCAAACCTGTTGCTGGCAGCTGTCAATCATCTGTCCTCTCTTCCTCTGGTGATTTTTCTCCAAGCAAACAAAGCCCAACCCTGTAAATGTGCTTCCTCCACAATGAAAGCAAATTGTCTCTTGCACTCACGCCTGCCTGGGAGCAACTCAGTGGGTGGATCAGAAGGCTTTTAATTAGCAAGGGGACTGCAAGTTAGTTACAGAGTAGGTTGCTATAACAGGGACCCCTCTATCTCAGAGCAATAGAAACTGTGCTCAGCTCCATGCAGAAGAAACCGTAGGCATCTCCAAGGAAAATGTCTCATTTTCCTCACAAGAGGAGCTGTCCTCTTCCCTTGAATCAGTACACGCTGAGCTCCTGGTCTGGTCCGAATGAATGGTGTTGTCAAACTGGAGCAGGAAGAGATTTTTCTTACATGATCTGCTATTTCATCCCAATTTTTATTCCCTTCGCTGTCATTCTTGTTTCTCCTTCAACTATTTTTTTAAGGTGAAGAGAGGGAAGGGAGGAGTAACTCGCACTTGGTGGATTCTGTTGTTCGTGTTATTCACGCCTGTAAGTAACGTTTCCAGTAGCCTGTGAGCCTACAACAAGTTTTATAGGACTCAAGTGCAAGCCCTCTGAGGACCTGTAACTCCAGAGCCATGTTCTCCAAAGGACAATTCTCTTATGTCTCTTTGCTATTCCATTTTCTAGCAGAGAGGAAAAAATACAAGGCAAGTAAACAAATATATCCAAAAAAGGTAAGTGAGGGGCTGATTGTCCTCTCATGAAATTCGAGGTAAATAATTAGGAGTAGCTCCAAAGGTTTTAATGAACTTGCCTGGATGTATAACTGCTGTAAGCTCAGGAGTAAATCTCCCAGGCTGCTTAAAAAGGAGGAAAAACAAGTTTGCTCAGGAAGCAAGTTTGCTCAAGACTGGAATTCTCCTCATTTGTGTGACACAGATCCCACAACAAGATGCTCAAATTTAAGCAGTTTTTTCTTTTCATTTTAAATAAAGTGCCTGATCATGACTCTCTATGATACTGCCATTCCTGGGGTCTATATACTCTTTTCAGAAATAGGGAGCGAAACTCTATAGGCTTGGGAAAGGTCAAGTGGCCTCAGTAAAATACAAATAGACTCAAACAGTTGTTCAACAATACTAGACAAAAGTATAAAAATCCTAAAGAATTAAATAGTTCTTTGGTAAGAATGGCAAAGTTCTGCTACTGACAACATTTTTGCAATTTACTTTACATTTTATTATCCCCGGAAAAGCACAAGATGCTAGAAGCTTTGTGTGGACTTCTGTTTTCTTGAAATTTTGGGTTTGGTCTTTGCAAAGCACTCATCTTCAACTTTGTAAGTTGGATCAATTGAAATTTAGGAAAAATCTTTCCCTAACAAATTTTGAATTTCCTCATTAAAAAAGAAAATTTCAAATAAATATTCAGCAAGCTCTGTGAAATCCTATTCCTATTATCAGAAAAAAAAGGACAAAAAATAATGTGCCTTTGAAAATGTGCAACCTGCTTTCATTGTGCAAAACTTTCAGCATTAATGGGACTATATTTAGAATTAAGAATGTGATTTTGTCCCATTGAAGTCTCAGTGAAAAATTCAGAGCCACTTTCATGGTAGAGATTTTGAAGCTTTGCTAGTTGTCTTTCATTAAACGACCGTGCTTGTCACATGGATGTACATCTTACTCCTTTAATGGGTCGTCCTGCCCCTTGTGATTAGCCGGCGGAAGCGGTTTGATATATTTGTCAAAAAGACTGTCCTTTGTGAGCCAAAATAAAATGAATTCTCTGATATGCAAGAAGTTAAATACTTTTAGACTGGCTTGTCTTGGGATCTGACATTTTTTGCTAATACGTATTTTTAGGTGGGATCAGTAGTCAGAGACCTTAAAGGCAAGGGCAAGATTTCAAACCAGATTTATGCTCCTGAACACTTTTAAAAGTGTGTGTGTATACATACATATATCATTGCATTTATAGTACCATGCTGTAACTATCTGCGATACTCCAGCTGCAACGCATCTGAATGCCATGCGGTCTTCAGTGCTTTTCACCTTCATAGCTCCCCTGGGAGTTAAGAAAGTGCTATTTTTCCTGTTTTACAGATGGAGAACTGAGAGGTTCGTGGGCAAGTAGGAAGATCGTGACAGCGTGAGGCATTAAGCACAACTTTTCCATGACAAAAACTGCGCCAACTATTGGGCTGCCTCAGCTTGAGGCAGGAAGAGTAATTTAAGAGGCAAAAGAAGTCCCAGGAAAGCTCAAAGTTTACCTGCAAGGGGCAGACCCCTCAAAATGAATAGCAGTGTCAGGTCCCCCAAAACCCAGCACCCCCTTACTACGAATGATCCTTCCAAGGGATGCAGGGAGCGGTGGGGGTGTGCAGGTGTAAAGGAAGGAAAGGAAGAGCTCCCCCGGCACCCCAGAGGTCAGGATCTTACCTTGTTTCACAACCTGGCAGTTCTGCTGACCTCAAGAAGTGCTGATGCTCATGTGGAAGAGCACATTTCCAAAAATGACAATTACAAAAAGAAAATTAAAAAAAAAAGAACAAATTCTAATGCTTCTTGCAGGTATGTGTTTTATAGCTCTCCATCTAGCCTATCAGGTATGCACCAGGCACTTCTAGGGGCCATTCCCTTGCCTACGTTGTGGACACTTCCCAACCAGAGTAGCTATTAATATTGACCACGCCATAGGCTTGGATGTCCCAATGAGAGCAAGCGCTCAAGCCTGGGACATGAGGAGCCAGCAGGGTGTTTGCATAGTGCTGGGCAGAAGCATTCTGCACCTCCTGCAGTGCAGCGGTATGAGCCACGCTGGTGCTCAGTGCCTGGCCATGCAGGAGGGTGAGCAGTGGGTTGGGGCACTGTAAGGACACAGGACAAACCGGTGGCTCCCATGCCAAGAGGCTGCAGGCTGAATTCCTTCTTTCTGGCTTTAAGGTATATAGCCATTGCTAATTTTTCTAATCTTTCCCAGACTATTATTTCCACTTCAGATGTAACACATCTGAATAGTTTGTGTGGAAATGTACACAAACCCAGGCCTTCCACCCTGCTGAGATTTTTGCCTCATTTGACAGCACAATGATGCTCGCCTATTTTGAATGAACCTTAACAAACCCCCGTTTGCTGCTTGATTTAGCCTCTGCTCATACTGTGTTTAGAGCTTTGGCTTGACTGAGTGCATGACGAGTTTTCCCACTGAAAAAGCCTCTAAAAGGATGAAGAGGGTGGGTTAGCACCAATCCCCTCCAACTAACGTTGCCGTCGCCCTCCCCAGTGGCTTGATCTTGCATACGGATGTTACACACATGATGGAGCAGTGCCTGTTGGAGCTGAGTCAGCACAACTGATTGCCTCCAGTCAATCTTCATTTTCTGTAACTGGAGTGGCATTTCAGCCCTTTGTGGCTGGTGGAGGTGACACTGAGAGTATGGTCCTTCTGAGGGCTGAGGTGGGACCCTGACTATCTTGGGCTCCCTGCTGACCCCTGGTGCTGCTGTGGGTGGGGGCCCAGGGAGGGGAACGCAGCCCCCTTTTCTGTTTTGTGGTTCATGCCACCATGGGTCAGGGTCTAACCCCCCTGCTTTGTTTGCATTATATTCACATTATTTCTGAACCTTAAGGGTGGCAAGTTTGCAGAGAAGCAGATGCTGCTGATTCTGCTCTTATTTGCTACTTTTGGAGGATGCAGGCAGTGAACTGAGGCTGTAAAGGGGGAGAGGTGGGTTGTTACTGCCTGCCTGAAGCCCAGGCAGGCAGTGCTCACTGCAGCATGCAATACGGCAATTCATAAAATGTGACATTCATGTTGGCGGGACACTGCTGTGAGCCTATTTTACTCCATGCTAAAGACTACATCTGTCAGGGTTCATCTTCTCATCGCCAGGTCCATCGGACAATCACACAGGGCAAACTTGTTATATGCAGGGGATAGGATTGGCTCCGCAGCGCGTGTACCCCAAGCCTGTGTTAGCGGATTATCTCCTGGAGGAGTTACTGCTGCAGAGACTCTGCACAGCCTGGGTTACACAGAGCCTTATCCTGAGGGGTGCTGGGTGGGATATCACCATCTAAACCTCTTTGGGAACCAGTCAGCACCGCACTTCCTCCAGGCTTGAAAGGAAAAATCCATTGTACATTTCAAAGCCAAGATTTTAGGAACAAAAATGAACCTTTTAATTGCATTTTTCACTTAGGAATGTGAAGGAATCACTGTGAACCTTGAAAGTTTGATATGTACCAGACTAGTAAATAGATTTGGCTTTGTTTTTTTAATGTTTTGCATACTTTGTTTTTCAAACTTTCACCAGCTCTGCTTTGTTTCAGTTAATGAAATTCTTCTATTGCAGCACTGGGACTTTTAAAGCATTTTCGTAACCTCCTGTCTTGGTCTCCAAGGTATAAACATTATTTTATAATTAGCCTTCACAACTATGTTATACATTTGAAAAGGAGGAAAAAAATGTTTTTCCCCCATTTTTATATAGGGGAATTACAGTTTCTATCTGGGGACTGAAAGAATGTGTGTGTATGCGCGCGCAGAGGAGAGAGAGAGATATTCAATCTGTCGAAATTTCATCTCCTGCCAGTTACACATGAAATCACCGTTTAGGAGAGAGAGTGGGAAATTACTGAATGCATTAGAAAAATCCTCACTCTACCCTTTAATGAAACTGCTTTAAAATATGATGGGAGAGGGAAGACTTAGGGACATTTGTGTTCTACCAAAAAAACACAGGGAAAGAACGTTGACTTTTCGCCCCGTTATGTAACTTGGCATGAGGCTCTCGCTAGCTGATACTGATGGGAACTAATTTGTCTCTTGGCCTTATTCCTGCCAATCCCCTATGGTGTTTTCTTATGGTGACTTCATATCAGAATAAAGCTGTCACCAAGGTAACCACATGTGCATATGCACAATCATGTACATGCACTGTGTAATTAAGTCCAAGTGTAAATAATAATATTCACTATAGTGTACAGTACTTGAGCGATGCTGCTTAAGGAGCCCTCACGATGTGTCTTTGGTAGAGGGTTGGCCTCACAGTTGTACAAGATGGGGAAACTGAGTCACAGAAGAGAGGGGGAGCCTTCCAGGCACAGGGAAAGGCAGTGCATCAGTCAGAGCAGGGGAACTCAAGTTTCCTGCGGTGTGGAGAGAGCACCCAGCTTTTTCCATAGGCACCACTTATTAATGCAGTCACTGATCTTTAAGCTCAGGTCCTTTGAAGTGTTTCTGCCAGGTTTACTCTCATCCAGGCAGAATTTTTTTGCATGCAATTAGCTGTAGACAGAAAAGCTTCTCCTCCATCCAGCCTGAGATGGATGCACACAGACTCATGTAAAGATCCTTGCCTTGACTTCAGTAAAATTTAGATCCAGTCCCAACAATTGCTCCAGCCTTTGCAGCAGGGAACAGCCCCACATGAAGGGACGCTGCCTTGAACCATTTTTGAAGTGGTAGCTTTCCTTGCTGTAATAAATTTTCAGGATGTTTTCAAGAGAGAGAATAAATCCATAGGAGAGAGATGGCTTAATGGATTTTGAATTTTCTAATAAGGAACGTGCCAAGTCTTTCCCAATAGAAATGTCCCCTTGAATCTTTCATTCAGGTGTATGACAGATGCTTGAGTTACAGTGCATTTCCAAAGGTTTGTGGTTTTTTTTTTTCCTGTGGAGAAAGAAGCTCAGCCAAAGCCTAACCTAGAGGGAAGCTTTTACAGATAAAAGGGTGATCCAGGGAAGGGGAATGTATGGGAATCAAGTAGTTAATTTCTGTTTTCAGCAATCTCATAGAAAAAAATACATGTGAGCATGGAAAAATATTAGTCTATCTCTTTTGAAAGCTTCCAAAAAGATTTGTCTGAAGCGTGCATTTAAATGGGAAGGATACAGGTGTTTTCAGAGCTCTTCTAGCCTACAAGCAGGCCTGGGGCAAACGTGAGCATACAGTATAATGTAATGAGAAACATTCCTCCATGCTTCAGTAGGAAAATGCAAATAGGCTCATTTCCTCTTTTGAGGAGGACTTTAGATAAGGCGCTCCTGGAGCAAAGTAACCTGTTTGGTGTCTTCCCTGCCTGGAATATTATGGTGAGTGAGGAGCGAGAGGCACACATCGAGCCGCGCAGTGCGGCGGCAACGCGGCTGCTTTCAGCACGAGGATGGGGCTGCCCATGTGGCTGCTGCGAGGAGGGATGCTCCAGCCAATTCCCCCTGCGCTCTGTACCAGTTATCCGCAAGATTTATCGGGTGCCAATTTTGCACTGCTCCCTCTGCCCCTCTCCCTTTCTCTCTACCAACGCCCCCGCATCCACATGTTGAGCTGCTGTCTTTTAGGAACTACTGAAACTTGAAAATACGTTGCCCAAGTGAGAAGTGCAGCAGAGACCTGCACTCCCAGAGAGTCCTGCCTGTTGCAGAATAAAGCATCTGTGCTTTGCTGGAGCCTGTCTGCCTCCTGCTCCCCCTCCTCTTGCCTCAGCCCTTTCAAGGAAAGGCTCTGAAATGTGTTTTGATTTCATTTTGCAAGTAGTCTGCTAAAAACATTTCTTTCCATCCTTTTCTCTAAGTTTGTTTTCTTTTCTAGCTCAGACTTTAGAAGAAACAACAGCTTTCTTTTTTTTCTGTATCCATTAAGAATAATATTTTTTCAAAAGTTTAGGCAGACTCCAATAGCATGTACTTCATTGCAAGAGCTAAAACGGGAAGGGAGCTCTTCTGAAAAATCTAGCCTCAGTTGTGACTGCTAAGCTATGCAGGTAACCAGCACATAATTAAGGCTAGCACAGATATTCAGTACCAGTTGGATGACAAAATTCCCTTTCTACCAAAGAAAATCCCAGCTGAAAAGAAGATTATATTAATTACGATGTTTTTTCAGAAGGTTTACAAAGTATTCTCCCTTCACCTCTCACTGAATAATTTTAACAACTCTTGGAAAACAGGAATTGCCATCAATTCCTGGCTTTGCTTTTTTTTTTTTTTTTGTTATTAGTTTTGTATAATCCCTGACCGTGGATGTCAAAGTGGTTAATATGTTTCTTAAAGCTCCAGCTGCAGGCATCATGTAAATACCTGCTTTTGTGGAAAGCAGAAAATATGCTGGCAGGGGGAAGAACTTTGGTTAATCCTTGTGCAGCCTTAAATAAAAGCAGAAAAGGTTTCTAAATATTTGTAATTATATTTTTTAAGCAAAGCTCATCAGATTTGAGGACCTGGTTCATGGTGCCTGAAGACTTGAGCTTGACAATGCTACATTGATTATGATATGATTTTTGTCTAATAGAGCAGAAAAAGGACTAGACTTGACTTCAGCTTGCCTAGCTAGATGTTGATGTCTTTCATCAAAGAAAAATACTGACTTGCTATTTAGGGTTGCTCAGTTCAGTTTACAGAGCAGCCCTTCTATTTTTAAAAGTTAAAATATTTTTCATATTGCTTTAAAAATAAACTGACCAGTAACCAACCAATGAACCAGTAACATACCCAATTTATATAGACATTTCAAAGAACTAAAAGAAAATGGTAAGCTAAGTGTTCTTTTATATTAAATAAATCTTTTCAGTGAAAATTTCCAGCTGCTTCTGAAATATAGCAAAATCAAAATTATCACTGGCATTCACAAGCCAATTATTGAATTCAATGCATGATTCTGAATTTCCACTGATTTAATTAAGAGAAACATTTGGCCCTAGCTAGAAGCAATAATAAGTGCTTCTTCATTAGGTGTTTTCAGGGTAATTTCTTAAGGGAAAAGATAGATGCTTCTAAATCTGTCATTTGAACTGTTCCGTGTAATATATTAGAGCCATTGATTAGTGTAATATGGCAAAAAGCAAAGCCTGATCGATCATCCATTGCAGTCAATGGGTGTCTTTGATTAAGTCCAAAAAGAGCAGTAAAAAATCACAGTAATTCCAGGCAATATAGAGACGCACTCTTGGCTTGCATCCCTAATTCCACTTCAGGGTCTGTCGGTACCTAATCTGGACTTCCTGGGGAGCGGCAATTCCATCTCATGGTGGCTTTTGAGGTTGCAACATTTTCCTTTTGTTCTACAGAGGAATGAAAAACAGACCAGTTAAAGTCACATGCACATAACTGAGTTTTGTTGAGGCATTTGTTGGCAGCTGTTGAAGGTCAGGGAGGTTTGTTTCACGGGAACATGGAGGAGAAGAGCCCTCCCAGCTCAGCGAGACAAATCTCTGCTTATCGTGGGCAACCAAGTCTTGAAGTCTTGGTCTTCACTGCTCTGAAGGTGACTTGGACCTCAGACCCCCCTGCTGAAATGTATCTCCAGGAGAGGTTTTGGCTTTCGTGCCGGTGTTGACATCCGTACACCTCATTTTGCACTGACGATGTCATGACCGGCTCTTCCTTGAACCCTCCCGAGTGCTGTGGGCTTCAGCAAGGCTGTGTGTGGTCACAGCAGGCGTTAGCACATCCTCACGGAGGACGGGATGTGACCGCTGCGAGCTATTGCCTATCTACTCGGAGTGGTGATGAGGCGCATCATTGTTACATAATTAGTTTATTCAACAAAACTTCAAAAATATTTAACCTGGCTGTTTGCTACCACGTTTCCTGGGTTCAGACTGCTTTGTTTTACATGAGCACTTGTATTAACATCGTTATCCCTTCAACCAGTGGATAAGTCATGCTTTTTTCTTACATGCCAATGGACCTAGTTTTTCACGGAGAACATGGACACTTACCAATAAGTACCTACAGGTATTTACAAAAGAGTTTAGTGAATTAGGTGCCTGATTTCCTCTGGTGTTCATTTAGGATTAAGCACTTACTTGCCAAGTTGTCTTTGTACATCCTGCTGCATCCTTGACTACCTAAAGACCTTTATAAACTGGCTCCATAAGCTTTTGATCTGGCCTCTGTGTTTTTCTCTAAAGTACAAAATGTTCCTTTCTACTGAAGCATTGGTATGTGCTAACTATCTGTCTGGATATTGTGTGATGAGGAGGGGAGGGAAATGGCCAGTGACAATGATTTCTCTTGCTGATTGTTTTTTTTCCTCCACGTAATTTAAATCAAAATATCTAAACCTCAGACCTGAAACCAACTTCACAGTCTTACTTTGTATGTAAAAATATTCCATTTAAATCAGCAGTAAAGCTAACATGAAAGTGCCAATAAATAATATATGCAAAGAGTTTTTTTTATCAATATATAAAGAAATGTGGAGTTGTGAAGCTGCTGAAAACAAGCATTAGGAAATGTAATGAAGCAAGAATTAGAACAGCATAGTTCCTCTGGCCATTATAAATGAGAACGCCAGGTACCTGGAGAACAGGAAAACTGATGAGTACAGTCTGTTCAGGAGAGAAGGAGGAAAATTTCCCCCAGGAACACATTTCAAATTACTTATTTATGAACTGATGAACTGGGAGGCCACCTATAGAGAGACAGGAGCAAGCAGTCTGCTGCAGACAGCTACAGAACTCCAGCTAATTGTGCTGCTGTTTTCTGTTATAACTCCTGCTCTCCAGCTGGGCTTCGGAGGCAGGAAATTTAGGCATTGACTAGAAGTTGCACTTTCCCTCCTTCTTGTCGGCATAAATATATACATGTATATTTTAATCTGCTGGAATAATTCAGCAAAGGCCTGGGAAAACAGCTGCTGCCTTTGTCATGACAGTGTTAGGGAGTTTGTGGGGTACGGCTTCCAAGGGAAAAGTTCCTAAGCATAGGCCCATCCCTTGGCAAAGGGCACGCTAAAATTTGGAGATGTGTGTCCTGAAACTGAAAATGTGGAACGTGCCCTTTATTTTCTACTCTGCATGTCAGTGTCAGGATATTAACTACCAGAAACAGAAACATGCATGCATATATAACAACTAAATACAACATGCATTAACCATGCAAATGCATGGGTGTGTGCATACAGATGTACTTCATATAAATTTCCTACATAAGTCCCTGCTGGCAGATTTTCTTTTCTCTGTCCATGCTCATATATACGCAAGCATCAAAATGTTATTTCATTTACGCTGGTATAAGTATAGAATGGCTCCAGTTTGCTCCATAATACAGAAATCAGAATGTAGCCTAAGTTATAAGAATTGTTTAAGCATATCAGAAAAGAAAAAAAACAGCTTTAGGTACTTGTTAACATGATATAATAAGATAGAGAAGAGATAGTTAATTTACTGTAAATATTCAGTCGTTGAAAATTAATTTCAGTAGACCTCATATCAGTTGAAGCACAGGAGCTCTTAACAGAGAATTCAGTTTATCAGCTTAGAAAACAGAATTTAGATGTCTGGCTTGTGGGAAGTAAAGACAGACAGAGGAACCTTTATCAGAGGACTGCGAGGCTCCAAGATAATTTGTTGTATGGTTCGACAGTCTCAGGCCGTGTTGTCATTTAGCACGTGGGCTCTACATGGCAGTATCCAGAGATTTGACTCATGGTCCACTAAAACTCCCCCAATGGATGGCTCACAAGACATGACATGTCTGGCCAGCCTTGAGGTCAAATATAGAAGTGAAAAGACCAATGGACTGGGGAACAATCAGCACAAGGCCTTATTTGCCTTCTAGGAGGAAAGCAAACTTGATTGCCCTTGACGAAAATCAGACTGAACATCTTGCTACTTTATCACTGAGGGTACTATGCTTCCTCAGGTAGCCAAGGACCAGGTGACTGAAGGGTTGGTAGTTGTGTATCGGGACCTTAGACTGTTCCTGGAATTCGTGTGACAGCCAGCACAGGTCACAGAGCACTGGTACAATGTCCTGCCTACATGAACTGCCTCCTAAGAAGTTGTCTGCTGAATTCAGCACTGCCTGCAGCTTTCATATGCAGCTGATTCGGGGTGCACTCCATTTAGCCCTCTGCAAAATGATGAAGGCAAAGAGTGAAGGGGTGAGAGACATGTCTGAAAAAGAAGGATGCAATCATTTGCCACGTACTGGGTAATAAGGTGTGCTTGGTGAATACTGAAACCTGGTACCTTAAGGAGGTTTAGAAGAAATGTCAAGGATTCAAACCTGCCAAATACCGAGCATGGTTTCAGTGGGAGCTGGGAGTGCTCTGATACAGCACAGAGACTATATTCTTTTCTTCTTTCCTGTAGGTACATGGCTAAGTCAATATAGAGAAAATGTGTGATGCTGTTGCTGGTGCTGCATGTGTTCCATGAATAGAAAATACAGTTTCCCATGCTGTCATTTATTATAAAATGCTAACAAGAATGGGACTGGAGCGACACAGTGGATCTATCCCTGCTCTTCATTAAGTTAGACACCCGGAACATTTAACAGTTTGCTGCAATAGGACCTAGAAAAACTATTAACCCCAATAAAACCCCTGTAAGGATGAGCAGAGATAAAAAGGAACTTCAGCAAAGTGGGAATTTTTATAGCAATGAAACAGAGAGAGAAGGGCATCAAGATTTATTGCAAATGACTCTAGTAGCAAGAGGTTCAAGCACTAGCTAATTTTTATTTGCTTCTTTTATCATAAAAGTAGTTGAATTTTAAATAATCAAAGAATCAGTGATGATATTAACACTGCTTCAATGAGGAAACTTAAATACTCGATTCTGTTCTTAAAAAAAAATATTCCTTCTGCTGAAATGAATATGTAACAGCGTCACACCCCAGTGAAACTTTTTTCTTTAAGTATTCAGAACATTTTGTGAGGCTGATCAATTGGGATTTTTTTTTTTAAATACTCGACTTGGTTACACTGGCAGGTATTCACAAGTGACAATTATTTCAACATTAATTTGATAGCTCCCGACAGCCTCAGAGATGGGATAGAATCACCTGGAAGCTGGCATTTTGCATTGTACCATTCTGTCTATATAGTAACTGTCATCTTCCATTCAATATGGTAAATGCTATCTGCATACAAGCTTCTAAAAAGTTATAATTTCTTTTAAGTGATTGAAACTCATAGATCTCTCTCTCTTTCTTTCCCCCTTTTCAAGCTACACCTGAGAGGTAGCAATGATGACAGGCTGGTTTAACGCAGCTCTTGCCAAGATTAAGTAGTTGTCAGACAGATATCATTGGAGACTAAGGGATTGCTTTTGGAAGTCATTCTGAATTGCTAACTAATGGGAGCTTGTTCCTAGACGGGTGTCGATTCTTTTGTTTCCAGGGATTGACACATCTGCAACAACAATGGAACATGCACTCCTTGCCTGATACCTGATTTGTGCTGGTCAACTTTCTATCTGGAAAAGAGGACCTAATGAATGCCCCTTTCACCACTGATTTGCAAAAACAGAAAATGCCCAGAGCTGCTATTTTTGGACTGCCGGCTTAAGAAAATTGATTATTTATAGCTAGGTGAAAATGTTTGCAGCGATACCATTTGTCTGTTAGAACAGACATATATTGGATGAATCTATGTGAAGGTTCAACAATAATCTTTCCACTGTCAGCTTTGCCAGTTTTTAAGCAGGCTGTTTGGGAGGAATGTGTGTATAACTGCCTGTTGTATTCTGCTCACCTCCCGTTTCATATACATCCAGTGACAGACAGCCCCCAATGAACAGGGAGTAGCTGAGGCTGACAGGTCAGCTGTAACACAACAAGTTGTCACTGTCATGGGAACATGGCAAGTGAAAAGTAGATGAAGTTGCCTAGAGGATGTTTTCATCAATTTAGTGTTATATACAAGCTAATAAATCTGCAGACACTCTCGTTTCACTATACACAATGTGTGTGAGAGAAAAAATGACTGAGCTTTGGCTGGGTTGGCATTTACTGGACCAGCTGCAGTAGCCACTTGAGCTAATAGTGTGAATGATTTAACTCCTTTCACTCCCCGCCTTTCCTAACAAAGTATTTCCCGTGGGACTTCAGACTGAAAAGTTTATTTTTGAGCATGGGAGAGAGATCGACTCTCTAGAGAGCTTCAGAAGTTGCAGGGGGCTGCTTCCTCAGAAGATGACAAGTTTGGTGGCAGGTAAGGGGATGCCTCTACCACTGGAATCAGAAGAGGCAATTCATGGGATGGGGAAGAGCTCATTTGTCAGAAACCCTGGAAAACACCCCAGGCCCCCAGAATTGTCCATGGTGGCTGGGTGGACATTCTTAAAGCGATTAAAATTTCCACGCCCTTGGCATGAGATATTAGTAGAGATGAGTAGTTTTCATCCTCCCACCCCCCAGATATTAAAAAACATAAACCCCAGCATAGCAGAAAGTAACACACTGGGGGATACAGATATTATAACAATTACCTAAGGAGCCCTGCTGGACGTTCTGCCATCATTCTGGATTATCTGCAACATGCATGCTAGTTTATTAAAGTATATTCTTTCTAGAACAGTAGAGATTGTTTAAATTATATGGTGAAGTAGTTTATCTTTATGAACAGCTCATGGATAATTTCTAGCAAGTACTGAAACTTCAAAATTGTACTATGTTGTGTTAGTTTAATAATTTGTACAGTATCATTTCTCCTTCCTGCATGGCTGACTACATATTCAGTTGACATAGTGCAAAAAATGAGTGATACAATCAAATAGACAATTTGCAATAGGCTTTCAGTGACTTTTGAGTATTTATGTTTGTGGATGAACACAGGAAAACATATTACTCTAGGTTAGATTTCTGTACTGTTGGGTTCAACCAGCACCAACTGATTTATAGCAGGTATACTGAGTAGTATCACTTTTTATCTATTAGCACTTTTTATCTACCAGAATCCCCTGATTATTTCACTGGTAATAAAACATGCTTTCAGCTATAGAAGGGTCTTGACTGAACCTTGCACTGGTGTCATGCAAATGATTCCATTGATTTCAAATAGCAATTGCTAATATATTCACTGTGGCATTATAACTTTGTTCAAAAGAAACCTAAAATACCCCATAATTTAAAACTCTTTTATATCTGTAACTCTCACCTGGGTGTCTTCTTGGTACAGAACTTACGCAAGTCATTAACTCTCAGTTCAAAGTTATGTACATTGAAGAACTTTGTGAATAAGGCTGAGACTGCAGTTAAATATGTAAATTCAACCTCAGTATTCTCAAAATGCTCTAGTAAATCAGTGTTAATGATAGTAGTTTCCCATATAACATATTTAATTCTTCCTCTTCAAAGCATTTTACAAAGAAACTCCATTTTATAGTAAATACGCAGAAGTACAGAGCACAGGAAACACAGAGGGAAAAGAAAATTCATAGTCTGGAAAAAAATGGAAAGATGTTTAGAAATAAAAATTTTCGCACAGAGATTGGAATTTTGAGATTTTAAGAAATGTGACTGTCTCTTGTTAAAAATTTGAAGACTATAAAACAATTTGGATTTTTTTCTCTATTTCTACCTTAATTTTGAAACATAACAAAAATGTGAGAATACAGGTATTTCAGGCGGAACTATGGTTTCAAGTGGACATCAGCAGTGGCAACTAGCCACTCCCATTGCCTGTAAACTAGTATTTGCTTTCTGTAATGTCACAATTGCAAAAAAAAGAAAGGAAAAAACCACCCTTATCTTAAAAGCATCTGAAAATAAAAAAAGCCCACTCTGCTACCATCACTTACTCACCCAGTTATTTCCTGTACCCACCCTGCAATAATGAAGCCTTCACAAGTTTGCAAAATTATGTGTAAATATGAAACTGAGACACTACTCAGAGACTGTTAAATACTGTAGCCTGACAAAGACTGGATATACTAAAATATTATTGCTCGGTCTAATATTTCACACTATATACTAATCTGCGTATGTCAGTTGACACAAGACAAGAAGTATAGTTATTAAAACGAACATGCAAATTATGTGTAGCTAAATAGTCTTAAATAAACCCACACTACCAGTGAATTTTGTGACACCAAAAAATTGTTCAATCCATCTACTTCCATTGCAAATTGTTCCTTTAGATCTCAATTCTGAGGCAAGAAATGGCATTACAGGGTAATTTAATCTATCGTGTGATTATGTTCTCCTAACCATGCCTTTTGCACAGCAAACTAAATTGTCTTTTTAAGTCCAGTGCCACAAAACACTTATGCCAGTGGAGGCTTTGTCCCTCAAAATATATCAAATCAAGGGCGTGCAAAACCCAGCAGATTTTCATTATAACATACACAAGGAAATGCATTTAAAGCCAGCTGAGCTTATGTATTTTAGGATTCCCTATCAGACAGTGCATGTCAGAAAAGATTTAAGGCCATTCTAACTTTTGGTTGGGTCACTTTTTCTCCCCACTGGCCTGTGGGCTGAACAGAAACAGTTACAGCACTGACATAAAGCCATTTATTCTGCTTGCCCCTGTTCCTGCATCGAATAAAAAGCAGCTCATGAACCCTATATTTAAACTTTCTCTTCTGATTTTTTTTTTCACTGATCCTTCCAGAAAAATCATGTTATGGCAAATGAAGTTTCCTAGGGAATTTTTTTTGGCAAGGAGAGGGTCTAAAATAGGTCAGTGACAGCTGAAAAATTGCATTCACTTCATATTCATTCGCTGAAGGAGACTGAAATTTCTCCTGAGCACTGCTTCAATTTCACTTTCTTATTCTTGCCCCAAGTTTCCTCCATTAGGACTTTTTACTGCAAGAAATGACTCAGAACGCAATCACTGTGGGACTTCTATAGTTAAAAACCAGTTTGCAACAACAACAAAAAATGGCTGTTGTTTTGTACCTCACTGATAAATGGATGTCTATTGTTCTTCTACCCTGGAAATTAATAATAACTGGACCAGTTGCCTTAGAGACAGCCAGGCAGCCATTAGCAATCAGTAAAAATTAATGTACCACAGGGAATTTAGCAAGGAAACGTGTTTAAATGTGTAGGGGCACCTTAACCACCCATCCAATACGGGTGAGTGCCCGCAGTCTCCAAGCCATTACTATTGCCGTGCTGTATAAGCGCCCTTAGATACGGACAAGATGTTCTTAACAAGCGAGGGGAGTCCCTACTAGACGGCCGTACCTCGATGAGGAGCACTGCATTTTCTGGGCTTCCCTTCCCTTGAAAGCATGCCTGCTCCTTTGGGCAGCGTCGTAATACAGCGTTTTCACGGGGAGAGGTAAATCTGGAACCGCAGAAGGCCCAACATGGCAGCGGCTCTTTGTTTCCCCCCAGCGCTCTGGCTCTTCCCGCCTGCGCGGCTGCGGCTCCTGCCCTATGAAAGGTTCTCTCAGACGGGTTAGCTGTGTTTTAAAAAGTCCCCGAGTGCTTTTAAAACTGTCAGCACCATTATCATTCATGATGCAACTGGTTTCCAAGCCTGGCTTCTGTTTTTCCAGTGGGCAGCTAAAGTCCCCCTAGATAATTACCTTGGTTATGCAGTAGCTGGGCTGGTTAGACCAAGCCAATTACTGTAGGTTTCTTTGTGCCGCGGATGCAGGGCGGCTGCGAGTGCTACCGGCACGGCTGCTCCGCACTGGGGGCTGCGCCTGCCGCACTCTGCCCAGCCCCAGGATGCTCCTGGGGGATGCCCTGGACCCTTCCAGCCCTGCTCCCCAGTACAGGACTGGATCTGCACTGCAAGGAGTCCCCTTTCTGCAAGGGCAGCAGCAGCTAAACCTCCCGCAGGGTTTGTATTTTACTCTTGCCTCCTGTTTCTCCATCCCTGATAAGAGTGTGATTGCATATGGGTGCTCGCTGTCTGGGATGGTACGGCTGAGCCTGAATGTTTGGTTGCCTGATGATGGCTGCCCTGTCGTGTGGTGGGACAAGCTGTCATTAAATGATTGCAAACTGTAATTAAAAGATCTGGCTTACAGGGGTTCAGATGGACCCAGCGAGGGCATAACCCCTGCATGTGCACAAGGCTTCCACTGGCTGCCTTCCTCCTCTGTTCCTTGTGTCTTTGAGACGGGGGTTGGCCTCCTTCTGCCTCTTCACTTGCAGGGGATTTTCACCTCGACGTTGACCGCATGTGTTCAGGAATATAACAAATCTGATGGCAAGTGCCCTCCCTGGGGAACTCACTGCAGCACTGGAATGACTGCTTTTGTACAGACGCTTGGGTCAGAGCTAGACTGATCCATTGGTAACATGTGCATAAGTCCTCTTAAAGTCAGTGGGAATGGTGAATCAGTAAATGAGAACTGAATTTGGCACCTTGCTACCCAGACGCACGGCTGCTTTATGGAATGGATCGGGTAGGTGAATAAATAAGGGAAGTGGAGCTCTGAGAAATAAGGAAGCAAAAAAAAAGAAAGTTTGCAAATGCAAAACACTGATGGTTTGCTGGCAGTCATTGTTTCCTGTGAAATCTGGCAAATGGGCAGAACGGCTGAATCGAATTATCTTCTGATTTTGGGGGGAAGTTAAAATATTAACACTAGAGTGTCACCCACAGTTCTCCTCCAGCACAGCTAGAGAGAGCGGCATCCAGAAATCCCTGACCTTGAAAGTTAGAGTGTTAGGAAAGGATATCACCCACAATTGGGTGGGTTTCTGTCAGATACCATCAATAGGCCAGTCACTCAGAGACACCAAAAGGAGCTAAACTCACAAAAGGGAACTCTACCACATCCTACTGGCAAATATACTGGTCTGAGCAGAGATATTCTCCCAACAACCGCATTTTTTTTTAGAGTTTCTTGGAAAACTTCTTGTGTCGTTGGTGTCAGACAAACCAGATGGGAGTTCTGAATTGATGATCACATTTTGAGGCTGGAATGCAACATCTGGAGTTGATCAGCATTCCTCACAAACTGATCAATCATTAGGTGGAACTGATTACTACCATCTCCTCCTTTTACTCTTGAATCACTTAGAACTGCTTTTTTTTTCTTTTTATGAAAAAAAAAGAAGACAGAAAGCATGAAACACAGCTGCTTTATAGGGACTGAGGTTATGTGAGTCACAGTGACTAACTCATTACACATATCTCTTGTTGCAGTATCAAATGGAGCAGGGATGAGATAGATCTGCTCTAGTAAATATAAAATATCATGGGTCATATTACTCAGCAACAGTGATTTTGCAGCAGCAGCAGTTTTGAAGTAAGACCTTTTCAATAAGTCACTATATATAGAAAGATTAGGACTAATGCTACTAGCGTCAGTGTCTGAGATCAGGGTTATTTAGGAGTATGCTACGTTTGATACAAACACATTCGCTGCGCCATGCTGTGCCAGCCTTGCCACAAGCTAAAACAGAATTGCAAAAGACCAAAATAATTTTTCAGCCTCTGAAAAGTCTATCATCCTCCTTGCATTTGTCTTCCAGGAAAGAGAAAATGACAACGCAATGTGCAAACCAGGCCACATGTGTATTCTACTGTCTTCACATGTGTTTCATATATCAGAACTATTGTCAGATGCTGCAACCACTTCCCAAGTGGTGATAAAACCAGCTCCACCACTGCTCTCCAGGAGAACCGCTTTCTTGCCTCTCCCCATGCATCCCAGAGGTGTGCTGGAGGACTGTATCTTTTGTATCACCAATATGCCATATAGCACAACAAATATATATTTCAGATCTGTGGTCCCTGTGTTTCCAGTGCCAGCAGGTGGGTCTAGAATGTGAAAGACCAAAACAACATAACACAAGTCAAGCCCAATATTTGGGTCCTCTGTGCACATCTCCACTGAGTTTGGACCTCTACAGCCCAGTGGATATTCCTGCACCCAAAATGGTTTGTGGAGGTGCAGCTAAATTGCTCAAGAGGAAATGGACTGTGACTGAAATTGTGCAAAATGTCCATTGTGAAACCTGAAAGCAACCCCATTTTAGGACTATCTTGATCTGACTGATTTACTTTCACTTCTCCTTTTCGTTATCAACAAGAAAGCCAGGCCAGGTTCACTGCTTAGTTCCTGGGTTCCCTATGAATCTTCTTTGCTTACTCTGGCATAAATCAGGAATTCCCCACTGAAATCAGGGGAAGGTTTGATAAGGATCTTTCCTTAAGCCAGTTGATGGTTTTTCATAGAAAGTGTGAGTATTTTGTGGAATTTCCTGGATTTAAAACAAAGACCAAAGAAATGTGGTGGTTTCCAATGAGTTTCACTTTGAGGTTCTGGGTCTGTTCATCATTTCATGCCCAAAATGAAACATGAGAAGTGAAAAACCAGAACTTGTGTCATGAAACTGAACAAAATGTTCCCACGAACTTTATGTGAAAGAAACCACAGAGTAACCTGCAAACTTTAGAGAGACGTGACCATGCAACTTGCTTCCCACTGCTGAGTCAGGGTTCCCACGCAGTACTGCAGCCCTGGAAATGGACTGTATCACTGAACCTCTGGGACCCAATCTTTCCCATCTTTTCTTTGTGCCCTTGACATTAACAGTGTGCATTTTGGGAGTTCTGCAAGCTCTGAAGCCAGATCTGAGTTCCTGTGTGCTAGTGACTGGGTGTAGAGAAAAGTGCTCCACAAACATCAAAGAACTTATAATTTTCCCATCAGTAAGCAGTTATCTCAGTAATTTTCCTGATAAAGACACAGACATTTGTTTTGAAAATAGCTGAATACTGATGGGGACAAGAGGTTATTTATCTGGTTCTAAAGAAACAAAGCAGAAGGAGAGAATAATTAGCACAGACATACTCAAATGACACACCTAAGGTATGTCAGGGAGCTTCTGGCAAAACCAAAAGCCAAACTCTATTCCTTGGACTCCCTGCCTTGCCACAGGAACACCTCTCCAGACACTTTAATTCTGAATCTGATGCTGTGCATTTTCAGTTCTAACACTTTTAACAGCTCAACTTTTCAAACTGTGTAGTATTATAGGAAAACAATAACCCTGCAGCAGTGAAGGCAGCTGTAGGCAAGAAAATGCGGTGCTGTTCCTGTGAATTCCTGCAGCCCATACTATCAGGATCTTCATGCGCTAGCTATCCAAGAGGGAGATGAGTTGAAACGTTTAAGTCAAAGTTATGATTTTCCCAGGGAAAGGAAAAGGGTTTGCACAGTTTTCTCCCTTTTAAAGTGACTTTGTTTACTATTTTAAAATTACTGCAAATGCTTTTTAAAAAGGGATAATGAAGTAGCAAGGAAGATGACAAACAGCTGATAATAGATAAAAGCTCCTTAACAGCAGTGTCAGCTAGAGCAAAATGGAAGGAATTGTATTCAGAGACATTAGTTGGCATTAGCAGCCTGCTCCTCTCCAGAGCTTTACTCCCATTCATGCCTAAGCTGGTGATTTCCCCAAGAGGAGACCCTGTCCTCACGGTGCCTGACACAAGCATCTGCTTTCTAGCATCACTGTACACCCATGAATTTCCTGGCTGGGAGTGCACTTGGACAACTCACCCAGGACATCCCTAAGGACTTTGTGTTTCTGGCAGCCTGGGAATTAAGTGATTTAGGATTGACATGCAGAGCAGAGTCTCCCGTAAGGGCAGTAAGTCCTTCACTGCCCCATCGTGGGGTGTAATAAAGCACCTCTTAGATATGGAATGAGAAGACTTGGGTGCATTTACTAAAGAAACAAAAATACACATGAAATGTAAGCAGTAATGTGCACAAACAAGATACAGCCTAGAAAGCACAGCACATGGGATTCAAACATTCCTAGCTGAATGGTTTTACACCCCAAAGCTCCTTTAGCACTTCTTCTATTCGTAGTCATACTGTACGTGAAATTCATCTGAATCTTGTTTCCCTGGCCTATGGGGTATTTTCACGTACAAATTAGGCTGGCCAACATTCCCTTTCTGCAAAAATTCCCAGGAGTGCAACTTAAATGTTATTAAAAAGCCTAATAAAAGAAGAGTGCACATTTAATAATGTTAGAATAACACAGCCATTGCAGCGTGGTGTGCTTGCAGTTCCAAGCAAAGTGAGAATATGGAGGCACTAATGCACTTATTCAGAAAAAAACCCCACAATAGTCAACAACTCAGAAGGGCCACTGATGCCATGCAGATTGCACAGAAACATTTTCAGGACCCTCAGTTTGGACTTCATCCATGACCTGCTTGTTTGGCCAGGATCTGGGCACAGTCCTGGCTGAACGGGGACTGTCCTGTTCCCGTGTGCTGTCCACGAAAGGCAGCGGCCACTGTGGCCTGTGCCATAACGCCTCCCCCACAAGCATTAGCCCAGTTTCCCTTATCTGAGAGAGCTGATTACTATCAGTAGATGGTGCAAATTTTGCACGTTCATCAGCTACCATGCTGTGATACTTCTCCGTGCATTTTTCCTTCACCTTTGCCCTATTACACAAACCTCTCTTCCTGACATTTATCCTTCCTCTACAACATGTCATGGTTTCCTCCCACTTACGTATCCTAGAATGACTTTTCTCCAGGGCACAAGGTCTAACACAAGACCTAGGTATCAACTCAGGCCCACTTGTTGGAGGGATTAAATCGAGCACTTCCATGACATTAATTAGCAACCGCTCCTTCAGTGGGAGCAATGAAACCATGCGTGAAACCAGGAGGGTGGGTGGTTTTGCTGAAGGGACGGGAAGAGAGGCTGCAGGGCATGACCTGCTCCAAACCATGCTTCAGGTCTCCATAGCCGCTACCCAGTGGCTCTATCCACCAGCCCACACTATCTCCCCAGAGAAGAAAGCAATATCCTTGGAAAAGTGAAGCCTCATGAACCATAAATTAATCCACTACAAATAAATACTCTCTATAAGAAACAAACCTTGAAAAACAAAACAAAACCTGGAACAGCAGGGCAGTATCTGAGGTTTGAATAGAAATGGATTTAGTTTGGCTGTGGCACAAGGACAGCAGGAGTGTTCAAAGCACTGCAAGCTGCACGCGGGGACTCTGGTGGGGACGCTTCCTTCGAGGCAGGAATTCTCCCGCACACAATGGCATTGTTATGCATTAAGCAATTTTTTTTCCTCTTGGGGTGCGGGGGCGTGATGGGAGAGAGGAAGGCTCGCTCGCTCTGCTATGTGGTCACATCAGCCACACTATGTTCTCTTCGAAATGACTACTCCCCAGTTTAGCACCACACTGGTGGTGTGGGTTGGTTTTTTTTTTTTTTCAGGTTAAGCAAATAACAGAGAAAGAAGACCCAACTGGCTTGCTTTGCGGGAGGCAGGCCCTACATGCTGATGTTTCAGACCCTCAGAAAAATCCTCAGTTTTAAGGAAGCAAAATGAAACATTGGCACTTCATTCCTGCAAAGGAGAGAGAGAAGAGGAGCTGGGATGGTGGGAAGGAGCTTGCATTTTCTTATTGCTTTTCTAGTTCAAAAAGTGAAGAAAATACAGAGCAGCACGACAGGGGAAGGCCATCTTTTAGCAGATGCTTCTCTCTAACAATCCCACATGCTTTTTTGTCCTGACATGTGAATAGTGTGGCTCCATAGTTCAGACTACAGCAAGACCCTACAGCCTGTTTTTCTTGTGTAGCTTCATACAGCTTTTTTCTGTCTAGAACATTTTTGCCCTATCCTCCTTCTGACCTGCTAGTTATCTTTTGCAGAAAGTTAAAGAGAATTTTTGACAAAATTATAGGAAGTCGATCAAGCTGGGTTTGAGTTACAGGTCATTAAAGTTCACTGTAAGATGAAATTTTTACTATATAAACACTGTTAAAACCTAGACTACCAGCCAAGTGTACCCATGAACCATGGGAAACAGGAGCAGTGGAGGCAGGTAAACCTCAGCAGATCTATGTTAGATACTTGTGCAATGCTTTCCTTGCTTGTTAAAGGAAAAGAATAGTCGAAGACACTTTAATGTTAAAATTTAATAGCATTGGGTTTGGTTACTTTAGGTAGACAAGATGACACTTCTTCCTGTAGGCTTTTTGTGCCTAGTAAAATCCAGCCACTGAGGGATTTTTTTGCTGCTTTTACATTTCAGCTCTAACATTAACAAATGCAAAGGTAATGAGATTTTCTGTCTTTTTTAAAACTAATTTTGCAAGTAAACTCCCCTGAATTCTTTGAACGCGTCACTCAAAATTTTATGGTCATATCCTCTGGGATTATTTAAAACACTTTAGGTTTGAAGAATATGTTTTCTTTTCAAGCGTTATTTGTAGCGGGTGTGGGAGAGAAAGGGTTAATTTTTTTTTCTGTGGCTTATATGTAAGTGAAATGACATTTTAACAATCTCTTTAGTATAGCCTTGCTGTGCTGGGACCTCTGTTGCCTGCTGTCTTACTTCTTGGCCTCTAAATAGAGAGTTATTTTCAATTTCTCCAGTTCCTAATGTTTTAAATGGAACTACTGTTCCCCTTAGAGCACCCAGTGGCTGGCTGGAGACCTTTATTGATATATATAAATTACTCCAGTCCCCAGGGCTGGCTACAGATCCAATCATATTGAGCTAATGCGCATATAAATAAAAACCTGGAAGTATGGTTTATGGCAATAAGTAGTGCAGTAGAAGTTTATACCATCCTGCAAAGACACCTTGATACATTGCTGATAATCTCTATAATGTATTTAAAGTGGAAGTCTGTAGATTCAAGGCTGAAAATTTCACTCATCAAAGGCATAAATCTTGGTGAGCTTCTGTTGATTGGCCTGGAAAAGAAGGAATTTCCCCAATCCAGGGAAGTGCCAAAATTAAAGGACGTTGGCCTTTTGGTGGAAGGCACCAAGCAGGGTGATGCCAGTGCGTAAGTCAAGTGCCTCAGCCCAGCAGCTGGGCAACATTAAAGAAGTTCCTTGACATCTTGATGTTTGTCCAGTTGCCAGCTTTTGCAGTTCACAAATGAGTCCCACTTTTGCATAGGAAGATTTGCTGCCCTCTAAACAAAACAACAATAATCTGATGTCCAGCTGATAAAGCTGACAGCAACTGAATTATTCAGGCAAGCAATCATTTGTCTAGGCAGGTGAAAACAGATTTCAAGGGTTAGGTTGAACCTTCAGGCTAAACTCAGAATGGAGAGTGCAGCAGGTAACTGTTGTCCGCTCGGGGCACGGCTGGGACAGGTACATGACCCAGGCAGTCACACTACTGGCCTCTTGCTGCATTGGGACGGTAACTCACTGCAGCCTCGGAAAGGTGCAGATGCATCTCAGTATCTCCCACACCTTTGCTGAATCTGGATCTCACTGAGTTTAAACACCTCGGCTGTTAATTATAATTCAAACGTGCAAATGGTGGGAGAGTGACATCCTGGGCAGAGCTAGTCCTAATGACTCGCCCGTGTCTCTTCTCTTCAGCGCTGCGCTCTGGGGAAGGGACTCTCTTGTTTTTCCCTGCGGCATCCAGCAGAATGACCGCAGTGTCTCCTCACTGTGGCTCCGCAAACCTCAAACTGCTAATGACAATGACACTAATACAGTAATCCCTCTTAGTAACCGGGAGTGCCTTGAGCAGAAAAGGTAACAGACGGTCCCATTATCAGTTCTTGGGAAGGTCCTCGGAAGGCCTGGGGGTGACTGGAAGGGATCAGAAGGGAGCAGAACATGTACCGGTGTGGCAGCCCAGGCCATCATCCCACGCTTGCTCCCTGTTTGCTGCCTTGGAGCTGCCAGAAACAGAGCAGTACCTTTATTAATAAGCTACTGTACCACAGCATGGCAATAGGGTCTTGAGGCAACTTTGGCAGGTGTAAGACAGGGCATTATATATATAACTGATGCTCAAAGAGCACTGTAAGATACTGCCAACTTTACACAACTTTATTTCTTCATTTTCAGATCCTTCGGGCACTGATTTTACTGCTTCAGAAAAATGATTGTAACTTAAAGGAAAACTCCAGTATGAGTTGTCAAAGCAGCCTTTAGAAATACTTGTCACTCTTTCAGTATCATAGTCTGTGGAGCTGTCATTGCTGTCTCTGGGTGCTGCCATTTTAATGTCACCTCTTTGCTTTCCCTCTCAGAAAGTCATGGAGGAACCAAAAAAAAAAAAGAAAAAAGGAAAAAGTTTAAAAGTTCTTGTTAAATCTTCTGGAGTGTTGAACCCAGCAGACTCCAATGACTGTGAGAACTGCAGAGATTTACTCTAGAAAACCATCAGTAGTCAAGTGGGTACTTAAAAATTGTACAGAACAACTATGAAAGCAAATATATCAGGTTTTGGAAGTGATTCTAACTCTGAGTCTCAGTGGACAAGGTTCAGTGTGTTTAGTGTGTTTAGCCAGGTGCCATGTCACCATCCTATATTTAACAATCTTCCTGTATTTAAAGCTTTTTTCACTTACATGTAAGGTGGTTTGACTGAAATTGGGTTTAAAACTTGGTTTAGTTAATCTTGTGCATAGTACTGCATGGCTACTTGCAGAACAATTTAAAGTTAGCACAGTTTAATTTAGTAAGGAATCATGAAGCCAATTCAATTTAAAACCATTAAAACAATTTTAGAGTGTCTGCCCAAGGGTTTTGCATGTTTTCACTAAATGAGTTTTAAAAATACATTTAGTTAAACTGATGGAACTCTAAGTATCAATAAAGGCTTTATCTTACAAACACTAATGTTTGTCTTCAACGAGTCCTTTGCATCTGCTTAGATGTCTGTCTCCAGGATCAGGGCATTATCAGTTATCGTATTTAAGAAAAAGGTTTTGTTTTGATCTCTTCCAAATTAACTCCTTTAAAGAAAAGACTTTCCCTTTCTTTCTTGTTTTTGGGGTGAGACGATCTGATCTTTGCTTTCCTGGGCTGAAAATTATGTGCTGAAATCTCAGTCTTCTAAATCACATAAACCTGACTGGCACAAGTGGGCATGGTGCCCATCAACTTTTTCTCTCACAGTCCCACAGACCACAGTGGAAGTAAATAAATAAATAACTCAGGAAGAGCCTCTTCAAACCAAAGCAGTACCTACTCATCCAAAAGGTGGTAAGATCCATACATCTATTTCTTCTCAACAAAACTCCCCAACAAAATATTTAGAGTTTCATTAAGCCCATTTAACCCCGTGGTTTGTTGGAAAAGGTTTGCTACAGTTTCTGCATCTCATTTTTTCTTTCTCTCATCTGCTTCAGGCAACTTTGTGCAACTTATTTTCTAGGACATATTTTTTTAAGCCTGGGTCTAGACTGGGTGCAGGGGGACTGGTTTTTGCTAGTCTGGATCTCTGCCATTTTGTCTCCTGTGTGATGCACTGCTATGAGCTCTGTTGATCAGACTGCATGTGTTTGAGAAGGACAATATCAAGCAGGTGAAGTGAGGCGTATTTATGAAAAATAACATTGCAACTCATCTTCTATGGTCCCAGTTTCTCCTCTGAAAAAAACAGGAAACTGAGACAAGTAAATAAGAGTTAGGAATTTGGAGAGTTTTCATGTCCCAGGATCCTTGGGCTCCCACGGAAACCTTCTGCAAGATCTCCAAGGGATTTGTGTATGATAAATGTTGAGGACAAGGGAACCAGCAGCTTTTCTTTCAATTAGCAACATAGCAGCAAAAGACTGGAAGGCACCTCCCGAGTCACTGAGTCCGGTGCTTTGTTGTTGCAAACAAACAATGGCACATAATCCCTTTAATAAAATGATCACGTTCCACTTTGAAAGCCACTAGGTTTTGGGGGCAGGACTGATCCCTACTGCTAACCCTGTGAAGCCCAGAACAAATATCTGAGCTCAAGATAATGCTACTTACAACAGGATTAAATCCCTGCTGGGTGCCCTATAGTAGCAACCACAGGGGAACTCCGCCAGTAGCAGCATGGCTTTTGCACTCCATGTCCATGTAAGGGTAAAATTTGCTCTATTTTTCCTCATAATTAGGTGCAGTGACTAGACCAGGCTTTATATTGCATCATACTTGCTTCTATGCAGGGGCAGATGCAGCATTAAATGGAGGGCTGAGCAGCCGCATGACATGGGGACATGTGTGGTACAGACAGCACCAGAGGGATGCTCCATTTCCTTTAGTGCCCTCTAATTCCCTGTGCTCACTCTGGGTAACGGCCATCAGTTGGGATGTCGTGCATCACCGTCCTACAAGCGAGGCTAGCTCGTGGTCCTAGGAGAGACGTGTATGGTGAATGGGATGCAGGCAAAGGTAAATGCTCGCTTTCCGCTAGAGGTATTACTTTTTCTCCTTCTCTTGAAGAACCTGATCCAAAGGACACTGAAATCTGCTGAACTCCGCTCACTCGAAGCAGATTTGGATCAGCGCCTGGGGCTCTTCCGCTGCGGGAATTCCTGCCATGCCTTCTCAGACAAAGAGGGTGACCACATCCTTACATCATGCAAGTTGTTTAGTTCGGACTGAGGGAACCAATCTGTCAAACCCACAAACAAGTGGGCATGAGCCAAAGGACTGGCAGGAGAGGTGGGATGACCCAGTGGTTAGGCTATAATGGTCCCTGTAAGACTATAAGGAAAATCCATGTTCTCTTATGCTATGGGGTCAGTAGCAGTCACGTACCCTCTCCAGTTCAATGCGGGGAGGGGTGGAGAAAGTTCTGCCCAGCGAGCCTCCAGCATGGACCCAGAGCAGGAACACCACATGTGTGGGATGCTAATGGGATGCTGCAGCCCCTATAGCTCTGTGCTAAATTCCCTCCTGCCCTACGTCCTGGGTGGTGCACAGATGTATGAGGGGGTGCCACCCCACAACAGGAGTGCAGGGAGCCGTAAAGAGGAGAGTGCAGTCCGGGTGGCTCCTGGATATGGCCCAGCATCAGAGCTGAGCACCAGCCTTGCTCGTGAGGCTGCAGTTAAGCCTACTCAATAAGAGTTTAAAGGTGCAGAGTGCAGCAAAGGCAGCCGCAGGGCTGTAATGTCACCTCACATGGGAGCCCGCATGGTTTCCTTGGCTGCCAGCTCTCTTCTGCTGTTTTTGATGCCATAACCTGCTGACCTGAGCCCTGCCCCGATCTCCCCATACGCCTTTCTGAGCTGCCGCCTGCTTAGTTGCCTTGTTTTCAAAAGAAAAGGTTTTTGGACAAACAGAAGTGCCATTACTTCTCTTTCACCCTGAAAACCTCAGTCCTGTGGTGGCAGTGGGAAGTGTGCACGGCAGTTGCGGCAGCGGGACCCGCAGACCTGGTCCTGCCTGCGGACGGGGCAGTTTGTGGGAATTTGGGGCAGCCCTTCGCAGCGTGGGGGGAGACAGCGGGGCTGGGAAAGGTGCAGGCACTGGTGGGTTTGCTGAGTTTAAAGAGAGGCTATAAAAGCGGGAGAGAGCAAGGGGTAGGAGATGTTGCCATAACCACACACTTGTGTTGAAGATGAGCAATTTAATGCAGACTTGGTCCAAGAAGAAAGAAGCACAAAATCTCACTGACTTCAGTGGGTACAGTCTCACCCTGTCTAGGTTTTCATATGTCCCCATCCTGCTCACAGTGGAAGGCCTCCTTCAGTTGCTTACATCCTCCACAAGCATTAAATTCATGCAAAAGGGGGTAAGAGGGAAAGCAAATTAATATTATATACCGTTTGGATTTCAGAGATCCATACTATCTATCTGCATCCTTCAAGCCATCACAAGCAATCTATGAGCAGTCTCCACAAGCACATGCAGACCCAACCATTAACATAATTCTCTCTTTTATTCCTCATCGTTGTGGTACTGTATGCTACAGTCTTAAACATTATTTGTTTTATCCACTTTTTAGCATTTTAAGCTCATACTATGCTGGCTAAAAAAAAATCCCATTTTTATCTCATCTGATTTGATATTCATCTGTCCCTCGCTGATTTTTTTCTCCCCCTTTACCATAATTTTGGTTGGTATTTTTTTTACCTCAGAGAACATTGAGAACTCTGTCTCAAGGCTTCCAGATTAGACAGAAGACTGATAGGATAATGATGATAGTATGTTAAATGCTATCTATGTAAATCAGCTCTCTCCATCAATGGATACAAGATGCAGCTACATTAGATCCCTTTTTGACATACATTTTCATTTTTTAAGGAAGAGAATATTGGATTGTTATTAAGCTACTTTAGAAAAATCTTTGCATTACCAGGCACATTACTATTGTGCATAAAGTCATATTAAATTTTGGGATGATGTACAACATCATTTTCTTTTAAAGGCTGCTTTTAACCTCAAAGTATCTTCTTTTTAGCTTCTGCTGAGGGATTTGTTTATGATAACCAATGACTGGGGGAGGGGGAAAAGGGTGTTTTTTATTAAGCTTCTTGTAGTAGATAAATCTGAATTTGCACCTCTGATAGGAAACTTGCCCTGGCTAAGGGAAAAAACTGCTGTTACATCTCATCTGTTTCAAATGCCTGGGAAAATAGCTCAGCAGATAGGCTGAAAGTCAAATTCAGGCTGCCTTGGACTCAGTTGGAAGCCAGTTGCAAAACCAAGACCCATTCACTGGAAAAATCTTGCCAACTAACCCCTCCCACTTCAACTTTTTTTATGAAAAAGGCTATTTTTGTTTTCCTCTTTGAACTTGGAGTTGCAGGAATGAATATATTCCCAACAACAATAAGGAGTAAAGTGGTGAAAATCAGCTTTGCTTTATTCACGCCTGTGGGCTCATGCTGATTTTCAGTGGCAGAGGAACTGGCCAGCCAAAAATATATCATTAAGATTCATCTTCAGCCTGTCACTAATGTAGAGAATTTCACCTTAAATGTAGGACGGGCTTTGTTTACTAATTTATAAGAGAATGTACAGGAAACTCTTAATTTTTTAGAGTTATCTTTGGCCGCGGTGGCCCAGAGCAAACTAAATCCAGATTATACAATTTTTTTCCACGAGCAGCAGGATTGATGAGCTGGGATTCCAGCATTTCTTTTCTACATTGACTCTCAGATGTCTAATAAAGGGTGAGTTTATTAGCATTTTCTCTGTGGGAGACATTAATAAGAGCAGTTTCCTCTATCCAGGAATCTTTTTTCATAAAACCTGCGTGAACTTCATATCTCTGAGACCTCAGTTGTTCTGTCAAATTTTCTTTGAAATTAGCCACTGCATCTTAAAGTTATTAAATGGGGACCTACAGACTTAAACGCACGCGGTTACACACAGTGTGATAAATCTCATTTCTCCATTAGAAGAACAGTGAGAGTACAGCAGAAAAGAGAAAAGCTGGTGGTACTGGCGATCAGAGGCACGATTGCCAGGCTAATGGTGATCTGAGCAGAGACACAACCTAATGCAAATATAGTGTATAGCTGTACTATTTCCAAGGCTAGCTCATGTAAACCAGCCGAAGTCTCCCTGCACTTGTGACACTGGTTAAGGCTTGGGGTGGAGGTTGGGGTGGGATAATCCAGGCTAGTGGTTTCACCTGGAAGGATGGGAGGCTTTAACAGGGCTGGGATTCAAAATGCAAAGCAAGAGTGAAGCAGAGCTAGGAGGGGAGCCCAGCAGAGCCAGAGCAAGAGGCTCGGGAGGGTGACCGGCTGCGGGGAAATGACTTGCAAACTCACCTTTCCAAATCCATCTACTCTCCAGGAGGTCTTGTCTGCTGAGCGGCCCCATCAGTCCCTTCCTTGGGGGCATGGTAAGGGTTTGAGTTGATGTTTTTTTGAGGGGTAGAGCTGTGGCTCAAAATAATGTAGACAACCCATCAATGAAGAGTTAACTAAAAATATAAGGCAGTTTAATAGCCATGTGAAGCGTGTGTATGTATGTGTGTTTGTGTGTATCCTTTGGCATAAGGCTATGTTTCCACTGTGATTTTACAGTTTCAAGACTAAGTTTTAAGTTAAGTTTTTATGCATGCGAAATCTTCAGTATATCTCAGGAACGCTGGACTGAATGCTGAGATTATCATAGCAGGAGATACTAATTTGTAGCTTTGGGGGGAATGGTGGAGATGTGGGTTTTTTTACTAAGAACTTAACTTCTGAGCACCCCAGTCCCTAGATCTGAACCCAGCCCTGCAGTTCTGGCCATTACAGCTGTGCATCCAGCTCTGTGCCTGGGTTGCTACTATGGGCAGGCACACGTGCACTTAAACCGTGACCCACTGGTGCCATTATGTCAGAAGGGATCAGAGCTGGAGTCACTCTGAAGGCATAAGTATTTTTCTTAACACGTCCTAAATGGCAAAATTCACATTGAATAATTTTGGTAATAAATGGCAACCTAAATATGTCAGGAATGATTTAGTACCTGTGAACCACGTAGCTGAAATGTAGATGAGGCTAATTAGCTGATTCCTTATCCCAGCATCCCCTTTCCTCTCCCTCTCTCCCCACCAAAAAAGTGTTCTTTTTCTCTGCTGTTTTCAGAACACACAGGGTTGGGTTACAGCTTTGGCATTGCTCTGGTTATTCTGTCCATGTGTCCTATGCTTAACACAAATAAGCAGAGACAAGAGGCTTGAGAGCAAGGTAAGCAGCCAAATCCAGAGTGAGTAATGCAGGCGTCAAGGCAAAACGAGGTCAAAAAGAGCATTTGCAGGCAATGCTATGCAGAAAGGATGCTTTGCTGCTACCTCTGTGCAAAGCACCTGCCATTAGCCACATGATGCTCTCACGCCTTGTCCAGTTATTATACACAGAGGTGAAGCAGGATCAAAAATCAATTGCTGACTAGGAGAGATTTCTAACGTACCTCTGCCTGGGCCCAAACTGCGCTGTGCAGTTTGTGCTTTGGAGATGTGTGAATAATTAATTTTTTCAGCTTCTTCACCATTTTAAGAGAACACAAAGCAAGTTTTTCTACTGAAATAGCTTCTACCACTGTCATCTCTTCTGAAAACTATCACTTTGAATTATGCAAAACATGTTGTTTTGTTCTGTTTGGAAAAAAAAATGTATACATCTATATATAAAAAGCCTGAGTTTGAGCAAATTTGGTCTCAAAACTTTCCTGTTGAAATATGGAGCTGTAACATTTCATTTTCAAAATGTCAAACAAAATGATTGGACTTTTTCCTAAAAAATATTGGATAATTTTTTTTATCTGGAGCTGTCTGGGTAGCCCTTAACTGTATTTTCTGGATGAGTAAACTAATTACCTGGAACTTGTCACTACCTTTGCACGCAGACCCAGAGCTTTCACCTGGCTTAGCTGGATGTGTGGAGAGGCCCAGAAAGGCGCACAGATGGGGCTGCAGACTCGTGACTGCTGCATTTTCAATATGCACATCCTACAAAAAGACTTGTCCAGGGTAATCTGCAGTACCAAGGTGAAGAAGGGTCCAGCTAGTGCCTCTCAGCCAAAGTACACAGGGCTTGGAGACATCTATGTAACCATATCCCTATCATCTCCTCCCCTAGGGAAGGGAGGTAAAGTCAGCACCCTAAACATACTGGGGTGAAAAAACAGAGACAAGGAAGAAAACCTGTTTCTCCAGTATGAGGCATTTTTCCTTCCCTGATAGCTTCCTTTTCAGGTCGGACTCTTGCTCACCTGTGTATGAGCCATGACACAGATACAGCTTGATACGTCTGTCATGCAGATGTGTGATGGTTGCTGCCGACAGCCAGCAGCTGCTGAATTTATGCTGTAGCGATGCTGCAGCAAGCCAAAAAAAGAGCATTTTCCATGAACTGAGGCTTCATCCTTCTGAACTAAGGGTGCATCTTGAGCCAGAGTAGCATGTTCTGTTGCTCTTCTCCAGTTTTTAGCTGCTCTTAGGCCTGTTCTTCAGCTTTCTGGAAGAAGGGAGGGGGACAAAATAGCCATTACATAGTGCTAATGCTGCTCTCTCCCAGGCACAAGAACTGGCCTGCCTTTACAATGAATAAGAGCAGGAAACAACTCTTGCCAAACAGCTGGCTGGCATAAGGAGGAGCTCTTGCTGGTAGGAGAATTTGGGAACAAATATTTGTCTTGTGCCAGCTCTGCTGAGCTACACAGCTGATCCCATGTCAGCCCCAGTGCTTCCAGTTCAACAGACTGGAGCAGTGCTGCTGACTCAAACCTGATTCCTGTGTGGGTCACATCAAAGCGCAGAGGTGGGACACACGAAAAGTTTCCCCTCTGCTCTAGACGGGGGAATGATGATAACCCTGTTGGTATCTGCTCGCTGTGACTCTGTGTAACGGATGAGTAGAGCAGCCTGTGGTTTGCCCTGGATGCTGTCCTAGTCCCTGTCACCAGTAACTGCAGGGGGGACCCACCGCTGGGATGCTGCAGCTGGTACTCCCCAGGGCTCAGCAGGACACACTTTCCTCTGCAAAGGGAAGGACTGTGGCACTTTGTGATGCTTCCAGCTTTACCCTCTGCCTGCGTGATGCTGGTGTATGGCAGGAAGGTGACCAGAGCCCCTCTGTCTGAGGGGACTGGGGCTGCTTGCCACGAGGGCTGGTGGCACTTGCAAACTCTGCCGTGTCTGGAGTATCAGAAGTAACCTGGATCCATGTGGGCTCCTGGTACGTCTTTAACAGACACTGGTTGGAGACAGCCACCAGGATCCGTGCTGCCCCAAGGGGGTGTCTCTGATGGCTTTAGCTCCCAAATCCCATGCACTGGGGTGAGTATCTATTCTGAGCTGTGGAACGGAGCGAGCGCAGGCAGAGTGAAGGGTCTGACTGTGAGATTTTAGCAACATGCTGCTGCTTCCACCTCCTGTGATCTGTGCGTCTAGGACCTGAGAGCCTTGAATGTAAACACACAACTGTATCATCTGATCCTTCTCAGATCATTGTTTGTTTGGGGTCAACTTGTCTCCTTTTCAAGAACAGGATGTTTAGGAAAAAAAAATAATATAAAGCCTATCTGTAATAGTCTTAATTGTAAACCAGCCTCTATGCCTTCAGACAGGAACCTAATTAATCATTGGCTGTACAGGGAATTGATTAATTGCTTTGCTGCTCTTTACTCGTATAAATCTTTGATTTAGTGATTACTGCATTTTGATTTATCACTTACTACGCAAGTAATCAATATTTATGATGAATGGATAAATTCAAGTACCACCCATTTTGTGGTGTTATATATATAATGTGATATATAAAACACACATTGTTTTCAATGTCTATTTCTAATTATCCAAACTGGTAATATGTATCTTTTTGCCCTTAGTGATGTCTGTTTTCTGACAGTGTCTTACAATGGTGTAAAGCAGAAATAACCCTATTACGACCAACACTGAACTAGTGATAAAGAATAAACTGGGTTTGAGAGAGAGCAAACATTCAAAGTGGAAGAGAACTTGTGCAAATAAAAAACTAACTGAAGAAAGGGCCTCATGTTTTTGCTAAAAACCCTTATAGGGACAGACCTTTTACTAGTGTAAACTAGTATAGATCCTGGCCTAATTTTTGTTGCGTATCTTTCTTCAAAGTCCTTCAATTCAATGTGAATCTGATCTCGGGGATTATTACACAGGAGTCTGGCTGTCTGCAGTCCTTCAGAATTACAAACTAATTGTGGGATAAGAGCTATATATAATTTACTAGCTACAGATTTGTTTTCCTTCTTTCAGAAGTCCCTTTACCCTTCCCTCTGCCCGAACCCGGTAACTGAACATGGTTTGGGTTAGAATGGGACCGCAGTGGTGGCAACTCATCAAAAGCCCCGTGAACATGGTCACCCCAGACCCAGGGAAGGGAGAGGGGGTTAGTGGGAAGAGCCCCATTCTGGGCCTGACAAGTTTAGAAACCCTCTGGCAATAAGACACAGTTGATAATACTTTTGCTCTGATCCCATGAGTGCTGAGTAGATATTAAAGTAAAGAGAATCTGCCTGGCCCATTGCTGCTTGGAAAAAACATACAGAGGGGCCTCATAAATATGGACCCCAACCTGCTCGAAGAGCAGCATCTTCTTTCTGTCTTTGCTGTGGAGAAAAAACCTCACCAGTGAGTCATTCAGCTGTGAGCCCTGGGCCGGATCCAAGGTTGGCTGAAGTTGATGGGAGGACTCTTGCTGTCTTCAAAGGATTTATGATTGGTTTTTTGTGCTTGCAAATGCTCTAAGGAAGGGACGATCCTCTCTGCTCCTTTCATTGCCATATGGCTGCTCGTGCAGTGGAAAGCCCAACTGAAAGCTAAGGCGAGGCTATGGTCTGTGCCCTTTTTTAGGGTTTATGTTAAGGCTTTGATGCCTTTGTGGACTCCCACTTATGCAGTCAAAGGTCAGATTGACTCATCCTGAAACTTTTAGTAGAGCTGGGGAACCAGTAGATATCTCCCTCTTGCTGCTGTGTGCCAGCTTCGTTCCTGCCGCACCAACCGTTGTCCCCTCTTG
Organism: Haliaeetus leucocephalus; assembly: GCF_000737465.1. Taxonomy (NCBI): domain Eukaryota; kingdom Metazoa; phylum Chordata; class Aves; order Accipitriformes; family Accipitridae; genus Haliaeetus; species Haliaeetus leucocephalus. Next base: position 9,353,522 of record NW_010973092.1, read on the forward strand.
CAGTAGGGAAACCATCCCAGCTCTTGCGGCTGCCAGCGCTTCCCAAGAGATCTCAGGTTGTGGCAAACATTTTGAGATGTGAGGTATAGAAAAGGGATGGTCACCTTCAGGGTTCTTGTGATAAAACTGTAATCCTCACCCACAGATGGTGGCAGAGTATTTCTGAAAGGTGCAAGTTGTGACAAGGCTAAACTGGGTATTGGGAAACCTGAGTGCAATTCATGGACCACAGTTGGGGCGCTGTCCTGTCTGTCACAGGGAAGATCTCCTCCTTTCTGTTTCTGGTTTGTCTGTCTAGATCAGAAGGTCTTCACGGGAACCTCTTAGTAGCTCTATGAGTTCCTGATTTTATTTTGGACTTAAGAGTGGTGGCATAAAGAACACAGTGAGAAATGCAACCTCTGAGGTCTCCCACAGGGCTCCATATTTGTCTTAAACTATTTTACCAAACAAATCTGATCCCCAATAGAAGGACATTTGGCATTTTATATAGGCCTATTCATCACCTGGAATACCTCAGTGTAGTTCCTGTGATGTTCACATAACCATGGAAAATTAACCTGACACTCATTTGGAAAGATACGTTGTTGTTTTGGGGAGTTGTGTGAAAAAAGTGAGTCAGTTGTGGTTTGTTTTGTTTTGTTTTTCACCTCCCATAGCTGTTCAGGTAAAACTAGACACTGCGAGCAGAAGGGAGAGAGAAGCTCCTTGCATGCAGTGTGTTCAGGCTCAGCTCCCCTACTCCAAGCAGCTGGTGAGCCCAGAGCTCGTTATTTGTTTTGTTCTGGGCACTGTCCAAGAGTTATGGCCAGCGTTCTTCAGATACTGATATATATTACATGTGCTTAGAGGAAGCCCATTCATCTGTCCCTTGTCTCTCTCCCCCAGAGCCCGGATTTCCTTGATTGTAAAGCAAGATAAAGCTGCTATCTTGACTTTAAAGACTCTGGGAAGAAATGTGTTCACGCTGTCCCTCTCTCTCTCTCCAGCATACTATGCATCCCCTCTGTGATGGACACAATTTTTTTTTCTCCCTCCAGCTTCCTCCATGCTTCTCTAAATGGCTGAGAGTTTTCTAGCTGAAGAATTAAGAGCCTCTTTACTCCACAGAGGAATAAATACCCACCCCATTGCTTTTGGATGAGGAAGGTAGAAGGTCAATGTCCCACTGTGCTTGTCTCATCGCTTCTGAAGTGACGCTGATGCTCCACTGAGGAGTATTAGTCTGGCACGTGCAATGGTCAGGTAACGGCTCTGGCAAAACAGTTGGGACAGCCAGGTTTCAGTTGTATGTTTGGTATCCTACAAGCTAGAAGAATACAAAAGGGCCCTGTTTTGCACTGCGTTGTTGCACGAAGCATGACAGCCGCTGCTGTTGTAGCTAGGATGGGGAGCCACAGAAGTCTGCATAGGTGGAATTAAAGGAGGGCAGAAAAAAAAAAAAAGGAAACAGCGAGAGAAGCTTTTGCAACTGGAAGAAAACATAATAAATCCATGAGCTATGCATAGCCCTAGGGCTTTATGGCCACGAGCAGGCATGAGGGAATGGCTTGAACTTAACCAAAGCCGTTAATTACCTGGCTGAGATCAAAAGCATAAGTAAGGGAGTATATTTACGATGCACCTTACAGGATATGTTTCAACTTTCTAGATTTTTTTTATTAATTGGTTTGATTAAATAGATTTAAAGAGCCTGGGCAGAGGCTCCTAAATCATACTCCATATTGATCTAATGAAATACTCAATAAATTTACTAATATGGCTCCTTTGCTTTGTGCAGTCTGAAAGGAAATGCCACTCTAAATGGTGATAACTCAATGTGGAGCCTCACCAGTGACTCATGGCGAGCAGGGAGGGTGCTGGGAAAAGGCTCTCCTGCAATTTGCAGGAGAGCTTGGAGTTTAACGGCAGTTCCAGGCTTCTGCCCCATACCCGGCTTTCCTACCAATTTTCCATAGTATTGACCAGCTTCTTCTGTGACTTCTAGATTTCACTGACATTCACCAGCTTGCTGAAGTGTGTGATTGTTCAATATATGGCTCAACTGAGACCTCCCTGAGCAGAACTGTATTTCAGAGGTCTCTGCTTTATAGTACAACACACAATGTGTGGTCTAAATAAAATAAATCCTGTGCAGCTCAGGGTAGATCTATTGTAGAAAATGTATGATGTTTTTTCCCTCCCGAAGCAATAAATTGAGAATGACTGGATGGAAAGTTTACAGTTTTTCAGCGTTCACTGATATTGATGAAAATCAAGAGTTTGGGCAAGCACAAGCCCTTCCTGCCCCAGGGCAGAAGACTGTTATCATGCAGTCTCTTTTGGCTGCAGTTTTCCTGGCTGAGGACATTGCCATCTCCTGCTGCTGTCCCCTTCCAGATCTGGCTGCTTCCCTAAGCAGTATTCAGCTCTTTGTATGGGGATCCTTAGACCTGTTTCTGCTTAAGTGAGCTAACTTAGTAAAGGCTACTTAAATGGCTTCACCAGGATGCAGTCACGGGGGTGATCCAGCTGGCATATCTGGAAGGGGGCAAAGAAGGACCCTGGAGGTGGTGGCAAGGCACTGGCACAGCAGTGCCTCCCTGATTCAGCCTCCAGCTCCAGCCACTTACAGCGCATTGGCTGGTTTACCTGAATTGTTTAACTATTTAAATTTTCTTGAGCTAAATAAGTTAGTGTCCATTTAGTGTGTGCCTGGGAAATGCTAATGCAAACATCTGCTAGAAGCCAAGTTTAAACACATGCCAGTCTGTCCATACAGAGCTCTGGCAATTTGGGGTTTAATTTCACCAGACAGTTACAGGACTTCCCAGCAGTTTGTGTGAACAACCATTGCTTCTGGCAAACATCAACCTTCATATGCAATTTTTGTGTCATGATGGAGTATAATTTTAATAGTCTGATATGGGTCTTAACTGAAATATAGAAAAGATTAAAAAATTAATAAATTGAGAACAATATGGTTTTGAACACTGTGACTCAAAGCTGGTGTATGGCATCAGGGCTCTCCCCGCAAACTGGGGAGACAGTTCAGTCTCATCCAAACATCCATGTGATTTCTTTCTTTCTTACTTATTCTTTTTATTATCTGTTTTTCCTTTTCTCTCTCACTTTTTCCCTTCATCCTCTTTTCTGGGATGAAATTCATTTTTAACTATAAACATAAATCCTAGAGAAGAGATCCCACTGGTGATGTATTTACTAATGGCTGTGAAAATCAGAACCAGAGAGAGGCAGGAAAGGAGGAAGATGGCAAAGACAAATATATTTGGAAACAGCCAACCAAGGAACAAATTAAAAATGCCCTTTGAGTAAAAACAAAACAAACAAACAAAAGAGGCTCCCCTCTGAAGAACATAACCTCAAATCTTTTGTTTCCCTTTATTGAATCTGCATCCCCGGATCTTGGGAACTGCTTATAACTTTTGCCTGCTAGAAAATAACCCTTGACATTAAACAAAAAAGTCAAAGCTTTCTTGGTCTCACAAACCCTACGATTTTCTCCTCTAAAGGGGTGCAGGGTTGTGATATGTTGTGATTCTGAGAGTGAAAATGAGAAAGGAAAAGATGAAACGGGTCTTACTGGCCAGACAATTTAAGGCCACAGCTTTGTGGGGGCCAATGTTGGGGTAAAAGCCCATCTAAGCCTACGTCTGCTTGCACTGCTCTAGCAGTCAGTTAACTTTTGCCCAAGGGATAACACCAAATGTAACCCATAGTCGCAATGTGGTTCCACTAACACCCACGTGTTCCAGAGTTATGCCATGGTTCCCAAGGTAAGGGATGGCCACAGCGACTCTGGTGTCCCTTAGTGTGGGAAACGTCTACCTTGTGTATCCATCTCCTGATGGATTTCTTTTTTTTGTTCCATCCTCCTGAACAGGCAAGAGCTGACTACATCTGCAATGAAAAAGCCATAGTAGTGGTTTAGTTGTCCTCTTTGACAATCCCAAGGGAGTTGCTTACTCCTGGAGCAAGTGCTGCAGATCTCTGGATTGGGGTCTTGCCAATATTTGCCTAGACAGGACTAGGACGTCAAGAGGTATGAATGTTCCCAGGCATTGAGTGTTGGTCACTAGGCGTAAGCAAGTGGGCCCAGGAGAGAGCCAGAGGCTCTTGCATGACTTGCTCTGACCCCCGATCTTTTCCTGTTTCACCTCCTTCTATTTATTGCACACCTCATGGTGTGCGGCACTGCAGGCTGATGCACCTCCCACATTAATACAAAGCTATTTCTCCAGTGACTCTTTACAGCAGATGTTTCCATGTGTTTAGTTTTCTTCCTTCTACTTGCAATTTTTTCACCTCCATAAATAGTAAACTACTGTGCCCTTATTCCTTCTTAGATAGTTATATGATACCCATGCTACTGATGCTCCTTGTTTCCCATCTTCTTTGCTTCTGGCTTACAGAAACACCTATTGCCCTTCTGCATTTTCCCTCTGTAAGGGAACTGTGTCTCTTTGTAAAATGTACTAAAGGCAAAAGGAAAATACAATCTTGCTAGCACTGATGCATTCAGCAATGTCCGTGGGTGGTAAGGACTGGGAGCAGGATCAGAGCGATGCCCCCTTCCTCCTTTGGTCAACATGCCCTCATCTCTCTGATGTGCTGCGGTACAGCCATTCAGTTCCTTTTGACGCCACTGGCTCATTCCTACCAGTGTTAGCAAGGGCAGAAGAGACTTTTGTGTTTCCAGGAAACAAAATGAGAAGGACTCCATAAATACCTATACCTAGTTATTTGTTACAGAGGCATCTTAAGTTTCTGAGAGAAAAAATACCCACAGAATACACCTGAAAATTATTTCAGAGTTTACAAGGCAACATGCAGCTTCTCAACACGTGATCAAATATTGCTGTTTCTGAAAGTAAACACAATATAAGGCATCCAGGAAAGAGTTGGTGAAGTTACCAGATCTCTGCATGAAAAAAACCAAACCAGAACAACCACCGCCTCCCCAAACCAGTAGGATGCTCTAGCCGTGACCTCGGGGTGTGTGACTGTTGTGTGGGTCATCAGGGGATGTAACACCTAGGTGGAATGTGGTCGCAAGGAATTCACCGCTTGCCTGTGAAAGGAGCCAAGAGCTGTAATCAAGTTACCCGCTATATTTGCTCCTGCTGTTTGCTAATGAGTGAAGACAAAGCAAACAGCACGCTTTCAACTCAATCAGACTGAGATATTACCTGTAGCCAATGAGTCCCTAATCAAAATTACAGCAAAACAGGCAAAATTAGCTTGTTAGCATTTTTCTCTGTTAGCACTGGAGAAATGTCACTTTTTGCCTGGGGCAGTTTTGGTAGCTTTACCATGAAGGGAAAAGCTATTGTACCAGCTATGTCCCTAAACACTTAGTCCTGGGCATTCAAATGTAGCAAGAGTGATGATATGACACTTCTCTATTAATTTATGCAGAAAAGGAAAGAGGCTGGGGACAGGGCAGACCACTCCTTAGCTCAAAGCGTAATGTAACTGGCAACTAACAAGCGCTTTTTAGTCGTCTTTGATGGATTTTTCTAACTTTTTTTCTAACAGGGACATGACCCTTTGTAGAATAATTTTAAGCCAACTGGAAATAGATTTGCTTCTCTTAGTTATAATTTCTGTGTCCTTTGGGAATAGTCCCCACAGGCTAAAGATCTCATTCTCTTTCTTGTTTGTTGTGACAAGCAACGTGCAACTTAGAGCTATTTCGTGTGCTGCTTTCTCCAAGCCCCCTCTACAGCCAAAAGGAGAAGGTCTGTATTAGTCCTTAGGAAGAGGCCATATCTTGAGGAAGGGTGGCCAGTTGTTCAGAGCCCAAGAACTTGTAAGACTTGTTCAGTTCCCACATCTGCCACAGATTCCCAGTATCACCTCAGGCAAGTCCCTTATCCGTCTGATACTTCAGCTCCCTGCTCGTAACACAAGGAGAGCACCAGGTCCTGATACTCAGTAGATGAGCAAATGAGACATGATCCAGTGGTGGAGGCCGGTTAGGCAGATGTGCTGATTTTGGGGATGACGTTTTTAGTGACTAGGCTGAAATAGGTCCTAAAGCTGCAAGAACTTTTGAGTTTGCAGGCCAGTGCATGGAGAAACAGAGAGATTATAAGTCAGCCTGACTGAGGGGAAGCTGTAGAAAGCAGCATGGACTTGGGAAACCCAGAAATCTGGGTTAAAACAACAGGAAATAGTCTATGTGCACAACAGTGCTGGGATTCAAAGTTAAGGTAGAAAGTCCCTGCCAATCTTTAACTCACCAGAAAGGACTTCAATACTGCACACAGTCATCTGCTACCAGAATAGTGAAGACAACAACTTCTTTAGACAGCAGCCAATTGAATTGTTAACTATATGAGGGATTTCTAAAAAGGTGGTGCCAAGTCCCAGCGCCTCTGTTCATGATGTCAATGCCACAAGCACAGTAACTTTCTGTGTATAATTCAGATCACCTCCACAATTTGCAAATATGCAAAGTGTAGCCATGTCTCTGTAAGCAAATACTGGAGAACTGGTAGTGACCACTTTGCTATAGCTGTAACTGCACTAGTGTTACTAGTGGACTTCCAATACCAGCAAAAACATCCTGGAAATTTGAGAATGCGTATTTAAGGCAACTCTTTAAAACATTATTGCCTGCCTGCCTAGCTAAGTCTCAACAGCCAATTCTTCATTACGCAGGGTAATTGTCCTGGTTTCAGCTGGGATAGAGTTAACTGTCTTTCTAGTAGCTGGTACAGTGCTATGTTTTCAGTTCAGAAGGAGAAGAATGTTGATAACACTGATGTTTTCAGTTGTTGCTCAGTAGTGTTTAGACTATAGTCAAGGATTGTTCAGCTTCTCATGCCCAGCCAGGGCACCTGACCCAAACTGGCCAACAGTGTATTCCATACCATGGGACGTCCCATCTAGTTTAGGAACTGGGAAGGGGGGGGCAGGGAATCGCTGCTCGGAGACTGGCTGGGTGTCGGTCGGCGGGTGGTGAGCAATTGCCCTGCGCATCGTTTGTACATTCCAATCCTTTTATTACTACTGTTGGCATTTCATTAGTGTTATCATTATCATTATTAGTTTCTTCTTTTCTGTTCTATTAAACCGTTCTTATCTCAACCCAGGAGTTTTACTTCTTTTTCCCGATTTTCTCCCCCATCCCACTGGATGGAGGGGAGTGAGTGAGCGGCTGCGTGGTGCTTAGTTGCTGGCTGGGCTTAAACCACGACAGTAATAGAGGGTAGGGGACAGTGGAAAACCCAGATGAAGTTCTGCTTTTGTGGGGCAGGGCTCCTGGGGCAGAATAATGCCAAGAAACCATTTTTCCTGGTGAGTGAAAGGGTGCTGCTATGTTCATAAACCACTGCATCTGAGCTAATATCAGCACTGCTGAGACCCCAGACCAGCCTGGACAGGGCAGCTGGGGTGCTTGTTCCCCCTGCCAGGCTGATCCAGTCCAGAGGAGACCCCCGTGGTCAGCAGAGAAATGATTCTTCCTTGTCTCTTGGTGGTGAGCTGCTCACAGAGGCACAAGGTCTATGCCAAATTGCTTTCTTCCAAAACAAAGCCCTGTCTTTATTGTTCATTTAAAACACAACACTGGAATCAACACATCCCTAAACGTTCACTGTTTAATATATTTTAAATAACAACGCTGATATAAGGTACTTTTGGAATAACATTAACATCTGGGCTGACCCCACCTCCCTACCAAGTTTCAGCCTGATGTTAATTAAAACAGGCAAGTTATAAACCCCAGGAAATGGCAGCTGACCCTTGACTATGAATGTAATGCTGTAATAATATGCAGTAAAAAAGAAGCATAGTCAAACTGCTGCCCAGTTCATTCCTAGAACGATGCTCTTTCTTTCTCACCACTGTGCTCCCTCGCTCCGAGAAGTGAGACCATTACCTCACCGGCACCTTTTATGGGTCGCTCTCCATTTTCAGGGTGGTAGGTGGCAGGGAGGCAGCCCGTGCGCTCTGAGTCACCCGCAAGAAAATTATCCCGGTGTGACAGGAGAAGCTGCCTTTTGGAAATCTTTAAACTGTTTCCTGACCGCATGTGGTCGCAGAGGATCCTGTGATGCTCTTTGTCAGGACAAAGTCAGCCAGAGCAGCTCTAATGTCCGGAAAAATATGGAGGATTATTTTTTTTCTTTCCACTCCGTATTCCCAGCTGGACATGAATGGGGAGGGTGGAGGAGGGTGACCCTGGGAAAGCTAGATATAAACCCCACAGCTGAGGGTGGAGTGGGGGTTTGCTACATGTCACCTCCAGAGATGCCATCTCAGCTCTGCGCCGGAGCAGCAAGAGGCTGCAGTTCTTACTTGCATGTGTCCATCACTGTAACTGGCCTTTCTTTGGTGGTCCGTGAGTGAAGGGGTGTAGGTGGCTATGATGGTGAGCCAGCTAAGAGCTGACTGCCAGGGTGGTGAGATGGGGTCAGGGTAGAACTGCAGAAACCCCTCAGATGCATTGCCACATCTCTCACTGACTAAATATTAGATGCGATTTGGAAGTAATTAAAGGAATGTTTTTGTTGTTGTTGGAAAATGCAGTACTGTTGAAATTGGAGTGTTTCCTCTCAAGATGTTGCTTTTTGTCAAGCTATGAATGAAAAAAAAACCCAAACAAAAAATCCCTCCCAAACCAAAACAAAGCAAGCAAAACCCCAAATCCAAAGGGCTCCTCGCCCTGCAAACCCCTCTGAATAGACCCTACAGGTTTTGGTTCCTGTGGCACGTCGGAATCCAGTCCAGCAGTATTCACAGGGTCCCAGAAAATGTGTCCCATTGTTTGTACACAAATTAAACTAGCTTTTGAGCAGATACATTTTATCTTCTCTCTGAGCTGAAGGAACCAGGATATGAGCCTACGAAAGGCTGGGTTGTAATGGATACACCCTGCCCCTTCTCTCTTTGAGGCATGGGAAAGGTCAACTTTTGTCCTCTGAAATGTGTCACTGCTATAAATATGACTGCATAATTTATTGCAAATTGTTTAGCAAATTTATTGCAAACTATTAATAAACCTCCTTGAAACAGCACAATGAGTGTGTGCAATAAACAAGGAAAATATTTGCTTGATTCAAACCACATTGGATGATGTTAAATTAATGTTGAATAGATACATTTTGAAGGCCTAGAGGGATGAGTGCAGCCAGCGACCGGATGCTGCATCGCTTGCCCAGAGCACACATGTCAGAAAATGTCGGGGAAGTGACCAAACCTTTTTGTCAATGACTTAAAGCTGAGATAAGCCCCGAGTGTTTAAATTGGCAATTCTAATAGCTACCTGAATCCAATTCAATTCACAGCAGCTTGGCTTGTAAGGCAATCGGTGATACAGTGTTAATGCCAACTAATCTGATAAAAATTGACACAATGACAACGTTGGGCCATTAGTTACCAGCAGTTTTTATGTCTGTGTAAATCCATCGTGTTTTACAAGGTACAGGGAATTCTGGGAGTCGGGGAATCTTTTTTTTTTTTTTTTCCCCCCAGAACTGTGGAAATAAAGTGGTTTTGCCAGTGAAGCAAACTCATCCTCTTGCTGTGCATGCCGCCTCTGAGTGTGAGAGTGTTAAATGGCAAAATTCATCACAACTAATTTCTATTTGCCATCTATTAGGCTACATTGTTTTGTCCTCAACGTCAGGTTAAATAATGAACCTCTCGGAATAGAGTAAATTAACCTCCACTTTATGTTCATGTCATTGTCAAATGGAAACATCACTTGTACAAATGAAAAAGATTCATTAGTAAAGCTAATGCATAGGCTCCACTCCAGTAAAAGATAAGAGCGATTGAGGCCTTGTCATAATGCAGTGTTGAACCGCTGGCTTGTTATTTATGATGCCTGCCATAATCTTTGGAGATTATTTTCAGCAATGGTAATTAGCACACAATGCATCAGGAACAATTATGGAACAATGTCTTAGCTTGACAGGTATGCCACCCTGCTGCAGGCAAGCTATGATCCATGAGAAATTCAATCAAATCTGCATGCTGCAGGGAGTTTATTAATATTTCTCCTTCCGAGGCAGTTTGAAAGGCAGCTATGCTTGACCGGCCACCCAAAAATACTTAGCAGCATGGTATGAGCGTGCTCCTTGTTAATACACACCTATCTGCACAGAGCCTTCCTATGCACTTACAGCTGATTAAAACAATGTCTGTGAGTTTGCTGTTTACCAGGGTGAAAAGAAAATTGCTAGCTCTCCTAGCTGGCCACAGGGCCTCATTCAGGGTAGGCTGCTGCTAAAGGAGCTCTGTAACGAAGTGGCAAATTCCCGTACTGACACAGATCCTGTAAGTCTGCTAGTAGCAGTGGGACTATGCTGATTTACAACTCCTTACATCCCGGCTTAGGAATCAAAGTGTCCCTGATGAAGGCAATTTTCCACTGAATAGCTCAAATGCAACAGCATGGCAGTTTCTTGTTTCAAGCATCCCAACAACCCTGTGTGAATCCCCTCCAGAGAGATCTGGGGCATCAGCAGTGGACAGAGGAGAGACATGGTTGAGGAGCGTTGCACATGGATGGCAAGCGCAGGGCAGTTCAAAGGCTCGGTGTCAAAGTAAATGATCTTTCTTGGAGCAGCGGTGGTTATTGGGCTCCCCAGGCAGGGTCGGGGTGGAGCAAGGGGAGTCTCTCATTTTTGCTGTCCTGTTTGAGCCAGAAAGTGGTCTCTTGCCAAAAAAAAAAAGAAAGCCAATTGCCAGGTGGCTGAATGCAGCTCCATCGCAGGATGCGGGAACCCAGGACCGCAGGGTGGGGCTGTGGGAGCTACCGGCTCCTGTAGAGAGTTAGGGGAGAGGAGTGGGAACGGGGATGTGCCCTTGGCAGAGCTGGCTTTACAAACCCGAAGGCTTGGGACAGTCTTCTTTCCCACCAGCAACTCACATGATTCATAACAGCATCTCATTTCACTGGGCAGTGGAAGGATCATCTCTTTTCCCAGGCTCTCTGGGCTAGCTTAGGGCTCCATAAAAGCCAGGCAGTAGCAGGAGGCAGAGATCACCGAAGGCAGGTAGAGCCTAATTTCCTCTGGGACTGAGGAAGGTAGAACCCCAAATGCATTTAGGAGTGTTGGTGTAAGTACCAGGAAGAACAGATGGCACAGAAAGTCTTGAACAAGAGACTAAAGATTGCTCTCCAACAATTTTTTCCTGCATTTAGTTATTTCTTCAGGCTTTTGTGCATGAAGGGAAGTCCAAATAAGGCTGCAACTCCTCTTTGCCCTGCTCATGGTGGGAGGCAGAGCCTGGGATCACAAGTGCCTTGCCAGGGGACAGCTGAGGCATTGCGTATCTGCTCAGCCCCCTGCCAACGCTGTACCTGCATTCAGCCTCCTTCGTGCCCGGCTGCTGTCCTGTTCAGTAAAAACAGGTGCTTTGCTTTGCAGATGGTGGGAGAGGATTTCTTCAGCCTCATAAATAAAGACATCCCACATGGATGGTCAAATCCTGACCTCAATGAAATCAGGAGTAAGCCATTGGCTTCAGCAGAGCGATTCGCACCCACATCCCTCCAGCATGACCCAGTCCGGAAGGTGTAATGGGGATGTTAGTGCTAGTGTTCCCAGTTTGCTTTCTCTGAGCTTAGTGGGAAGAACTGGCCCTCAGCTGTGCAGTTCCCCAGAAACAAAAGCAGCTTCCAATAAACATGGAGCTTTCCATTTTCGATGCTGGTTTGAGTCTGTCTGGGTAACAAGTAGGATGGGCTCTGGTTTGCCTCCCTGAGTCAATGGTGCCTGAACTACAGATGAACTCTAAAAGATGTACAATACTTCCCCCTTCCTGGTCCTCTGCAGATACCTTGCCCAAACATCATTCACAGAGGGAAACCTCATCACTGCAGTATGCAAGCACTTTCCAACATGACACATACAGAGATCCTGTCTAACCTGTAAGTCCCAGCCAAAACCATGGAGATATCTGGGTGGCAGATGGAGGGTGGTGGGAATCATCAGTACTAGCATAACTTCACAGTGGTAAGTTGCTAGAAAGTTCTGCTTAAGCAGGACAGGGCTCAGCTCTGTACCTGCAGCTTTTCACTGCAGCTTGCAAACTCCTGAGAGTCAGGACCAGCCATCTGCAGTAGCTGTTAGTCTCTGTAACTCCAGGTACCTCCAGCTGATGTGCCATGAACAATTCTTTTCCATAGGGTTGCAGAGAACTGCTGCCATGTGGCTGCTCATCCTGGCACTTGCCTGAGCCAGCACAAAGCCAATGTGAATATGTGGCACATGTGGTGGTTGTAGTCACCCCTCGCAGTGTAGCCTCTGTGGCTACAACTGATTTTAGTACCTGCTGAATAACCCTTCTGGTATTTTAGAGACAACCTCACAGGCACCATTTTTTTTTTTCTTCAGTAGTGACAGGAGGATCTTCCAGCAAACTTCTAGACCTGCCCAAGAGGGCACGCAGAACTGTACAAGATGGAGGCAAGCTCAGGGAAAGAGATACACAAATCATGTGCCAGTCTTTGGAAATACAGTTGTTTTCAAGCTTTATTAAAAAATAACACTACAAAGGCAGAGAGCACCTTGGCCAGGTCTTATAGGACTTTGGCTTCATGTTTTCAAGGTATGTAGATTGAGATAACTGCTTGATAAATACTGTTTAACATCTTCTTTGTTGCTAATAGACTGGGGGATACTTCAGCATCCTCATTTAATAAAAAATATATCAGTCTGCTTCTTTCTACATGCAGAAGTGGAAGTGTTAACTGCACATTTCTGCCCATTCTGCATCATTATTAATGATTTATCATTGTCATCCTTTAATAGGCTTATATCATGATTAGGATTTCTTTTGTTCTTAATAATGCTTAAAGATCATTAAGAAAGAGAATTCATGTGCACATGTCAGCGGGTGAAGAGACACCCTTAAAATAGGGGGACAGTTCTGGGTGGATAGCAGGAGTGTGGCAGGGACGGCTGGTTGCATTTAGCAGCACTGACCATATTATAAAATCATCAGTCAGAAAGGAATTGTTGCTTTTTGTTTATTTTAACATTATTTTCCATGGGGACTGCTGCTAGGGGCTGAAAGACATGTCTAAGTTGTTTTTTTTCTAATGCAAACATTGTTTGGTATTTCTGTTGCACACAAGCTCTTTCCTTCCTCTTGTTTGGTATTTAAATGTATGGATGGCTTGTGATTAGGAGCAGGTGGAGGGGGAGAACAGGACAAAGTGATTTTAAGTCACTCCTCTTTTGTGCCACCATCTGTTCCTGGGCTGGAGTGAAACTGAATGCACAAAAAACTGATCGGCACCATAACTTTTCCAAACAAAATGAGGATGATCAGGAGAATCCCAAGGGACATAGGCCTGATGGGAGAGGTCACACCCTCCTCCTCTATACCCTGACAGATTGCTGCGCTGCTTTTCTGCTTAGAACAGACAAGCCGCCATTTATTAATTATGGGTTGTTCTGCTGCTGAACCTAAAAATCGGGACCCCCCTGTGCTCGGTGCTGTATTAACACAGAGCTCAGCGGCAGTCATTGGCCCCAAAGACCTTACAGTTTGCATGTAAGAATAAAGAAAACAGATGGATACAACAAACCGACTGCGGGAGCATGAAGTAACCATGAGACAATTATGATCCGTTAAACTATTCAGGTCAGGAAATGCACTGCAATACTATCCTCAATTGAAACACTAGAAGGATGCTAAATGGGCAGAGGGCAGAGTGTAATGATTAGATTTGGGACAATGGATCGAACGTTCTATTGCAGAGATTGCCACAGGATTTTTAATGACCAGTTGTGATCATGGCTTGCGTTTTACATACTACCCAAGGAAATTGTATCTCCAGTTGCTTTATACCCTTTTGATGTGCACCTTGTGAAGACGTGGAGGGCTGGTATTTAGCTCACATTAGTTTTGATGAGATCATCTGCAATAACAAAGCAGCAATCAGCACTAATTGATCACTGCAACTTGTGCATCCCAGAAGCTGAGTATCTCCCCTCAGAAAGCAGCTTTTGGTTGCTGTAGTCATCCCTGCAAAAATACCTGCCGCTCCACATAGCTAAGAGCCCTGGAAGTTGTTTGGGAACAGGCTCAGGATGTTCCAATACCATTTGCTCAGCGTGTCTGTGAGCCAGCTCAAGGTGAGGGACCTTTAGAGGGCACTGAAAAATACCTAGCGGAGCTTCTGGCTTCTGTAGTGCTGGTGCTATGGATGTGACACCTGGCAGAAAGAAGCCTAGTGCTTATTCCCACCCCAAATTTAGCACAGTGACGGTACTTGACTTGGACAGAGCCTAAAAGGAGTGTTTTGACTTGGACAGAGACAGAAAGGAGTGCAGGATAGAAGCAGCTAGCCCAGAAGCTGGAGGTAAGTGGGGTGCATGGAGGTGTCTGCAGCCCTCCTGTGCCGTCCCCGTGCTCAGGGACACCCTCAGCTCTGCGTGCTCCTCGCTTGCCTTCTGTCCGGCACCTGCTTGCTCAGTGCAGAGCAACACTAGGCATGAAGCTGTAGTGGCCAGTGGAGAAGATCCCTGTGGACATTTTTGAGGGACTGAAGACAATACCAACCTACCAAGCTCATGAGTGCTTTCCACCTCTGTCCACCTCAAGGGAGGCTGAGGTCCTTCAGCAGCTGACTGTTAGCTCCTAAGTGGACTTCTCCGAAGGTGATGCTGGCCTGAGATCTTCAGTGAAGCCAAATACAAACATCCAGTGAATAAGGACAGAATGATGATGTCCCGTAGAGGCTTGGAATAGTTCATTGGTCAAAGCAAAGCACCTGCCTGTTGCTGAAGGAGCCCGTCCAGCCTGCGGGGTTCACTGTACTTGTATTCACCATATATGAATGTCTGGGTTGGCTCCAACCTATTGTAGCTCTCCAGAGTTTTACATCTTTCAATCAGGTATTCAGTGCTCTTTAGATTCCATGTTGGTCCATACAGCCAAACCCTGACAAAAATTGTTTAATGCTTTATACAAGAATTTTCTTTTTAGAGATTCCGGCCAGAGATGCTGAGTTGAAGAATCAAACTAATTTCATGTGCTTCTCCAACACCCCATTATGACATTTATGACATATTTTTCTGTTTAGAGGAATGATTTTTTCCAGATGCCAGCACATCTAAAACTACCTAATGAGATTTCCACAGATGTAGAGCTTAAAACCATCTACGGTATTTTTATTTTTCTCTCTAAGTGATGATGCTTTCCAACTGAAACATTTCCCGTATAAAGCACTAGAAACAGTTGAATGCATATCAGATTCATAGACAGAAGAGCTTGTTCACTGGAAGGCAGGTATTGTGAGTGAGTCTTGGCTTTTCTGCCACTTGATTTGAAATGAGTTTTATTTTCTTTGGTGTTGGTCAAGATTTAAAGACCAAACTTCAGATCTAGAATTCAAGGTAGACAGGGAGTACTTCAAAGGCCCTGTAGCTCTTCTCTGCAGTAACAGCACCTCCCTACATATAGCGTCTTGTCTTGCCTTGCACATTGCATAGGAGGTGTTATTGGCCATGTTTTTCACTGGAAAAAGACAAGAACAGAAAGACGAAGTGACCAATGGGTGAATCTCCCCCTTTTCTCCATGGGTGGGAGAAGCCCTGTTTCCTTGAGGACAGTTGATGCTTTCCCTGTCTTATATTTTCATCCTGTGGAGGATGGTGGTGATGAGTGGTTTGTACAGGGTAGACTCTACTCCTCTACTCTCTACTCTTCCCTTCCCTAGTCTGCCCGCTTAGGAGGGAGGAAACCAGGCTGATGAGTGTTACCCCACCAGATGAGGTACTGTGCAAGGTCATTTAGGGTCCCCAGAAGGAAACTGGGAAGATGAAACGTGGTGGTTATTTGATCTAAGCCTCAGCAAGGCAGGATGTTTATGCTGCTGTTGGATGATCATTTTCACTTTTGTTCTTCACACTTTTCTTTCCTAATGCAGCTGATGAGACCCATAGTTTGTTCAGGATGAGGAAAAGCATCTGACTCCTTGAGAGCTATCCCCCTAGTGAATACGAAATAACACAAGGTATACAGAATAGCACAAGGAAAGCATTCTGTGTTATTCTGTGGCTGGCACTGGGATTACTGGCTTGGGTGTGATACCCAGGATGTGGAGACATGAGAAAGCTGTTTAACTGTGTATTGGGTGGGTGTAAGTCTTGCTATCTCCTGCTTCCCCACATTTCTTCTGCTTTCATGCAGAACAATTATTATATTCTTTCAGTGAAGAATGACCCCTATTACACTTAAAATAAATTGCAGCATTGTCTGGAAATATTTAAGCTCAGTCTCTCTCACTCTTGTAAGAACAGAACACCCACAACTAAGGAAGGGAGGCTGGGCCGTTCCAGCGCTGAACTCAGCCTTGCAGATGTCTGTCACCTGTTTCTAAGGAAATGTGCAAGTGTTTGGGAAAGAGCTGGGCTTCGTTGTTATTGTGGGAATCTGAAACCACTCTGAACTTTACCCTTCTATCCCCTTTCCAAATTTCTTCTTTTTTTTACAGAAGAGAAATTGCTAGGCTCATACTTCACTAACTGGTTTGCATTAAGGGCTCTATTCTACAAAATGCCAAGTGCTCTTAACTCTTGCCCAAGCCAAAGTTGCTCAGGACCTTGCCAGAATTGAACCATAAGATTCAGATTTGGGCCCTAAGCTAGAAAGTCTATCTCCAGTTGGTGTTAACTGATCTCTTCAGACAACACCCCCACTCCTGGCTGGGGAAGGGTGTCATTCGGCATGACACATGGTATTAATACATAAGAACAGACTGTACCTGCAGCAGCTTTTCCATCCGTGGGGCCCACACCTCTTGCCCTCCTAGGCAGTGTGCTGGGCAGGAAAGCAATGAATAGTGTGCCTTCTACCTGCTGCTGGGGGCTGCTAAACAAAAAGCTATTGGGCCCTCGTGGAGAAAGGCAGAAGCTGGATGCCTGCAGAACACGAGGGGGAACCTCATGGTCTGGATCTGGCCCCCATCTTCTTTCTGAACAACCCACAGCTAGGTTACTCCCTTTCCACCTACTGCATGTGACTCTTTACTGTACCCCATCACTAAAATCCCATTCCTTCACCCCACTGGCTTGGCTGGTCACTGTGCTGCTCAGGAATGTGAATAAGAGAAAGCCTTTGCAAGTGGAAAGCATGGTATGATGCTCGTCATGAGGAATCTTCCCAAACTCGTGCCGTTGTTATGCAGGAGTCTGTCCTTCTCGGCCCCAGCACAACCATGTCTTGGAGAAGCTGCTTTCCAGGCTCCGGATCGTGTGGGCAGAACTTAACTGACTCCACTTCTCCATGCAAAACAAACACGCTGCAGAGTTGGATGTTGTTTGACAGGAGAGGTACCCCACATCTGGTACAACCTCATGGACATCAAATTTAATAAATTAAGAGCAGGATCAAGACAATCCAAGGATCATCCAAATGCTGTATTGGGTGGGACTGCCAGCTGAGATCATTTTGGATCCAGAAGCAGGTTCATGTCCCAGCTAACAAGAGAGGTATGGGTTTACTTGGAGTTAAAGCCAGCTTGAATATCTGCCTGCTGCTCACTCAGTGGAATGTTTTGGTATTAGGAGCCATCTTGGAGAGGGTGTGAATATTGTGCACCTTTGCATTTTGTGTAATAAAATGGTTCCTGGTCAGCTACCCTGTCAGTTAAGAATTATGCATCCACCGCTTTGCATGATTAATCAGATGTCAGGATGTATGTGCTCTCCCAGCATATCATCCCATGGCAGGCAGCAGCGCGTTTACAAATGTAGAAAGAAAAAAAAAAACAAAACAATAATAGGAAAAATAATTATTTTTATGTGTACTTGTCTTAAGACATATTTTTCCATTCAGTAATTTGAAAAAAATAACCATCTGGAAAAAATCATATTATGGACAAGGCGTGTCATGACATTTACAGAAAATATTTTTGCTGCTAGTATCAAAACCAGCTCTTTGCTCTATCAAGGGCTGAATATTCGTATACACATAAATGTTCAGTAAATAAAAGGGCCTCTGCAGAAAATCAGCACTGGGCGATCCTGCGCTCCCAGCATTCACATTCTCATTTGTTTATCCTTTTTTCAAAACCATTTTTTTTGCATCTCAGATGTAAGTGCCTGTAGTTCCTTTCCCTTTGCCCTTTTGGTCTCAGGAGAATCACAATAAACAGCACTACTGTGGAAGAAGTCCTGATGTAAGTAAAGGTATCAGGAGGTTACGAGGTCATGAGCATAAATGAGGCAAAGTTTACAAAGAAATCACCAAGACGATTTATAATCACGGGCAACCTAGTTGAGCCAGAAGAGGAAATGAAAAGTGTGCATCGTGCACCAGGTTTTGAGAGGGAGCAGAGAAAGAAACCAAACAGCTCCTGTCATCTTCTAGATTGGTTGGAGCCTCCTAAGGATGTTGTTGGTCTCTGGAAGCCGCTCTCCGGCAGCAGTGCTTGGGCTCAAATGACAACTCCCCCTCTCTCTGGCACTCCTCCTGCTGAGGTAGAAGAGCCTTTAGTAAGGCTCAGCACTCTTTTTAAGTCTGGAGGTTAATGTAAGGTTTACATGAGGTGTAAGCCTTGCACGCGGTCTCTTCACATTGGCAGATTGCATGCCCAGGACCCACTTTGTGTTCTTTGCAGCCTGTGCATCCCACAAGCAGTTTTCTCTGTTGGGGCACCTGGAGCACATTCCCAGGATGCTGCAATGTCCAGTATCCCTACAAGTGTTATCTGTACCCCTCTCCAAAGTGGCAGCTCCAAGGGTGCTGTTTCAATAAGGAACACGCCTTGAAAAGGTGAATGGAAGTGAGATGTCAGCATCTACGTTGCGGTGGCAGAAAGAGGGAAATGATGGCTTCAGTTTACAGAATAGGGACAGGAGCAGTGGTGACACTGACTGCCAGATGTTCCCAGGGTGTACGTGTTTGGATGCACAGGTTTCCCTGAGGCTAACCTCTGCCTGTCGAGAGCCTATGGGCTGTAACAGCTACTACCACTTGTAATGTCCAATTACCATATGTTCTATAAACTCATATACACCATAGGCTTTAAATGTTCCTCTAAAAATATAATTTAAAATATTAAATAAAACTATACAAACTGTCAGGTAGTACTGATATTTATATATTTCTTTATCATATACATTATCATGGTGTTAAAATCTAAAAAGTTCTAGAAACATCCCCTTTGTTTTGCACAGATTTTGAACCTATTGTACACAAAACAGATACTTTGCAAATATTATGGTTAATTTTAAATAGGTTTGCCTTTTAGCACCTTATGAGCACTGTCTCCTAAGGCGCCTCCACAAACATGGAGGTAGGAGACAAGCAGCTGTTCTGTTTAGCCCAGGTTTAGAAACCCTGAGTGTACCAAAATCTCCTTGAAATGGTAACATGGTAATTCTTAATCGCAGCATGTTACTACTTTGACATAAAGGAACAGTGATTCTTTCTCTGGGAGGAGGGTCAGTGGAAATGAATCTTCTTAACAAAAATCAATACCCCAAAATTTGAAATCCGTTGATGCAACTATCTGCAATTCAACTTGCTTATTAACAGACCCAACCAATCAGTTCCGTGTGCTCCCTGTTGCTAAGTTGCCTCTATAAACAAATTGATTAATTGATTTTTTTTTTTGTCCCAAGGCCTTTTAGTGTATAAGCAGGTCAGGCAGCTATGATTTCATTTTGCTCGTCTACTCAGCACTGGCTTTGTAAATCAGTTTGGAATCCCAGTTCTTCATCTCAAAGATCAGCAGTGTCATCTGCAAGCTCAGACAGAGAGGTGGATCCATAGAGAATCTTCAGCTCTCTGGGAAGATGGGGAGAGAGTGGGACTGGGTTTCAATGTGGAAGTGGAAACCATCCACCCTGTCACTGAATTTGGAGCACTTGGGTCAGAACCTGTCCTTACAGCTTCAGGCCTAGGTTGAAATGGAAAAAAAATGAGGAATAAAAGTATGCTTTTAATTCGGTCTTTTTCCCCCAGCTGTTTCTGAGCAAGATATTAACTGAAAATCTGTTTGAACAGGCTAATATTAACCTACTTCTATGATTTGAGGCCAGATTCTAGTGAGAACAATGTCTGAGATTTTAGAGATGTCACATATGGCCCTAGGCCTCAGTTTGCTATTACTTTTGTGTTTAATCTCACCTATATAGAAAGGCTGCCTTTGCAGATAGTTCTGGTGGTCCTATTGCTGGGCATGCTTAGAAGCTGGGTCTGTTTAGCTCAGCACGTTACTGCTTGAGAATTCACCACCGTATTTTTGAAACTGTGTTCCTGATGCCAGGCAAAAAGCCAGCCAGAGCAAGCCTGTTGCAGTTTCAAAGTCAGAAAACAGGGATATTCCCATGGTACACTAAACAAAATTAAAAAAAAAAAAAAGGAAAAAGAAAAAAAAAAGACCACGGGCAGAAGAGGAAACCTAGGATCTTCACTGGGTCAGCAGTAAGAAAGGAGACACAAAGGACCAGGTCTGGAGCTGGCATAGCCACTAGGGAAGGAAAAACCACAGCTGCCTATTATTGCTAATGATGCAGAATGATGCAAGCTGGTTGCAGTCAACCCCTTTTATAACTTCCTTAAACTCAATTTCTCTTCCTGCCATTCCACCCTACGTGATAGACTGTTTTGAGAGGTAAGAAAAGCATCTTGCTGAATGGCTTTGGAGGCTTGTTACTATTAGCAGAATGTTTAACTCCTTAGCAAAGGTTTTCTGGACTGCTATTTATTTTTTTACTTAATTAGTTGTACTGAATGAATCCCTAGTCTTAAAGCTGAATGGAAAGTAGCCGTGTTCAAGGACCAGGTACTGCAGGACCTGTGCAAATGGCAATTGCTACTGCAGAAGTATGTGAAAGCTACTGCTGGTGTGTGGCTTGGCAGGTTGTTAATGGGGGAGCAGGGTAACAGAAATGGGTAGTATTTTAGGAGACTTCCAAGATGGGCTTGTGTCTCCTGGATGTCCTAGTAAAGAGATCAAACCCCAAATGTTTTAGCCAAAATTTGGAATGCTTCTAATCATAAAAAGGTATCTTTCCTTAATCTGGCAACACACAACAAATGGGGTATGCAGTGCGTATTTTGGGTTAAAACCAGCAAATTCAAAGTATTAGTAGTTTATATACTGGCACTTCACTTCAGATACTTCTTTCCTTTCTGTCCCCCTACACCCCACTTAGACAAAGAAGCCAGAGAACACAACAGCATCTATATTTTTCTGGAATGCATCCCTCTATACCTCCCTCATTTTTATGTCTCCCTAAAAGTTAAAGTTGTGGGGTTTGTTTTTTTTTCTTTTCACAATTCTTCAACTGTACACAAACTGAAAAACAGCAGAAAGAATACTGGAAAAAAGACAGTAAAAACAGAGGGAAAAAATGGGGAAGTATCAGTGATTCCATCACACTCATTGGCAAAACCTAGTTAAAAAGAAAAAGGAAGCAAAAAAACGATAGGTTTAAAAAATGACCCCAAATATTTCAAAGTGAAAAGTTTTGGAAGGAAAAAACATAGTATTTTTTAACAGTCTTTCTTTTTCTACTTGTTTAAATCGGTACCAGTGCTATCAAGTTAGCTTAGAAACATACTCGTTGGAGTCAAGAGGTTCAAAATGTAGCTCTTTAAACAGCAAATTGAATTTCCAGAAAGATTTCATGGTCTTTGGTAGAGAAAGATTGGTGCTTTTGGGAGTCAAGTTTTGGACTAGGCTTGGGGTTTAAGGCTGAAATCTTGCAAACTTTGTAGATTTTGGCTGCACAGAAGCAAACATCTTGCTCCATTATCTCAATTTGCACAAGCATCACAAAAGTAGTTGCTCTAATGAGCTGTTGGTCCTTTTCCCATTTTAGGTTAGATGCAAAACCAAAACACTGGTGGCTAATTCAGACCTTGGGATTTGAGCCTGAACTTATCCCAAAATTTAGAAGCATTATTCGTCAAGATTTTGGCTTTTACCTATCTCCAGTCAAAATATGTTTTGCATTATTTCATCACTTAGCTAAGTAAATTGAAGGCAGTTAATTGTTTGTTTCTTTCTTTATTCTCAAAGTAATTAAAAGTTAATTCTCTCCATAGCTGAAACAATACTCTGAAGCAGAAAAAATTAAGTTTTTTTATTACTACCAAGGGTTTTGTTATTGATCTCAACAACACGATTATGCCTGTCTTCAAGGTGATTCAAGGTAATGTCTTTTCTCCATAGATTTGAGGTCTTACCAAACATTAATTGAATACCTCACCTAAGAAACAAAATAGGCTAAAGCATGTGTGCTACAGTGGATATTAGTATTACATCAGCTTTAAACGTAGGCAAACTAGGGCATAACACTACCAAGGGACACCTATAGACATTGCTCTCTGCATCCTTAGAGCCAGCCAGAGGAAGGTGTGCCATGATCCCAGAGCCGGTGCTGGTGCTGCTCTTGCCCTCAGCAGGACCATGCTGGTGGCCTCAGCGCTGGTCTGGATCCCACCAGCTGGGAAAGCCCTGGGCTGTGCCCTGTTTCATAGAGCAAATAGGACCCCAGAGCAGAATTCAACCGAAGAATGACAGGCCCATATATTTTTAGGAGTAGGAAAAGAAGATCTTCCTCTTTCCATCCATCCTTTCCCAGGCTGTCAGCAAGAAGATCAGTTCATCAACAGGACATGGCTTACCCCGCCTACCGTGTGAGGCAGCCATGGCCTTCCCCTGGTACTTGCTAATTTTTTTTTGTTGTTGTTGTTTCTCTCCTCTTGCCACTTTGACCCTTATATACATTTCTTCACTGTACTAGAAATTTCTTTTATATATCAAAGAAAAGAGCCTTAAAAGATCCCTTCAAATGCCAGAACCTCAGAAACGGTGGAGAAATGTAGCGTGACATTCAAGTTTAGGCATATTTTTCCTTTGACTGCCTCTTTTCATCTCTGGAGGAAAAAGGAACCTTTTAATATGGGTCTTGTTGGGTGTTCATTTTCTTTTCAGAGGTAGGGCACTAACTCTGCCATCCCCAGGAGTGTGTGACCTCTATCCCTTAAAAAATACGACAGACAAAAACACCCATCATCATTAATCTTAAACTTTATCTCTGATTAGTGCATCAAGAAAACAACCTTTTCTTATGCCACCGTTTGATACGCTGGACATATGTCAGAAAGACATGGGCCATCCATATCTTATCTTACATTAAGAAGAGTTATCCAGAAATGTACCTTCATTACTGCGACAGTCATGTCAAAAAGAATCGATTTATTGTCAACGCATCTAACCTAACAATGTTAATGGACTCTTCAGACATCTTCTCCTTCTCATTTGTTTCCTACATGCCTATCAAAAAGACAAAGCAAGATGGTTACCAAGCTCTGGGGAGTGGTGTGTGTATGTGTTAAGAGAGTCCATTGACAGCTCCTTGGGCTGCCTGTAATGAAGTGGGATGGGGGTGCAGGAGGAGGAATTGGGAAGAGCTTTCTCCAACACTAGGACAGACCTAGAGTAGAACTTCAGCTTCCTCTGCCGCTGTATTTTCTCAAACTTTAACAGTTCTTGTGGGGATTAGTTAACAATGAGGTTGGTTAGCAATATCTGGAAAGGATTTACCTGCATTTCACCTCTGCTTATTTACTTGTGGCTCTGATGCAGCCAAAGGCTTGAGCCGATGGTGCTCAGCACCGCTGGGAAGGTTAGGTGTCCTCTGGAGCTGTCAGAAGGTGAATGTTTGATATTGGGCAGGAGTGTTTTCTACCTTGTGTCTTTGCCAAGTCAGTCACTGGGAAACCTATTCTGAGAAAGACTCTGCATTCCTGTTATGAATGAACTCGCCTTTTGCCAAAGTATGACTGGCTGTCTGGTGCTAATCAGTGGTAACAGGATGACCTTTGCAAGTGAATAGAGCAAAAGGCAATTTGTCTTACAGAACTTGTACAACTGTTTTGTTTAATGAAACAACATGATTATAATCTTCCCACAAAGGCACATAAACAATTAGAGTAAATCTCCCTCACATGTTGCTAGGTGTTTACATAACTCATCCTTCTCTCTTATCAAATGATGTGTACAATGCACTCCTGACTCTGGCAGAACTTGGATCGTATAAGCTTAATCAAACCTGATAAACAAATGTGTTTCCTATAATGCTGGAACAGCATCAGCACAAGTCAGCAGACATTTATTTATGCACCCAGGTTCTGTTTTAAAAAAGACTTCCAGTCACCAATGTGCAGTATTTAAACAACCAGGGGGAATGCAGAAATGTATGCTATTACTAAGGGCATAGATACTACTCTCTTGATGCCTGTTATATTCTTCACTTACTCCCAGCTGCCAGTTTTGGGTTTGAGTTTGTTATTCAAAAGATCATTGAGAGGGCCCGGTTGTTGGTACTTTTATCTTTTATTTCAAGCTAAAGCTATCACGAAATTATTTGTTTACAAGCTTTTACTAATCATACACCAGAAAAGGCATGTGAAGATTGCTGCTGCCTACCTCGACATTGTCCTGCTGTGTCTGGTCTCGGTTCATTCAAATGTCACTTCACAGGGCTGAAACGAATGATCAAACTGCTCATATAACCCTAAGGTCTGAGTCTCAAAAGTTTTCTTTTTCCTTTTTTTTTCTTTTCCTTCCCACTTTATGTGGGAAAACTACAGAACCTACTTTCAGTGCACAGGAAAAAGTGTGTTAATGTGCCAACATCAAGTGAATTCCATGAGTCTTCTATTCATTAAACTCCCAGTTCCTCTGCATATAATTTATGTCAGTTCAGTTATGCTCCTCCAGGGTGTGCTACTAAAAGAAAAAAGAAACAGGTATTTAGCCAAAAAGAGGTGTTTTTGGCTCCAGAAATCAACTTGCACCTACTGACAAAGGACAAACAGACATGTTTTGCCAAAAAAACAAATAACCAGGCCTGTTTTTTTTAAAGCCTGCAGTTAGAAGGTGTAACATTTACATCGTTCTTTAGTGATTCCCTTTTCCTTACACATATGCAAAACAACACGCCCCCCTCCCGCCCCCCCCCATTTCTCTCCATGATTGGCCTTGTACATACCTGACCCTACTCATAATATCTAGTGGTGACTTCATGCTTGTAGAGGACTGTTCGGTGACGAATCTGACCCAGACCTTGGACCTGAATACAGCACTGCGGCTGGGAATGATTAACTCTGCACCCAGGTTTTGACTTGGGCTCCTGGATAGTGAAGCTGACTATTGGATAGTGTGAGACAGACCGAGTCCAAAACTCTTCGCCAAATACACTAATGTTGAAAACAAAGGGCTAAATTACTTCTGCTCACGGAGAAGTGCTTTCACTGTGAGCAAAACTCCGAGATTCCTGCTCCCCCCCTCCCCTTATGCTGGCCCCCTCCCCAAAACCAGCTGGGTCCTCCTGGGTTTCCTTGAAGCCTCAGATTTGGGGGCTGGAGAGAGCCTGTGAGGCTGATTTGCTGGGAGGCATCAGGTTGCACAGTGCCCTTTGTTAGACTCTCTAAGTTAATTATGCTAATTGGAGCCCTGAGATTCCTCAAACCTGCCATGTTAAATACGTCTCCTTCCTCTTTGGCAGAGCCCGGACCCAGCGCTGTACAAGACCCTCTGTGGCAGTGGGGATGCAGGAGCCGACGGACGTTTGGGGAGAGGGACCGGCCGCTGGTCTGCCTTGTGACGGGGGGCAAGGAGGAGATGTGCTGTGAGAGTATCTGAACCTGATTTCTGAGGTCCTGGCTGAATCTGTGTTACTTCCCTCCATAAATTCTGGCAGGATCTAAAGCCTCATCTATAAAAGAAAGTGAGAGACAGAGAAACTCTGAAGACAGGCTCTGAGTGGGTGGGAGACTTGATTAATTGCAATGTCAGACAAAAAGAGAAGGACATATTTTAAAGTAACAGCAAGACCTTTCCACTGAAATAAAGTAATTCTTAAATCTGCTCTGCTACATGGGCATTAATCTTGAGTCCCTCCTAGAAAGCCAATGGAGGTGATGAGGGTTGGCAGGGGGAAAGCGAGAACAGGATCTGGTCTGTAAGCATAGAGAGAAACAGGGCAAAGGAGAGAAACGCTTTCCCTTTCTCTGGGGCATTTAATTGACTGGCATTTGGATAAATCCCTCCTGTTGGAGCAACATGCCCTCCTCCATCCTCTACAGGTTCTGCTATTTATGTCTTGTGTGTGCGCATTCCTGTCGTGCCACTGGTACAAATAACACTTTAAAACTAAATCTGTAAGTCAGGGAACTCCTGAGTTTTATATTTATTGTCTTAGTATTTGGAAGAATCATGTAAAAAGTATTAACGGGGAGTGAAAATTGTTGAAAATCTGCTCAATGAATTTCTTCCAGGGGAACTCTCTGACATAAAGTGTAAGGGAAACTATATGGTAAAAAATTTAACTGTTGAGGCCGGAGTGCCCCTCCCTTCCCACATGTCCATTCAACAGCTACTCGAAGTAGGAGGGAGAAAAAAACCTTCCTTACTTTTACTAGTTGTGTCCACAAAAGTCCGATCTCTAATCTCTCATGGGAGGAACTAAAGAGTAGCTCTTTGTAATGTTTAGAGATTTATAGAGCTGGAGACAGTAAAAGCATTTACTGTTAATGGGTAGCATCATTTGCAACAATTGTCTGTACTTTGAGACGTTATATAGGTAAATCTCACTGAATGCCAAATCCCATTCCAGTGGAAACAGTGGTATAGACTGTTGAAGAGAAAAATACGCTATTGGAGGGAGAAACCTGTTTAATTTCCAGAAACTTTACCCAAACATGTACAGATTAAGAGGTTAGAGTCCTTTGTAGTTTAAATGCAATTTACCTTGTTAAGGTGCCTTGTTTTCGATTTAATTTCCTTCTGATGCTTGTAAGACAAAGCTGAAGATAAAAAAGCATGGTTCAGAGATCATTGGTGTCAATGGGAATTGCTTAATTCACTTCAGTAGGCTTTGGTGTCAAACTTAAATGAAGAGATTTCCTGAACTGGGATGTAATGTATAGCCCATTGAGGCCAGTGGAAAGACAGACACTAGTTTTAATGAATTTTGAACCAGACCTTGAACACCAGACCGAAACAGACTACTTGGGTGGGTGGCGTTAAATGCATATGCTCAGTCTTTGGGATCAAAGCTTAAAAACATATTCAGAATGAAAACCTGTATTTAATGAAAGTCCAGTCATCATCAAACAAATAAATCCTTACATTTCAATTGAACTAATCCCAGATTGATGGAGACTCAGTTTGGCCAAATATCTGAACAGCAGTCACTGCTTCAACAACTATTTATTAAAATACAGTCTCCAGACTGACTTTCCAGTCATTGAGATACAGGTTCAGGGTGGCTTCCCCCTATTCATGCTGATGATATGGTATGTACTATACATGCTGAAGGAAGTGCAGAAAAGTGCTCTCCTTTAGCTGTTAATCAGCTTACCAGTTCTTGCATGGAAAATGCTATATTCTGGACTGTGATCCTGGCAAATAACCAAAGGGGAAGTGGATTTTCAAATGCTTATTTTATTAATCTTTAAATATCGCCTCACTAGGGCTCCAGGTGCTGAGTGGTTTATAACACTCTAAATTGTAATCATGGATAATTTTTAATCCTGCGCATACATTCCCCTACTGTAGCTGAATGGGGATCTCGCATACTGTAAAATGGAGAGGAGCTGCCTACCAGATCTGTTCCTAGTCTCTGGCACAGCAGCACAAAGGAAATTTCCTGCTAACCCATCAAGTCCTTGAATGATTTGTAAAATACCATAAGAGTCTGAGAGCATTTAAAAGGAGGAGAAAGATACAGAATCGCACGTTCCTGCCCCTGGCACGTCAGCCAAGTGGGACCTGATCCAACCACCCCCTGTAGTTAAATGAAGAACTTGACTAATTTTTGGATCAAACCCAGGTAGTGCACTGCCTCACATTAAGAGCAGTTCCACTTATCTTTGAGTTGTATTTTCCTTACTTTGTTTCTGTACAGATAGTTATTTGCTTGAGGGCTGGAGGATTTGCAGACCAACAATATTTGAGTTTTTCACCGCTATCTTCATGTTTCAGGCACATTTTTACAAGGAAGTTAGGGGCTCTGCGTTATGACATTAAGTTTATTAGGTTGGCACAAGAGATATTTATGGAGGACTTCAGCTCACCCTCTTTTCAACATTTATTAACTCAGGGGTACAAGGCGCAGACCTGATTCACCTATTGACTGTGGCTTCCTTCCAGCAGAGTGAAGCTGGTATAAGTGCTGACTTTTTTTAAATTGCGGAAAGGATTGAGTATAGGTCTACTTGACTGAGGAATAAGTGTCGGCGGTAGAGGAATGGGGCAGCTGGCAGGGTTTGGGGAGATGGGGG
Organism: Haliaeetus leucocephalus; assembly: GCF_000737465.1. Taxonomy (NCBI): domain Eukaryota; kingdom Metazoa; phylum Chordata; class Aves; order Accipitriformes; family Accipitridae; genus Haliaeetus; species Haliaeetus leucocephalus. Next base: position 9,381,806 of record NW_010973092.1, read on the forward strand.
AGAATTTCACTGCAAATTGAATTATAAGAGGATCTATGTGATAAAAGGAAGCCTCCTAATGGAGGTTAGTGCTCGTTCCCTGTGAAAAGCCATCAAGGTTTGGATGGCTGGCATTTCTAATTCTGTTAAGTGTCAAAATCGATACTTGATGGGTCTGCAGGAGCCAGGCAATGGGCACGCCTGTGCTGACATACCAATTTGGTACAAGAAAGGGACGAAGAAGGGACTTCCCAGAATAAGAGCGAGACATCTCTTGAAATTTAATTTGCTTAATAAGGTTTTAAAAGCATTAAAAAAAAATATTAAATAACAAGGCCATTTCCACCCTCCTTCTGAAATAAACCTTGAGCTTCGTTTGCAGTTTTCCACTTGTAAGCGACACATGTAAGCGAAGGGCCTGTTGTTGCAACCCTGGAATGCTCCCAAGCAAATGATGCTTCTTTATTGAAAGCAAATGAAGAAAAAAGAGAATCTGTCAAGGGGAGAGAACAGTTTAATTGGATTAAAACCTATGAGCATGTACAGTAGGGGAGGAGAGAGCTCCTCTATCCCTGATTCCTGTGGAGAAGGCAAGGAGATTACTGGGGGGTGAAGCGAGAGCTATGCAACACAGCACAAGCAGCCATCCAAAGCCTGGAGTTAGCCAGTGCGGGGCCCCGGAGGAATTGCCGGTTTCTTTTGGGTGGCTGGGGAGTTCTCCCTAGAAAAGAGTGGCTGGCAGTGCTCATTAGAGGGAGTGCAGGTCTCCTCTGGCACTGAATGCAAATTAAGGAGCAATGTTTGTGTTTGTGGTTCATAAGCAGTCAAGTGGTTTGTCCGAAATACATTTAGCTTTTTCTCTAAAGGGACAGCCTGTATATTCAAGCCTGAGATTTCTTATGCATTTCAAATTACTTACTCCAGCCCTGGTCTTTCGTCCCCACACTGTTATTTAAAAGAACCCTGAGTTTTGGATTCCTTTTCATCGGCTCTCAGGGAAGCAGAGACTTTGCAGGGGAAGGTACAGTTATGCTGTACAGCCAAGGTGGGAGGATGTAGAAAGTCACTTGGTGCGATGAACTTGGATTAAAACTTGGACGAATAGCACCTTTGCAAATTCAAAGTCTTATTGCAAAGCTACAGCTAATGATGGTCCAGGGTCAGATCATTCCACCAAAATGTTCCTGAGCTCTCAGGCTGATATCTCAGTTCTGGACCCTGTAGGAAAATTTTCTGAAGGGCTCAGCATTTTAAGAGCTCTTCTCAGCAGTGGGTCCGGAGCCTTGGAAATGTGGGTCCCGAGCCATTTCTGGAATAATGCTTGGGACACATGGTGGACCATGCCACTGTTACACTTCTGAAGCCTGGATCTTAATGTAAGCTGAAATTTTGAGGCCTGGGATGTGGTGCTGAGTTGGTCCTGAAATGCTGCTACCCCTCACCCCCACCCAGTGCCACCAGAAGGGATGGAAAGTAAAACTCTGACGGGTAATTGCACAGCGAGGCAGGGACAGGGAAGCGAGGAAGTTTTGCAGGTTGGGTTGGGGGAAGGGGCTTTGATTTGAATACGAAGAAGCATTTGGAGCCAAACCAGCAGCAGATTGTGGTACCTTCTTAATTCTGTGAGCCACACATGAATGACCTTTTTGTCTGCCTCCGCCTGCCTGCAGTGGGGGGTTCTCCCCCCTGCCTTTCCCCACCACACACACTCATTGATAATATACATGTGCTAAATAGGATTAACTCTCCCTCATCTGCATGAGTTGTTTCTCCCCCTTGCACCACTCAAGCCGGCTTCCCCCTCTCCCCTCCCGCACCCTTCAGCCCCCCAGCTCCTTCTGGAGCTCCATGTGGGCCTTGTGTGGAGTTTAGCTCCCTCATTGTAGGGCAGCTGGTAATGGGAGCGGGGCTGAAAAGCCGGCTGTCAGGCTCAGTGCTCAGGAAGAATAGGCGGACGTCTGCTCCGCAGCTTTCCCTTTGATAGACGAGGATAATCCCTGCTATGAGAAGGCTGAGTCAAATGGAAAGGGAGAGTGAGCCCAGCGCCCTCCCACAGCCCCGAAGCAGCACAAATTGCAAATCCTGGGATTTGAGGGGAGACGGCTCATCCCGCTAAGCACCTTGTGATGAATCCATTTCTTCCCGGAGATGTCTTTTTCTGGGAGGGAGGGAAGGCAGCGAAGCCAGCTCTCTGGAGGAGAGGTGCCCTTGCAGCCTGAGCAGAGAGCTGGGAATAGCTCTTTTCTCCCCAGGAGCTGGGGACGGGGTGCAGGAGGGGAGGACTGTGCCGCCTCCATTCGTGCTTTCATTGGGGAGCATTCCCTGCTTCCATGTGCAATTAGGCACTGAGGGGAGATTGGGAAACAAACTCACTCAACGCAGTCAGGATCAGACCTCCCAGGTTTCTTCTCCAGCCGGAGCCATCCAATGCTTTGCACTGAGAAACCAGTGAGGGGACATGTTTCAGGGTGGGGGTCTGGGATGTGGGGTGCCAGCTGGGAGGGGAGCAAGTCCTAAGGAAGATGTAGCGGGGTTTGAGGGCCTCCTGGACAGCCAGGACACAAGGCTCATACAGCTGGTTTAGAAATAGGGTGAGGGACAGCCCCAGTGGGAGAAATATTGCTGCAGAAGCGGGAGCTGGTTGTTTGACTCTCAGTCCCACTGTGCGAGATGTGATGGTTTATTGGTATCCCATCAGTTAGGGACTCACCCTAGGAGGCAAAAACCTTGGTTCAAGGTCCCATTCCAACTCAAGCAGTCTGGAAACTTGGGTCCCTGTAGCTCAAGTGGGTGCCTCGCCTTCGGTCAGGCACTGGTTGGGTGTCTCTGACTATATCTCACTTTCTGCAAAATAGTTTTGAAAAGTCTTGATTTTGAGATGCTCATCTGGCAAGAAACAGTGACTTAAAATTAACTCAGAAAGGAACCTTTTTCTTTTTTGCATGTATGTTGTATGGGACTGGCATTCCCTAGCATGTACCCAGAGGTTTAAGACAATGTTCAGGCAGGATGTTAAATAATTTTATTCACTGATGTTTACAAAAATCCATGGTTTAGGACTTGGGCCAAGTATTACCATGTTGCTTGGTAACACCCATGGCCCACTGAGAGAAGAAGATGAGGCAGAGCCAGAACAAGAAACAAGAAAATACAAACCAGTGAGAAGCAAGCAGGGCTTTTTAGCTGAACTTTGAATTTCTTTTGTGTATTATGTTGAATCTACTCTGCTTATTCACTCTTGGTGCATCCAGTCCTTTCGATGCATACAGTTTAGCTCCAGATTAAACACTTTGCTCCGTCACATTCTCCGATGCTGTATATTTACCTGTACTCACTGAACTTTTCTGATGCAAACCTTCAGCTTAATGTTTCCACAAAACAGGTTTCCTAGCTCCCTCTGCTTCCAGCCAGCCTGGGAGGGCACTGGGAGAAAAAGCTGCTCTCCCAGTGTTTGAGGGCCTGCTCTCCCATATGGGATCTGAAAATGGAGCAGCATAATAAGCAAATGGGTGGCACTAACCAAGCGTTTGAGAACCTGGAAGGAACTTTTGTTTCCAATTCAGCTTTCAAAAGAGGCAAAAGGCCAAGGGCTTTCGCATTATTTATTCCAACCCATTTTCCCATCCTTACTTGAGGCTCAAACAAAAGTGGCCCATGCCGAGTCTTGCAGATGGATTAGCAATCAAGCATACAGCTGCACATACCTGGCACTCAAGCGTTTGTGCTAGCCAGCCTCCTAAGAGCCGATCTCATTTTTACTTTTTGGGTGCTGGAATGTGGGAGTGGGTGGAAGGGCCAGGATGTGAGAAGCCTCCACAGATGTTTTACAAGAAGGAAGTGAATCTATAGTTTAGGCAATCTGATTTACTTGAATCTCCAGATTGTTTTCTTGGAGGGTTTTTTGAGTTTTACTGGAATTTCTGATGGAGGTTTGGGCTGCAGCTTATTTTATTAGAATTGATTTTCCTATATCCCTTTATATAGTCGTCTTCTCCTCCTGTTGAGACTATCCTGATCATCTGGAAGCGAGAAGCTGACCTTACTGCATAAGCAATGAGAGATATGGCAGCTTGCCTCCAATATAAAAGTCTTCATCATGTCACGAACAGCTTTATCTTTATCATCCTAGATATACCTTGGAAGCCTTTCCCTAATTAATTTCAAAATGCTGAGCTTCCTTATTCATAAGGACCTACCCATTGAATACCAGCTAATTATGGGCAGTTCAGTGTCACCCTGCTGTGTTAATCCAAGGGAACAGTCTGCTGGATGGGAAACTCACCACCAAAGCAACAGAGAGCTCAAAGTATTGACAGCAGTTCAGGTAAAATTCATAGGCTTGTTACAACTGCAAGCTTAACTCTGTTGAAAGGCTTGCACGTGAGACCTGGCCGATAGCAGGCTTGAAACCACACACGCCACATATGGTTCCACCTAGTACGGACAAGGAGTACGGTAGAGGCTGCCAGATTGGAGTGAGATTTCAACTGAGATTTTGGCTTTGTTCAAATCCAAAAACTTCAAAATGCAAGTTCAGAGAACAAGAAACAGAGTAAGTTGGAAACTAAAGGCAAGGGGCTGGATTTGCCCAGAGGAATGCGATGTTGAGAGAGGCAATGGGGCTTCATTGCAAGGGGCTTTCTGCTGGCTTTAGAAATGCCCAGCCCAACAGAAACGCTTTGCCACAGTCTGTAGTCAGCAAAGACCCTCCTCCGCTGGAAATACTAGGATTGTATCAAGGTGTGCAAGGTGCTCGCTATGAGGCCAAATCCCCGTCTTTGTCCATGTGCTTTGAGCACAGGTCAACAAAACGTTGCAGGAAAGATGCTGCATGCCTGTATGCCCATACCAGGTTGTAAAAATCTGTGAAACTCTTTCATAGAAAACTAATGGGCAGGCCTCCCTGTAATGCAAAGCAGCCTGTGTTCTGTTTGCACTTGGAAAGCTTGGAAATAGGAGTGAGGTCTGTATTGGCGCAGGGAAAATCTTGAATCCTCACAGCCAGCAGTGCTGGCAGCCGGAGATGATCATTGTCAATAATACGCAGGAAGATTGTGCTCCATTGTTGCGGTTCATTATTAAATTACATAATTTTCATTTTTTCCATCCTTAAGCTTTACCACTTAAAATGGTTTGTCCTATGCAATCAAATGTGATCCTTGAGCCTCAGCTTAAAAACCCAGTAACAATGAACATTCTCTGGAATGGAAAAATAGAAATAAAATAAAGGGGCTATATAGTAATTCACTTAAATATGTGTGTAGAATCTAACTGAGAGCCTGATACAAAAATACTGAGTGAACTGCGTCCAGACCACTGCTTTGAAGGCACAGATAGAACATCTTGGCGCTAGGGTCAGCCTGATCTCCTTATCCCAGGGAGGAATACCTCTGGCGTGGAGGTGGGCATCAGGCAAGATAATTTTCTCAGTAACTTTACTAGCTCTCTGATGAGAAATTTGATAGTACTTCAAGCTGTCCAGTATCGTGTTTGCAATGGACTTCAAGTTTTGACATGGCAGTCCCTGTGCCTCAGTTGGAGAGAGGTAACTTTTAAAGTTAAGTTCATGCAATTGCTTGTGATGATGTCAGTGAAAGCCAGGATGTGGATACTCAAACATTACGAGTTCAAAACTGATAGAATTGCTTAATTGGTATGATTGCTTTTCATAACGCACCAGGCAGCCGTGGGGGAACTGAGCCGAGTACTAAAGAGCAGGAAAGAATCTGAACTGACAAGTAACAGCTTTAAGAGTCTAAACCCAGTTACCCTACTCCACCAAGAATTAGTTGCTAATGGCTCCATGCAAGTGCCCAGATACATTTTTTTTTTTTTCCCCCCCATGCCAGCAGCTCTCTGTATTATAAATTCAAGTGCGCTGCGAAATGCTGCTGCAATTCATTGCCCTGAGATTTCAGCTAACCACCAGACTCTTGCTGTAGTCAATGCCTTTGGATGTTCTTCTCCATTTTGGATCCAGTTTGTGCTGGTTTTAATTTGGGAATTTAAATTCAACATGATGCCCTTCTCCCCCACTACTAATGATAGGTCTTATGGTGTCTGAGTTTGGATTTCCAGACAAGGTCCATTTCTAGTTGTGGAAAATAGTGTGTTGTCCGTTGGGTAGATACTGGAAAAATAGACTCTGAACGCTTACCTTCAGCCCCTTGGTGTTTACCTTTACTTGGTGTGTTCCTTCTTTTGTCCAGCTGGAGTGGAAGGTGTTTAGATGAGTTGCTGTTGAAAGATTAAATACACATCCCCACAGTCTACGCTCTAGTAGCATAGAGCAGACATCCCACTGCGGTAGCTGCCTGCTTGTGTCCATCTGGAAGAACTGCCTTTTGATTTCTTGGCCCTGCTGTTCTAGTGTGCCGAGGCCTGAGCTGCAACCTGCCTTATTCTGGTACTTTTGTTTGCCAGAGCCTGGTCTGTGCTGGCCATCGGGAATCACATGGATTGCCTCCTTCCAGGCCAAGTCAGAACTGGAGAAAAATAGCAATGCTGCGTGAAAAGCAAAACTGAAACAAAGCAATCTTTTTTTTGATGTGCCCTGGACCAGTCTTTTTTTGTCAGGTAGAGATGGCAGGAAATTTGTGAGTTGTCCCAAAAGCCACATCAGGGATTTTATGAGTTTGGGGGTTTTGGTTTTTAGTTTTCTGAGCAGGGAGACTGACCTGAACCCAGATACGCTAAGTGGCGAGAGGAAGCAACAGAGTGAGCCCACACACACTGAAAGGGCGAAGCAGGGGCAGGATTTCGGCAGACCAAGCCACTGTGTCGCAAGGATCTACTTAAGAACTAGTGATTCACGCTGGAAAAGTTGTTCCACTTTTTCTGTCTTTCTTCCCCCTCCTGCCTCTTTGTTTGGTTTTGTTGCATTGCTCCTGGGACGTGCAGAGTGACAATAAGGCAATTGTTCCTTCATGAACAGGGCTCAATGAAACAGTGCAGAAAAAGTGACATGGCAAGAAAATATGACAAATATTCTGTACTTCTGTGCGGAATACTGCCATTTCCTCAGTATGTATTCCTGAGAAGAAAAATATCCATCAAGATATTGATTTTAAACATGGAGTTGCCATTTGTGTTTCTTCCCTTTCTGAAAATATAAAGCTCAGATCTCTCTCTTGCCTGCCCTGTAAGGAGAAAACGCACCTAATATCAATTACATTTTTAATCTCTAAGACCCAGTCTCCAAATGTGTTTGTGTCTATGTATACACACAAACTGTTTTCCCTTTGTCTTTCTATCCAAAATGCAAAAGCATCTCAGATGTTGTGATTCCTCCAGGTTTTTCCCCCGTGGGAGGATGGAAACATGTAACATTATCTTCTAGCTGCCTACTGCCTGTCTCTGAAATTAGCATTTCAGTGACTGAAAGGTAGTTAGTTTCCACACAAAAAAAAAAAAAGAACGAAAGAAAGAAATGGAGGGTTAGTACAAGGCTGACACTAATAGTAATAGGAGATGAGGGAGAGGGTACGGGACATGTTGGATTACTAAATGAAAACTGTGATTTTACCAGACATGCTAACAGAACAATGAAAGGGGCTTTTACAGAATAAATTAACTCTTTGAATTTCTGTAATTAGCTACCTCAGGAAGGAAAAACCTCACAGGGCACGTTAACACAGAGTTAAAAGAAGCATCTTTTACTGTCCTAAATCTGGGATTTTTAAAGTATTTTAGTTTTTATTTCTGGGATATTCTCCAGAGGAGCAAAGGCAGAGTAGGTGCTATTGGATGCAAAACTGAGGAACAACGCAGACGCTCCGATCTCATGCTAATTAATGGAGTCTGTTGTTTATGGCTGTCATGCCAACAAATCACTCCTCGTGCAAAAATTAATCATGTCTCCCGTGTGGGACTGCGGGGCCGGGTGGCTTGGCTTCGTCGGCAAAGGCTCAAGCTGAAGTACTTGCCTTTCGAGAGGGGTAGCAAGGACTGGAGCTGTGGTTTGGCAGCTGGCTTTGCTAGGCTTGGCTCAGAGAGGCAGGAGTTGGAGGGGCACTGAGGAAAATAAGTCTAAAGAAAACTCTTGTCCTTTCTGTTTCTCCTTCTTTCCCCAAAGACTCCATGTTTTTCCTGTGGGTGAAGATGCATCTGTCCCAAATCAGTAACATGAGGCTTCCAGCCTTCTCCTTTCACTATTAGAAAGATTGCGTCTCTTGCCGCCAGGTAGTGGAGAGGGAATATGGTGGAGATCTTGGTCTTGGCTTTTTCTTCCCAGCTGAAATCTGTTCAGAGCCCATAGCCAGTGGGAAAGATTTGCTCTGTGCTGCCCTTCTGAGCAGAAACCCTCAGGGAAGTGCCGGCTGCCTATGGAGATCAGAGGGACATCCCCAGTGGGTGCCAGTGTCCCTCAAGAAACTTCGCAGATTGGCATTGCTGGGCACCTGTGGTGCCACATCAGACACGGAACAGTTATTGAGTGTGAACATCCAAGTAATGCATCAGGTATGGACTTAAGTAGCTGTACCTGGAAGGGACTTGGTCACTGGACTAAGGGCAGATGCAGAGGTGGGAAGTCCCTGGGATTTTTCTTTGATTTTTTTTCCCAGCTTTTTATTTAAGAAAGTCTGAAAAAACTCTAAAACACCCTGACCCAAATCCATAGAGGAAAGAGAGTTGAGGGGGGAGGTACCGTATTTTTTAAATCCCACAAAAAATGTTGATGACGTTGAGGGAGGAAAAAAAACCTGAACTCTTTTCCCCAACACACTCATTAATTAGGTCCCTTTAAGATCAGGCCTTGCACAATCCACCCTGCGCCAGCAGATTTCAGACACTCCAAAAAATAAAATGTCATGGTAGGGGTAGACAAACAGGGTAATGTTTCTACTCTTGGATGTTCCAGTTCCAGCTGGGTTCAGATATGGGTAACAATACTGGGAAATGCTGGCTCCTGCTGCACTCTGCAGATGGCTGGTTCAGTCAGATGGCAAGCTTGTTCTGCAATAGATGGAGTACAAGCTTGCATGTATTTTAGGAAACTAATTAGAACAATAATAAACTGTCCTGAACTTTGAAGTATTCAGAAGCTAGGTCTGTATGCAAATTTCTTAGACAGACTTACTGCTTTACTCAGTACGCTCGTGCCCCGTTGAGGGTGATCCTTGGGTTTTTGGAGTTTCCCCAGCATTGTCCATGACCCAGGAGGTGGGCTGGGGGTGGGGGACACAGGCAGTGCAGTCTGTGTCCAGAAAAAATTGCCCTGCTTGGGAACTGAGGGGAGGCATGGGAGATGGGGCGAGGGGGGGTGGAATCCCTCCTATTTTTTGTAAGAATGTAATAGTTTCTGACCTGTGGTGGAGGAGCAATGAGTTTGGCAATCCCCATTTCGAGTGGAGTGCTTTCATTTGGTTTCACCACTGTATGATCATGGCTTACTGTGAAACCTAAAATAGACGTTGGCCGCTATTCTGGCGTCTAACATCAGGCTGGATAACAGCCTGACGTTATCCAGTGTGGGACTGCACAACACAGCATGTTTTATCCCTGCTGGGATGGTGGCTTCCCAGATGGCCAACAGGGACAAGTCGGGGATCGCTTCAGACCGTCTGAGCTCTGGTTGCGGAGGGAGCTGACGTCTGGTAGCGCTAGAGAGTGGGTGAACCAAATTCCTCCCTGTCCCCTTGGCCTTGGATGCTGCACGGTAGCTGTCTTAACCTGTTGTAGGCACCCTTGTCTGCGCTCTGAATTGGGAGTGCTAAACTCGCGGTTACCTTCAAATAATCTATTTTTCTTTTTTACTATTGTTCCAAGGAGGTCCTGCCACCTCCCCACCTTTGCTGGAGGGTTCCTATCCTCTGTCAGAGTGGCTGCTTTTTGCGGGAGGGAGCTTCCCAGGAGGGAAGAGTAGGAACAGTATTTATGTGCTTGAGGTTTTTTTCCTAGCTGATTTTTAAACTTGATTACTGGAGCATTCAGAAGGAAAAATTAACAGCCTTTGCTGATGAGCTTGCCTGTTTTACATCAGCAAGGGTCTCTGCCTGCTCTGGACATTTGGCCTCCATCGGTGCAGGATAAGTTTGTCATATCCTGCCCAAGGCAAACCTTGGCACCAGAGGTGGGACAGCCCAAGCAGAGGGCGAGGGCAGAGCCCCTGGGAGTGATCATGTGCTTCCCTGCAGACAGCATCCTCCGGGGTGGGAAATGTGGCCGCTGGGCACCTAGCACAGGCAGTGGCATCCACTGCCCTGGGCTCCTACGGCCAGTTTAAAGGGAAACAGTATTATTTGCCTCAAGCAACTTGGGAAGAAATTTTGGGGAAAAGTAGCTTTTGGGGGGACATAAAATAATACTTCACTTGTCCCCCAAAGGATTTAAAAGTAAATTCTTCTTTAGTGCTTGAATACTCTATTTAAGCAGTGGACGGTGCATTTGCACATACCTCTCTCGTAGGTGGATGGTGCCGTTTGCTCTGCCCATGGCCCAGGCGGCATGGCAAGGAGCCAGGCTCAAAAGGCATGGGAGCATAGTGAGGAGTTTGAGCTCCGGTCAGGGTAGATAAGCAGTCCTTTGCTTACAGAGATTCCTTCATCTCAGCAGGACCATGGTTCAGATGCCTGATTTTAGGCACCCGTTTTGGAAGCAACTGGGCCAGCTGCAAGATTTACGGCTTCCACCAGTGTCCCAGACCCAACATGAAACTGAAACTCTGGAGGATGGTTTTTAGCCTTTCTTGCCACAATTAAAAATGTTGTGTTTAATATTGAATGTGCATTCATTTTTAATCCAGAAGCCTGGCTTTCTGTTCTCAAATAACCCATTTGTAATGGGTTCTTCATCCAAGCAGGGGAAAGAAATACTTGGTCCTGGAAGCCAGCTCCATAAAGAAACACAAAGAGTATCTTTCTGAATAGCACACAAGTGTGAAAGGAAACATGCAATTGCTGGAGAAATGGAATCATTTGTACTCAGTGAAGGGAAAAAGAAAAAGAGGAAAAAAAAAAAAAAGAGAAAGCTTTTCAAAAGGAGATCTGTGACTGAAGCTCTCCAGAACTGTTTAACCTGTTGGGGATATTTAGCAGATGAATTCTGACCCACGTTCTCCACTTTGCTATACCCTGTGACAGAGCGACGCAGCATCTGCCGCTTGTGTTCCTCTCCAGACACGCTCACAATGCCGGAGGAAACGGGGGAGAAAATTATGCAAATTGCTCTGAGCAGATTACTTTGACCAGCTGCTCTTCTTCCTCCTCAATCAAAGGTCTGCCTGGGAAAGCCAATCTAGATTATATATGTCAGTTGCAGACTCTGAGCCACTGCCTCTTGGTTTCTTTCTCCCCAAACAGGGACGTTTCTTACGGCGAGGTAAAATGCGAAACACCGGGGATATCAATTGCTCAAAAGAGGGCACAAGGGGATGGGAATTCCTTTTGCTTTTTGTGCAGTAGCACCTTGCCAGGTTGCTTGCTGGTTTTTCAGGGCTATTCCCAGAGAAAGTGGTTCATCTCCACGCTAGCAATTATTGAATTTTATTATTAAGCATGATGAAATGCAGCAGAGAGAAAAAAAATGAGCAGAAAGGCTCCCTAGACGGCGTGTTCACGGCATGGCCTTAGGTGGTGTTATTAAGCACATGGGCTGAAAGCTGAGTAGCTTTACCCTATGCAGCCGGGGTGTTGCTGGCTCTTTATTTTTTTTTGTTGTTGTTGCTCTTTCAAAGTGAAATTTATTCATGAACACAAACCGGAGGCCAACCTGCTGACGTGTGTTTCGCAAACTCGCCAGACGTGGCCGTGACGTCGCTCTCAGACAGACCGAGAGCTCCAGCCGTGTCCAGCCGCTCCGAGCTGGAGCTCCTCTCCCTGCCTGCCCTCCTCTGCCACACGCTGCCTACCCTGCGCCTTTAACAACGTTCAGAGTCCAGATGAGGCTCCACGACTTCATAAATGATTAATATATTCTTCATTTAAAAAAAAAAAGAAATGCTGCTGCACCAGAGAGCACCTAACCCTGGCAGAAAAAAATACAGTCCTGTCACAGTCTTGTGGCAAGCCAGATTTCACTGCATTAAATCACCATTAAGGTTTTCTGTAAGTTTGATGGAAACTTCGTTTTTTTATCCCGTATACAAATCAAAGAAAGTCCCATGTTAGCATGTGATAAAACACACACACATAAATATGTGAGCTGAACATCGCTGCAGATCTGTTGGGACGCATCCTCCAGAGGGTGCAGTTCCAGCGAGAGAGCCCTTCCTGTGGTTTAGAGAGATTAATAATTCTCCTGCCCTGGTTTATTTTTTATTGGTCCTATCCCATAGATTTTTCCCAGTGGATGCCAGAATTGCTGAAGATTTTAGCATTTCAAGATACATCCCCTCCCCTGAATTACTGAAGAGTCTCACCAAGTAGGCACGGGCCAAGGCTTGGAGTTGCTTTGCTGAGCTGGGGTCTTGGAGCATGAGGTTTAGCAGTCTGCTCATTTTCTGCTGTTTTTACCTATTTTGCGTTCACCCAGTTAGTATGGGAGTGGGTGTGATTAGTGTAAAAAAAAGTTAATCAAGCAAGCAAATTTTAATGAGCGGGCTAAAGAGTCTGGCAAAAACGGCGCAGGTTGAGATGCTCAAGGCAGTCGGCACAAAAGCACAGACCTCTCCTAGCTTTCCACCATCACATGCCAATGGTGAAGATGACATTTTAGGAACTTGAATCAGCACAAATTATTTTAATTTTTTAATCATGTGGTGTGAAAACTAGACAAAAAAAGTTAATGCAACTGAATACAGAGTTCTTTTTCTTCTCCTGCTTTTAAGGTGCTTGTAAAAAGGTGTATCCTAATATTTTTCCAGAGTTTAAAACCATGATTGGATTTTAGCATAAGAAACACAATGGCATCATCCAGTAAAATTATAATTTACTCTGTATTTCTGTGTACCGTGCTCTTAACATTCTTTGCAGAAAATATTTATAAAAAGGAGACAGTGACAAATAAAACCCACTGTAGGTTTACCCTATTATTTCTGGATTGCCCGTAGTGCTTGCCTCGGTGGCACGCAGGATGTGTGCTGACAACAGAGGAGTCTATGGGACTAGCTGCTTCGTCTAATTTCTGTTTGCTGCTGGATAAGTCTGAGCAACCCCTGTTCAGGGAAAAGCTGCAATTATAGCTGTGATCTTGACACCAGAGTTCACCTGCTTTTCGGGAGAAGTTTGCAGAGGTTTGGAAGCTAATGAGCTGCAGCTAAAGCAGGGGGAGCTCTGCAGCTACTTCTTTAGGGGGGTTTAAGTTCCTCGGCACCATGTGTTTTTCAGCTTTTCTGTCTTGCTCTGGGCCCGCAGAGTGCATGTTCTCACTTTATTTCTCCAAGCCTTGGCTCTATTCTGCTTTATCAGGACTGTCTTGTACAAAGAATTGCTGCAGTGTATTGATGGAATGAAAGTTACCAGTAAAAAAACCTGCCCTTGAGATATGATGAATTAGCTGCAATTTCAGTGGTAAAAATGGTCTCTTGTAGCTGGCTATTAACTACACTCTGGTGAATACATTTTCATGCAAGAGATGGTTTGCTATTTCAAAAGAGTCTCATTGAGACTTGATCAAGTTATTTTCAAAAGTTTAAAGTATTATTAGATGGTAAATCCTACTGCTCAACTTTACAGTCACATTTTTTATTTGCTGTTGCTTCTCTGTGTATATTCAGCGAAGCTGTCTGGGTGGGTATCGAAGGAAAAGTGAAGCTAACTACCCTGGAGAAACTAGAAAAAATAGAAATACTTTCCTGTTACTCTAGCCTAAAGGAAGTATGACCTTGTATTTCATGGTACTGTGGAGTAGGCTGGAAATCACTCCCTCGCCAGCATGCTTGCATTTCTAAGCTGCAGCCAGGATTCTCCTTATCTTTTACAGAGCACAGTCACTGATGTGCCATTATGGGTCATTTGTTAAAAAACTCTGCTTGCTATTTTTGACACACAGTCAAGAGGTTTTTTGTTTGTTTGTTTTATTTTGGTTTTAGGTTAATAATGAAAGGAAAAATCTAGCCAGCAGGGTAGCTCAAAAAGTTAGGTAAAATGATTGCCTGTCAGCTCAACATCTCTAAAAGAGGAAAGAGCAACAGAGGTTGCTGCCTGAGAGTGGCAGTGGGAAGTGGGAAGGAATGACTGGTCCTGAGCAAGCCTGGGAGATGGACGTTACTCAAGAGCCGCTGATCAAAACAATTAGTAATTGGCAATTCAGCAGAGGGGCTAATGAGTTACGTATGAAACAGCTATCCTCTCACCTGAAGAAAGAAGTTTCTTTCCAGATCTGGACTAGACTGGACTGTTTCTGCAAATGATCTGGGGGCATCTCAGGTGCACTAATGCCATCGGAAATTTGAAATCCGTAAGGTGTAGGATCATCCTGTATTTGCTGTGTCTCTGCAAGGAACCTTAATTACAGAAAGGAAATGACTTGCCGGCATTTGCACTTTCCTGCTTTGCCATTGAATTCATCATGGTCAGCATTTCCCTTGTCTACTCCCAGTTTACTCAGGCTGTAACTTCAGTGGATCCTTCACTCAATCCCAGTTAGCCCAGGCCAGTGTGTGGTTAGGAGATGTCCAAAGGAAAACTCAGTGCTGGAGTAATTTCTGTTGAACCGGGGGTATTTTAGGGGCATGTTCTTATTGGATCTGCTGCATTTTGAATGCAGGCGATCCATGGTGAATGCACAGTGAAATTCTTGTCCACATTCAGTGAGTAAGGGAAGGGTGTTAACTTCTGTGCCCTACCTAAATTCTAACTCCTGCCCTCCCTGGAACCTGTAATTTCAGGTGGATAAACTGTACTTCAGTGATCTATGGCTACTTTTTCCTGATGACAGTCCTTCTTTGTCTTCTATCCCAGAATTTACTGCATTTCACTATGGAATAATTGCTGAACAAACCCATAAACATATAGACAACTGGATGATCCCATGAGCTGTTTTTTTTCCCAGTTCACACAAGTCTTAAAAAGTTGGGTCTTGTTTCCATATCTGGTCTTGGGGAAGGCACTGGCTTAATATAAAACTGCCCAGTTGAAAAGCAGTTTTGAACCCGACGAGTGCCACCGTAAGGGACCGCAGGGCACACAGCTGGGCAGGAAATGGAAATGGAGATCCGTTCTGCTGCAGCAAGGCTGACCTGCTGCCCCTTCTCCTTTTTTCTTTCCTCTGAGGCATCCTTTGGATCTAAAAGCAATTCTACCATGGTGGCACACGGTTCTTCCTCTCAGGATGCCTTGTGAGTTGGACCTACATAGGATGGCATATTTTTTTTAAATTCAAGTTGCTGTCTTTGGCACTGTCAGAAACACAGAGCGAACAGTGAGAGGGAAGAACATGTTATGTTTTGCTCAGCCTGTCACACTGAGATGCACCATGGTTTGCTTGCTAAGTTCCTCACGGCTTTAGCACTGAAGAGCAGTGTGGATTTATCCCATTTCATTTTCAGATGCACAAGCTGAACTTAAAGCTGGAATTGGTGGATGCAGCTTTTCCTGGCCTGCAGAGCGAGCCGGTTTGACAGGAGCATCAGCAAGGGAGAATAAGGACAGAGAGACACCGTGTGATCGTAATCACTCCTAAAGTCCACCGCTTTGATGCTTCTGAGTGCGATCTCGACAGAAGCAAATAAGCAAGGGTTTCTCTCTCAACTTGGTCCTGTAATCCCCTCCCTCTCCGTTCTCTGCCCCCTCCCCAAAATCGCCAGGAAGTGATATCTGATAGGCAGTGAAATCAAAGCTCTGTCCTGTTACAACCTTACCCACCACTAAATCTGCGAGGGACTTGGGGACATTCTCTATGACTGAACAAGTGACTGCTCTGTCCTACGGGTATAAATCTAACGCAAGCTTGTCAGCATAAGCTTTGTATATTTATGGGAAGCTTTCAGAGGAACTGCACGGGATCAGAGTTTCTGTTCAGCTCCGAGACACAGCATCCCCTGGCATGCCTGCAAATGGAGAGGCATGTCCCAGGCACACGCCGCTGCCTCACTGCCGAGCCCTGAAGAGCGGTGATGCATTTGTACTGATTTGTCACTTCTGGAACGGGTGTAAGAGACCTGGAGTGGGAGCATGAAGGATGGAAGTGACACCAGGGTAAGGGCAAGGAACATTCACACTATATTTAGGGCAGAAGCAGATAGTGGTAACAATTGCAAGGATCATATATAATGCAGTAAAACTGTCTACCTGAAATATAAACAAAAGTCCTTTCCTGAGGCAGTGAGGGGTGATCAGTCATGTTGACAGTCTCCTCAGCTAAGCAGCCAGGACATCTCATTCAGAAAGCACGGACAAAGTGTAGGGCACTCCTTTAATAGTATCCTGGAAACAGGATGCTCTGGTGCAGAGTAAGGACTCCTTTCTAGATATTTTACAGGGGCTTCATGAGTGCATGCTAGCACCTTGGGTGTTTGCTACACCCTGAGCAGCATGAGGGTGGTATACCTGCCAGGATGCAGGAGAAGGCTGGAGAATTTGACTTGGTTTAGAGTATGCTCTGAATCTAACTTGTTCAAGGATATATGTTGATCAGCTGTATTGGATCCCAGATCAAAATGTATTAATTTACCTCCTGGGTGCATTCATTCCGCTTCTAGGATGTTTCCTTTAGCAAGCAAAACAGCACAAAACCCAGCAGAATTCAGTCCTGCACAAATGTGCCTCAGGCCTGCGGAATGGGCTCTGCTTTGATCTGCCCCTTCACATACTTTTTTTCAGCCCATGTCGAGCAAACGTACTGAAAAATTTCAATATGCTTCCTATATTGTTTTTTACCCTCTCCCAAGACGTCCATTTTTGGCCACTCTCGGTGAGAAGATGCTGGCTGGATTTCAGCTAGTACGTCTTTACCTATGTTGTGCTAAGAAGGAAGACTGCCCTCATTCTTCAAGGAGTGGAAAGCAGGCAGATGGTGTCCATTGCTTCTCAGGGTAACTCCCACATTTTGGAGAGCATCATCTTTTCTGGGTAGCACCCGCAGTGCCGACAATAGTGACAGAAAGCTCTGTGAGCCGCAGGCTGCTCGGTGTGCCCCGTCTCACGCTAATTCTTTACCTTGTCTACTTTTAAAAGTCTCAGAAGAATGAAATTCCACTCTGAGATATCCAGATACAATTCAAGAACAAACCCTTCAAAGTGGTAGATGGAAGGTAAGAGATACAGGGGGAACCTGATCCCCAGCCTCCGCGCACAGGAGGAAGGCATTTGATTGCAGTTTTATTGTTCTGCATGTCAAAACTGACGGACCGTTAGGAACAAGGGGCTGTCTCCTGGGAAAAGCGGCCCACGGCTGGGTTAGCAGTGGTTTCTCTGGGTCCAAGAGCGAGTGGCGGGGAGAGGCTGGGGCTGGGACTGGTGGCAGCCACGTCGCTGAACTGCTGTGCCTTACTGCGGCTCTAACTAGCAAAGTGCCTCCTTCCGATCTGTTCCCAGTCTTGGCTACCAGCCCTTCATTTACAGTCATAATAAATTCACTTGTTAATTGGAAGAAGTAAATATGATAAGCTTTTGATACAGTTCAAAGGAGCAATAGCCAGTTTTTTGATTCCCAGGTTAGCAGCTGTCCTTCCTGCGTGCTCCAGAATCAAAGTGCAGCTCTTGCTCCAGCAACTGTCAGGTTTTTTACATCTTTTGATCAAGAGCCTAGCTGCAGAAAGAAAAAAAACCCAACACCCAACTGTTTGGATCTTTTTTCCCTACAATTATTATCACATCCATTACTCAGCAGAAGCCTGGGATGCCCTTTTATTCTTACACAAATACTTTCTTTTGGGATTCATTTAAAGTTTCCTTGTGCATGAAGTGGTCACTTGTCAGCTATCCACCTGAAGGGGTGAGGCAGAGAAAGCACAGTCAGCTAAAAAGGAACCCTGACTTCCAGCATTTAAAATGAATATTGACAAAAAGAGGGGGTGGGGAGGAGTGGGAATCAAAAGCTGGAAAATTGCTGATTAGGCAAAACCCGACTGCCTCCTGCCTATGGTAGAAAATGGCATCATTAGGAGGGATGCAACAGGGCTGGCATTATGCAACGCTTGGTCGGGAGCAGCGAACAGCAGAGCAGTTAACTCCCACTCGGACCAGAAAAGTAGGGGAGTGCCCTTTTGTCTGGCTTGTGAAATTTCAGCCCTGGAAAAGCCCCACACTATGGCGGTCCCCTAACTGGATCACCCTTGTGCTCTGTGCAGCTCAGGCTCTTGTGCTCACCACCAGAGGTGCCACGCAGACCAACAGCAGGACCCTTGTAGTAGGCACGGGCGGGATTTTTTGTCTCCCTATGGCAGACTACATCAAACCCTGCGTTAGTTAAGCCATGGAGTCTGGTCTTTCTATTCCTTCTTCTATTTGACCTCTAATCTAAGGGTGCGAGTAGTGGTATCACCAATAGACCAAATGACTCAAGCACGGACCGGGATGGAGCAGCACCTCGGGCTGCCGGAGACCTCCAAAGAGATGGGGACTGGCGGCACAGAGAGCTGAGCACCCTGCGCAGAGCCCTCCCTCTGCAGATATTTCATGGTAAGTAGGGCTGGGGTGCCAGCGTTGATCAGCCATTACTAATTATTAGGTGCCTCACAGCTAACGAATGGCCCTCTCAGGCTGGCTGTGTCCACAGTATAAAGGGAAAGCATCGGGATTGGCATCTCCTGGCACTGCAGTGCCAAGAGAGATGGAGTTAACGTGGTTTGGTTTTTTTTAAATAATCTCCAAGCATTTACTGCAAGTCAGGACTGAGACACTGGAGGGGAAAGCTGCAGCACTGCTTCCCATGTACTCTCTTCCGTGCTGAGCAGACCCAGGCCCTTGGGATATGGATTTCAAGAGCAATAAATTCACTCTAAAAATTTAAAGAGGATGACGCAGAAAACTTCAAAAAAACAAACAAACCAGCCCCACACAATAAAAGCCATTTCTCTCCTGACGTCTCTCTCTAGTTACGGCATGACACATCAAGGTCAGATACCCTGTCCCACAGGAGCACGGCTTTGTACAGGGTGAAAATCGTCCCCCGATGGTGTGTGATGTCTGGTGTTTCGTAACGATAAACTGCGCTTATATAAACCCCAGGATTCTCATAGTGGGACATCATTTATAGCAAGCGTTCCCTTTCACAGGGCAGGAAAGCGCTGAGCTGAAGTGCCTTCAGGAGCTAGGAAGCGTCAAAAAGATATTTAACCTGCAGTTGCTGATCCCAGGCCCTGTTGTCTAACTCCTATATCATACCGCCTTCCTCACGCGAAGGAGAGCTCACATCTGTAGCTCAATAAATTAGCCATTCATAACAGGAGGTTTCTCTATGGCAGAAGCTGAACTCAACAGCAAGAATAATAATCCATATGTTTGTTATTGTGATCAGCCTCTCTGGAAGATAAAACTTAGGAAGCTCTGCTGGAGCATCATGAATGCTGCAGCGCTCAAGGCCCCCGATGCTTTCTGTGAGGAAAGGGGATGGGAACAAGGAGCCCCTCCCTGCCTAGAGCATTTCCACCCCACTGGTCTCCTTCACGGCTTGTTCAGTTTGCCTGCCATACTGATTTTTAGAAAATCTCTTTTTTTTGCTTTTAATGCAGTGGGTTTTCTTGTGCGTCGTCTCCTAAATGAATGCACAGGCTGTTTCTGGCGTGCTTTAAACCTTCATGCATTTTTAATGATTTACAAGGAAAAGAATTTTTTCTCTCTTTCTCTCTCTCCCTCTTCCCCCCCGCCCCTTTTTCTCCTCCTTGATTCCCTTTTTCTTTCCTGAAAAAAAGAAAAAAAAAAGAAAAAGAAGAAGTAATGACTTAATACATATCAAGTGGAATTGTTGGTTTGTGGTGACGGTTTTATAATCCCAGGTTCAAGTTTTTTCTATTTAATTATGCACTATAATTCTCATGAACTATAATGCAATAACAAAAGCATGCACCAGAGTTGGCATAAGTCTGTTCTTTATTAGTATGGGTATGGGTACTGTGCTTTATGTGTGAAATAAAATATTTGCAACTAATGCTGAGTCTGTTTCTTTAGAATTACACAGAACACTTCTTCCTTTAAAACACTGAAACTGGGGCTCTCTCTTCCCTATTTGGTCTGCTTCACCCTTGATAAATTCAATTGTACTTCATTTCATGATGCCTTACTTGTTTGTAACTGCCTTTGTAATACCTTAATTGAATAGAGGGTTCATACATTAACCTGAAGTCCTCTATAGTATCTTAGTTTATGAAGGTTAAAAGTGATTAACTGATGAAAGGCTGCTTGCTGTAAATATTGACATTTCCCCAACCTGCCAGGGTTTTGATTAGCTCCTGAAGTTGCCTTAACAGTTTTGTTTATCAGGTTATCAGCAGTTCCAAAAGCTTATAAGCATCAGGACTTTTCTCGTGCCAATTACCGCTAATGTTTCAGACACTGAAGGCAAATGCATAACAATGTATGGTTGAGTACATTCATCACCTTTGAGTGGGAGTGTGTGAGTAATATTAAACTTGGTTGTAAATATTTGCACAAATGGGACTAATTTTGCAAAAATTAATTTCTCTTTCTTGCAGGCACTTTATTTCCTTTTCATTCAGTTTTGATGATGATGTGTTTAAGTCATTTTGTTATTTGGAAAGAAGACTAGTTTCTGGAGCAAGCAAGACTGCTTTTTACAGCTGCAAATGGTTTATGTGCAAGATTCTGCCTTGCCCAAAAGCAGCTTGGATTTGACAGCCAGTGATGGTGAACTTTGTAAAGTTTGTAGCTGGTATTTTAGAGAATTCCTCTGAAATCTGCCTTTGGTCCTGGCTCTGACTTCCTCAGCATTTCCATAAGTGTTCCTGGCGATGAATATTTAACCCTTCTGTTTACCATAATGCTCATAGAGATTAAAAACTCCTGAACCTGTAAAAAGTCAGATTTTGTGAGAGGGCTACCTTTAAAATGTCTTGTAGGTAGCAAAATGCTACCCGGTGACTTAAGTAACCTGTCATGCAGCTTGTAAAGTCAATACTATATATATATTACCTACTTTTAGCACTCTTTACTGCAAACTGCTCACAGGTGACCCAGGGGCTTCACAAACAGGAGGAGAAACCCTCCCACACCCAGGAATAATGTCAGGGGCAAATTTAACCAGGGCAGTGCAGCTGGGTGGATCCCGAGATGGGAGCTGCAGAGATGTGCAGAGCTGCTGGCATCCATGCTGGGCTCACAGCCACCCTGAGCTCAGAATCTGCCTCTCCTCCAGCCTTGCCGCAGAGACACAGCGGTAGAGACCCTCCCTGCCCTTTGCCAAGCAGCTCTTGAGAGCTATCAGCTTCTTTATTTTGAATTAAGCATTGCTATTGAGGGTTCAGGATCCATCTTTGCATGCCTGTTCCCACCTACATATGTTGGGGAGGGGGCTGCCTTGCTTTTTATTAGCTTGTGATCTCCATGATTTGCTGAGATTTAAAATCGCCTTGGGTGTGACCTAGCCTGTCTTTCCTCAGGTGTTCGCACCATTTCTAGTCCTCTTGTATAACCCGTGTCCTTGTAATGTGTGCCAGGCTGTTTCTCAACAAACAGCAACCTAAACAGAGAGTGGATGCTAAGGCACGTTAAACTCTAGCTTGCTAGTTTCCCTTTTGATTAAAAAAAAAAAAAAATTAAAAAAGTCACAGCTGTGACTTCATTTTTATGATTTCTTTTCCCATGCAGAGGGGACATTTCTTAGCTACAATTGGTAGGATGTTCTTTATAATGTTAAAATATCTGTTTTCATGGTTGTGTTTTACTTTACAAACTGTGACTTGGCTGTGATATGACCTGCCTAAAGGTGTTTTCTTTAGTATTTGAGGATCCTGAGAATCTTTCTAATATAGCTGTGATTTCATCTCTGACCATGGCAAAGAAAGACACATGCATGTGAATAATATTTCTGAAGTTTCTTACAAGAGAAACAATTCGTAATCTAAAAACATTTAAAGCAATTATGTTCTTCTGGGTTAGGGGAATTTCAAAGTTTGGGGCTTTTCTTGTTTTTTCCTACCCAAACAAGTTACTATGCATGTGTTCATTTCTGTCATCCTGGTCTGAGCTTCTCAAGGGCTTATGTTGCACTAAAGGAATGAATGCTGAAAATATTAGTTATGGCATTCATAAACTTCACTCTTAAGAGCTGTGATGTGCTGCAGACTCGCTTTTGAGTGGACAGAGAATATCTCAGTGAGTCCCAGAGCTGTGACACCATCAAGGAGTAGTTGCAAAGAAAGCTGTGTGCTGAAACTTGCGGTGAAGCGTAAAATCAAAGAAGAATTACTTGGGATTTTTGTTAAGTGACAAATCAAACAATTGTTTAGGTTACCAATATTTCGCTGATTCAGAAAAATGCTCAGTAGACAGTGAGATGTGATGGTTTTGGCTGAGTTCTGCTGTTCTCCTCCACCCTTGACTGCATTTACTTTCCCACAAGTCCTTAGCTTAACTAAGCCTTGCTTGTTCCCTACATGTCATTTACATTCAACCACAGGGAATAAACATCTGGACACACATGCTTCAGTTTCATCAACCAGAAGCGCAAGCAAGCACCAGGCAAAGTTCTCCAACCCATGCATTTTCCTGTGCCCCTGGAGAAAAGGAGGGTAAATAGATGCCCTTCGTTTTAGGTATAAGTGCCATTTATACTGAAACGGTGCTGTATTTTAATAAACACACTATGAGGTGTGTCGCTTTAATTTTAAGAGGAAAATAGCTTAATGTTTTGCTACTTGTTGTGTTCCTAAGGGTATGCTGCACCTTTGGCTGCTGGTTTGCTTCTGATGGAGGACCTTTTCATTTTAAACTGTCTTCAATACCTGTTTCTACTCTTCTGCTCAGGCTTTAAAGTGAACCCATGGGCTGAGTGCTGCAAAGGTGGAATGGCTTCCTAACTGCTATCCTTGAGCCTCATATATGTGGAAAAGATGTGTTGCTGCCTGCTCTAAGGGGTGGGCACTGTACTTGGGTGGATAAGCTGAAGGCATTGCCAACATCTGCCTGGCATTAAGGCAGGCAGATTTCAAAGGCATCAAAGCAGCCAAGTTCCTCTGGAAGGGAATGGGTGTGTGCCATCTCTTTGAACTCCTTGCAAAACCCAGGCCCTGTTTGCTGGGAAAAGGAAGCGTAACCTTTTGCATCAGCTCCACCTCTCTCACCTCTTTATGATGCACTGAAAAGTAATCCTGTGCCTCCCTGGAAGATCAGATCTCCCTGAACGCCCATCCCGCAAGGGTGGGCCACTTGCATGAGTCATGGTTGTAGTGGCTTCTCATCCTTTTTATTGGAAGGTGTTTAAGGAATATCATCATAAATGTATCCTGAATTAGTAACAGCCAGGCAGATGTAGCTATTCTGGTGCTGGGTGTCAAAAAAAGACGGGGGAAAAAAAAAAAAAGGCACTATATGCATCTGAGCTCCTGGAAGGATGAAGCCACGGTGCTTCCCTTGGAGCAGCGCTTCTGCTCTGCCACGTTGGATCCCATTACAGCTGCAACAGCCCCATCTAGTCCTGTTACCTCGCACTGGCTGGCAGCAGTGTGACACCCTGTGCGGCTCAATTCGCTGCAGCGTGGCACAGCCTACCCTGACGGGATGTATTATTGATGCTGAGGAAATGCAAGTGTTACAAGGGCTTTGTTCAGAGCCGCTGAGCCAACTAACAGTACAGAAGTAGCTAAAAGCAGGGAGTGCCCATAAATTCACAAATGCACTTGTTTAGCCATTGATTTAGATGTCTGGCCCTTTATTCCGGTTGCCCAAACCTCCAGTGTATTTTTCTTGTATCTGCAATGAGGACTGTAACTGTTACAGGGAATCCTGTGGAGAAAGCAGGACCTCAAAGCAGCTGCAGAGTATTGCCTGTAAAGCTGGCCTCGGAGGCTAAAGGGACGTGGGGAGGAAAAAGGGACATATGCATTAGCGTCCCCCCCACGAACCTGTTTTGAGCCACTGGGGAGAATAAGGAGCGAAATCTTCTATAGCTAAAGAAATCTGTAAGATTTTCATGTCCCTGATAAGTGGGTGAGCGTTCATTGTGTAAACTGGCATCAAAGTTCAGAGAGGGTCCCCGAAGGATTGGCAGAAGTGCCTTAGCGTGCTGGCTGCTACCCCAACACGCCGCCCCTGTCTCTCCGCATACCTGTCACAGGCATAGAGCCGGTCTCTGCTGCGTGGCAATGCTGCTTACTGGAAAGATTATGAAAGTCATAAAAATGTCAGCTTCTGTATTTCAGTTCTGTAAACTACACGTGCACAACGCTCTCCTCGCATCCTGTACAACCAGCAAGGGTTGCCTTTGGCTTTCTGCTTGAATAACAACGGGGACGTCTCCCACCATTCTGACAAGGGTCTGCGGTACAGGCGTCTCCCTGGCATTGCTGCCCTCATACAGTTCTGGATGGAGCTGAGCTCAAAGGGGTTTGGGGGCATGAAGGCATGGCCAGCTGCACCACTGATTTAAAATAGGATGTGGTGGAAAAAAGTTAGGTGAAGTTTTTAATGCTGCTGGTGCAGCTGCATGAAACACATGTTGTTATTGATTGTTACTTGTGCAGAATTGGCTGGGTATTTTGGGAGGTTTCTGCAGTTGCTGGTTTGCTTTGAACAATATTAGACCTGTTGTTTCAAAAGATGGCCATTTAAATGCATTATTAAAGTAAAGTGCAGCCGCTGGTAGTAAATTCCTCAGTTTAGGGGGTGAATCTTGACAGCTGCCCATCAAAAGGGAATCCTTACACTTTGGGTCTCAAAGGCAGGAAAAAAGAAAGAGGCAGATGAATATTGTGGAGCATGGAGCTGTGTGTGACTGGGTGCCGAGTCTATCAAACCTTTAAGTGCACACTCAGGTTTAACATCCATCCTTACTTAGCAAACCCAAAAGTGTTTAGGCAGACACCTATTGGCTTTCTGGGCTGGATGCAGCTGGCAGGTGGGTCATACAGAGACTCTGCAGCTGCTCTACCTGTCATGTATACCGGCACCAGGTAGGGCTTAGAGCAAACCCCAGTCCCTTTTTCCCCCAAAGCACTGGTTCAAGGGGAGTTGAAGTCAGGAGCATGCGTAACTGCTGTGCAAGAGATCAGGTCTTTGGAGCCCGAGTCGCGTTCTGTTAGACTCCATATGAGACTCTCCATTGACTTCAGGCCTTTGTATTGGTCCCTTATCTGTGATTAAAACTTTTTAAAAAAGGAACTTGGCATGAAAACCAGGTGTGAGTGTTATGTTCCTGGCACAGAGCCAGCACAGCCCCTGGTCTCCAAAGGTTGGTGGCCTTGGGTTTTGCACTACTTTGCCTATTGTTAGAGAAATGTCCTTCTGTTACAGACTGGGGTTTTTTGCTATTTGCAAAAGTGACTGGCTTTGCTGCACACATGGAAGTTTTAATAATTATTCCCAAGCAGCTCTGAGAGTTTTTTAACATGGAAACAAGTTCTACATTACTCGTTAAATTGGTCAAATTTCAATAAAGTCAGGAAAACATCTTGAAAACAGCATGAATATAATTTACAAAGAAAACAATCCAAGCGTTACTGCCAAAGAGTTTTCCAACAGGAAGGAAGAAAGAATTTCTCTTTCCCCCCACACAGAATGACTGTACTGTACATTAAATTAGTGGTTTTTGGAGTGAAGGAAACCACCACAGGATCCACAATGTTAATAAGAGCGAAGCTGGTACCTGATGTGAAGATAGGTCTTCCTTCTTTGTTATCTTCCTAAGTTGTATGAATCCTGGCTGCCAATACTCATATTCCTGTAAGTAGCTCTATATCAGCCTCTTTATCCTAGATGAGCTCTTGCTTGCTGTGTTTTTAAATCTAGCAGTCAAACTCCACGCGGGGGCTGAAGTTTGGCAGAGAGGGTCTGGATTCTCGGCAAACATGGAAGTGAATGTGATGCCCTCTTCCCCTAATATCACATTGTCCTTTAATTAATCTGCTGAATCAGAGCCTGCATGAACCAAGTGCAAAACCATGGGCTGATCTGCCTACCGCAAACCTCTCTGGACTCCTCGGAACCAGCACGATGCAGGGAGGCAGCGCCCGAACCACTGTGCGGTAATCTTGGTTAAAGGGTCTCATCGCAGGTGAAACCCTTGTTGATATTCCTACTCAGAGCTCAAAGTAAAAAGATGGGGAGCATAGCAGAGCATTAATAGCAAATATCGTGCTTATTTCTTAATGAAGGAGGTTCAGACATATACACGCCATGCTACATGTACACGGCCATGTGAAGGGATTGTCACAAGTAGGTATTGACTGGAGGCGTTATTGTTGTAATTACTTGTACTATCAACTCTACTACCTGAAAGGGAAATATAAAGCAGACCCAAACTTGCCTGATGTAAATCTACAACTTTGTCTGGTGACCACATTTTGCAATTTTGAGATGTTTTTGCGCTGACATGAAAAGTAATCTTTCCAAGTTTTTTTGCAATGTAAAACTCAGACCTCATGATCAGGGCCTGGACTGATTGCCCATTCTCCCCTCCTTTTATTGAGAGGGACAAGTTAGTCCACTCTGAACTTCACAAACCTTTCTGTTGAAATCTCGGGCAAAATCAAGATAATTTTTGCAAAATATTTTAGCTTTGGTAACAGGGCAGGTTTTTTGCTCAAAAAAACCCAACCAACCTTTCAGTAGAAACAGTTCCAACACATTTTCTCTTTCAATTTGTATATAATCTTCCCCTGAGGTTCCTTTGCAACAGATACGAACGCGGGGTGGGGGCAGGGGAGTGGCTGTGCAAAACCCACAAACACGTTTTTGGAAGTGCTGCCTTTTGCAATGAGGCTGCTGCACAGTTTAGTTTGACACTTTCAGAAATGTTGTGAGCTTTAATGAACTAAAGCACTTTATCATCGTTAGAGAAATTGAGTTCTACAAGGTTATTAGTAGACTTTTTAAGGGCAACATCTGTATAGGAAAAATTAAAATCTCAAACTATGTTTCTCACCAATAGCATTGGAGGGAGAAACATGGAAAGGGCACAGCTACTAATTAAATTATTGTGCGTTTTTTTCCTCTTCACTGTTAGTTTAACAGCTGTGCTCCATCTCTGAGGCATATTTGTCTTTATCTTTGGCCACTTTGTCAGAGTTGGCAGAAGGAATCTTAGGTGGGGTTGTTCTCTTAGCAAATTAAACAATGACCAAAACTTTGCTCATTTCTTCCATCATTATTTCAGATTTCCATGTCTTCATTTTGACTTAGCAATATAGAGGCAGCATGTCTCTACTCTTGAATATGGAGCAAGGGGTGGGGACAACTCAAGGACCATAGGGCCTACCAGGGTCTGCCTTTTTCATGAGAGTGTTCAGGGACTGCTCCGTGCACCATACCATCCACCTACACACAAAGACAGTATAGTAAAATGCTTTTACAGCATTTTAAGTGCATAAAAGTGCTCGGGTCTATATCTTGTCCTCAGGCAGAGTAATGCATTGGTGAGATGGATTTTATCTGAGCTAGGTGACTATTAGGGGTAGTAAATACTGTTTAATATAAGCTATTTGAGATACAAACAGTTCCAGTATTTTCTATTTCTTCATTTTAGTGCCTAACGACCATCAGAGGATTTAATCTGTCAATAGACTATACAAATACCCAAGCCACCTCCATCTGCTGCTGTGACAGAATACAACTAACAGCAAAAACCCAGGTACTTGCCTTTGCTAATCTTTCAAGTCTCCTTCTGGCCAGTTTGGCAAACTTGTGTAAGAAATCTGACTTTGAAGCTTAGGCTTACATTCAGGCTTTATTGTTTGGTTGTGTTGGTCTCAGTGGAGAACACAGACGAGAGGGGAAGGAGCAGGACAGGTAGAAACAGCACAGGGAAATGCCAGGAGATGAATCTGAATAGAATTCAAGGAAGCAAGATGCTCAGATAGTGGGAGCAGTGGGAGGAGAAGGGAAGTGGGCTCGAAAGTGGGACCCCAGATGCTCTGTGTCTTTGTGCAGAAAGTCCCAAGTCTGTTATATCCCTGGCACCTAGTGGTGATGGCATGGTTGCTTATTGCTGTAGCAGATTTCAGGGACGTCCCAGGAACACCTTTCCATCTGACGTACAGTCGAGCAAAAAAGAAGGCCAAATTCAGGCATTTAAATAGATGCCGGTTCATGTCCCCTGGTGTCAGCAGGCCCATTTACACCAGGTCAGTTTGGCTGAAGTGTATGCTCTACGCTCGTGGCATTGGTTTGTGGCTGCTGAGGTCTTGAGCTGAGGGAGCTTGATCACAGGGTGTCAGCCACAGCCTGGGTTTCCCTTCCTTTCCCTTTGACTTGCAAAATTTCAAAACAAACAAGCAAAAACTGCCTGGGCCAGACAGGCTAACCCACCTGCAAACTGCTCCAAAATTTAAAAAAAAAAAATTTACTTGAAATCTGAAAATATCCATGGGTGTGTTGGGCAAGGTTTTCTGGGCTTAATGATCCTGACCAGCAGGTATGTTGTGGTGTACAACTGGAGATGCCTTAAAGGACCGGAGCTAAAGAACTGGAGCAGGACACTCTGACAGAGCCTTCCTCTGACTGAAATTGATGTAAATCTGCAGGGAAAAGGCACTATCTCACTCAGCTGCTGGCAACCACATCCCTGTGAGTTATTTCCAGTTGTATACCCAGAGTTGAAATGTTGGCATGTCTGTGAGGATGGCAACCGGTCTGGTGCCATGAGACCTGCCCATCTCCAGTAGAAAATATGTTCAGTCAGTGCCTGCATGTGACAAAATCATCCTGAAGTAACCTACTCGCCCAGTAACACTCGCTGGTGTCCCCTATCACTCTTACCGGTGGCGTGCTGAAATGCCGGGTGAATGTTATGATGATCTTTTGGCAACCCCCGATGGAAGAAATAGAACACCAATTTAAAACACAAAGAAAAGGCTCAAAGAATCTATCATTATTAATCCTGCTGTCAGTTTTAATTTTGGGGACATTACCTCACTCAACACTCGTTGGAGAGAGCTGCCAAAAATGATGATGTCATCATCACCAGGCACATCTGACCCTGGCTGCTGATTGCCAGTGTTGAGTGCAAGTTAATAAATCCCCTGGTACCTGGATACACATTGGAGTTTTATTACAATGCAGGCATTCCACGATACCCCGGTAATTAAACAGTCTGGGGAGGAAAGAAACTAAGCCACTATTTTCTCCTGTTTAGAGAAATTGTAAAATATAATTGTCTTTCAGATCAGCTTCCTTCAACTGTCATGTAAACCTGTGTTTTGATTGTACTGAAAGGCTAGGAGGAAAACTTGGATGTAGGCAGAAATGCGAGATAAAATACAAGTGTGAGATCAGATCTGCTTGCCCAGGATTACTACTTGCAGACTGAAGTGGCTCCTAAGTTTGTGCATCAGGGCAGAAGCCTGAGGTCCCAAAGCAGCGAGGTGGTGGTCGCAGGACCTGCTCGGGGCAGGAGAAGTCTGTGACAGTTCCATGTGTGTCCGTTAGTGCTGATGGCCACCAGCTCACCCCCATCGGTCTGTCAGGTTGGCTGCTGCTGTCCTGAAACCCCAAGCTCGGACGAGGGCTTGAATTATTTTGTGATCTGGCTGGTGGAGGCTCATAGGAAGAGAGACATCCCTTGCCAGCCTGAAGTCCTCCTCAAGCCATGGTACCTATGGATGGCTGTACCTGCTGTGGTGCCGGCAGAGCGATGCTAGTCCCTTGGCCTCCACAGCCACCCACCCATCCAGCCTACCTTCCCTTAGTCATGGTGGCCCAGGGCCTGCATCTCATCTCCCAGTGGGTTGCAGGATCTGGCCCAAGGTGCTTGACTGGTCCCCCTGATGCCTGGTCTGCCCAGACCATAGGAGCAAAAGCCAGACTTGCCTTCATGTGCTGAGCTTGCCAGACCTTCCTTCCCCGGGACCTTGGGCAGGATGGTCCCAAATGTGGTCTGGGATGGCTGCTCATTGGCAGCCTTGGGGACGAGGGTGAGCTTTGAACCAAGTCTGACAATCAGGGCGCTCCACCTCCAAGAGCCAGAAATATTTTCATTTCTAAGGAAAAGTGCAATTCTGGCATCTCTGTGTAGACTCAGGAGTGGGGTCCCACCACAGTCATGCCTCTACCTCCCTGCCACCCCTGTGAATGGCCTGCCATGGGGGATTTTGGGTGCTGTTCTCTAGCAGAAGAGCAGAGCATCCAGGTCTGAACCCTATCTGAAGTCCTGAATAGGGGCAATATATATTGCTCATGAGTAGTGGATCTTCATTTTCACTCTTAGCCCATCTCCAGACATAGCCACAAGATGAGACAGACAAAGTTTTCATAGGATTGCCACATTCCCATGGCAATAGCAGCATAACTACTCCCAAATTTATAGAACCCATTGAATAAAAGAGCAACTGAAGAAGTCAAGTTGATGAAGCAAAACCTTTGAAAGTGGGAGCAGAGCTGGGGACTTTCACAATAGAGAAAGCTTTCAAGTCACGCTTGTTTGGAGCTGACATCTGTTTACCTTTAAAGGTCTATAAATAATATTACCTTTCCTCTTTACTGACTACTGGAGATG
This sequence comes from Haliaeetus leucocephalus, assembly GCF_000737465.1. Taxonomy (NCBI): domain Eukaryota; kingdom Metazoa; phylum Chordata; class Aves; order Accipitriformes; family Accipitridae; genus Haliaeetus; species Haliaeetus leucocephalus. Next base: position 9,412,268 of record NW_010973092.1, read on the forward strand.
ATGCTTTGCTTCTGTTTACGGACCCTCTCCTCCTCTATCTTGATATTGGAGTTATCTGGCTGAGCAATTTGACATCATCATCATCACAGACATTTCCCCTATCTCTATAGCAACGTGTGATGATGCCACAAACAGAGGATTATGCAATCTGTGTAGGCTCAGATGGAAGGAGAGGCAGGGTTGGGAGCTCTGATTTAAACACAAATGTCTCTAATAACAGTAAGGGGAATACAGAAACTTGTTGGCAAAGGAAATGTTTTTTTGTATAAACATTCTCATTTTCCAAGTTTTGCTCCAGTGGGAAAGTCCCTCCTTAAAGTCCTCCTATACATATATATATGTATGTATTATATATACACGTTCACACACAGATATGCATATTTGTTAGTAAATCAATATATGCAAATGCAATATTGTTTCCAGCATTGTGCAGGCAGAGGTTTTGCCAGCTCCCTACGCACAAACTCTAATGCTTCCAGCATCTATTTTGCTTCACTCATCCTGGGCACAGAGGTGCTGTGGGTCTGCCCAGACCTCATGCTCCCTCTTCAGCAGAAGACTGCCCTGGCAGACCGCGCTGAATGTCCTCTTCCATGTCTGGGCACATTTGTGTCCTTGGCTAGATGGGATCAACAGCCTCCTTGTTCAGACCCACCTTGTCTTTTCTCTACCAGGTTTGTCCTGTGGTTAAAGCACAAGAGAAGAAGCATAAGGGTAGTTTTAAATCTCTGTCTTCCCAAAAGCTTTTTGGCAAAGTCTAAGGAAATGCATTTGAAGCCCTTTGTGCCTCAGTTTCTCTAACAATGGAACAAATAAATCTCATTCTTAAGGAGGGAGTGAGGATAACTTCGCTCTTGTTTCTGAGTGCTCTGACTCTTTGGTGAAGTGGTCCATGGAGACTCTGGAAAACATGCTTGTGGGTGTTTCTTCTATGTTTATCTTATTTTTATTGAACATATGAATGCATCCTATCTAGCACATGTTGTCAGAATCAATAACTGTGCCTTGTTAGCAGTTTTTCCATTTATGGCATATTGTCCTGACATAGCTGTAAAACCTCAATGAATATGGTTTTAATAACCCAATGGTATTTAACGTACAATCGCTGTCTTATTAAGTCTAAATTAAATCCTTACTTGAGACACTTAATTTAAAGTGTGACTGATCTTTTCCTGGCCTGGAAGGAGATACTTAAGTGACGCTTCTTCCAATTTGGCCACATGGCTGAGGGGGTGGGATTTAAATAATGTATTTTGATGATACTACTCATCTGGTTAAAGCCGAATTGCATCATTTTATGAACACTCAGAGTCAGGATCAAATTAAACCCAACTTCCCACCAAGTTAACTCAGCTAAACTTCAGAGCTTAGCACTGTATTTAAAATACACACTTATTGTGACTATCCACTCATCAGCATCTGCTTGGCTTTTCCAAAGGAAAAAATGAAATGCACCATATTTTTCTACTCAGAGCCTCTTGTGGGGTGCCTTTTGAGTTGACAAAGACAAGGCTTACATTCTGCTGTGGGCATACTAATAAAATAAACCTAATAAAATAAACATTACATGCAATAACGATGCTACTAAATCTAAGTTCAATGTGTAGCTAAAGTGTTACCCACAGATATATTTAGAGTGATGTGCCTGGACTTCTCTCCATCCTTTTCCAACCCAGAGTCACATAAACATTTGCTAAATTGAAAGCATCGTCAGGACCAATGGGAGCTCCACAAGCAACTTTGGCATGTGCAAAGCTGAGGAGGGCACAGAGCTTGCAGATAAATGATGTGCTGTCATTTCTGCATGCCAAGGCCACCACTGAAGAACGGCCAGACCTAAGGGTTTAGAAGAAAAGTTCTGAACAAAAGTGCCTGGCGAGACATTGGAAGCTATCACGTACATTGCTTCTCTGCTTTGTGCTTGGGTCACACAATAATCATTTTGTTGGATTAATGCAAGTCTTGTAGTTGAAGGCGCACGGGAAAGGAAAGCATCCTTTAGTACAGGCAGATATGAGATCTTGAGGTTTACGCCCGGGAAGCCAGCGCAGCCAAGTGACTAGGGCACTGCAGAGGGACCCAGGAGAAGTAGGGGCAGTGGGGCGACTTCTGGCAGGACTTCGGTTTCCCCATCTGTTTAGCCTCTAGGCCTTTGACAGCACTAATGGAAAGTTAGGCAGTGCCATCATTGTAGCTTGCAGCTCAAATTCTAACTGCATCCTGAACTAGTCTGTCTGGTTTATTTATTGAAAATAAACTCTGGAGTATTTTAGTTCATTTTCAGTATAAAGTGGAAGCTTGTTCCAAAAAAGAAATAGGAAAGAGAGTTCCTAGAATAGCAGAAATCTTTTTATCTGTGGTAAAACTCTGCTGAAAAAGCCTCTGTAGATTTACCTGCTGTTGTGCTGGATGATGTGCCTCAGCCCCCATGCTGGCTGCTGCACCGTGGTTCTTTGGGCAGTCACTGGAAGGATGTGGTGGAATTGGTGGAGAACTACACCCTCAAGAGGTTGTCTGGACAGGCTCTTTTTCAGGGCTGTCTCCATATTGAACAAATTGGGTGATTTGTGCTTGCTTTCTAGTGAACTTGGTGGTTTTGCCCACTTTTAGAATGAACTTGTGCTTTGCAGTACTTCAGGATCTTTCTTTATCAAAGCCCCAGCTGCTGGATTTATGGGATTATGCAAGAGTTTCTGCTGTCATTCAGAAAAACCAAAGGAAAACTCAAGTCCAAGTGATTTCAGGGGAAGGGTTCAAAGTGTGACCAAAACCAGAGGTCAAGCGTGTGGATAATATAAGTGTATTCCTCCTTTAAAGACCTCAAAGTTTCCTGTGAAGCATTGTCATGACTGCTTTAGAGGCTTGACTCCACGATGTCAAGTGCTTAGAATTGGCAATACTGCTGCTGTATGCAAGTGAAGGGGCAGGACAAGGTCAGTTAATTGGAAGACTCTCTCTACGGTGGCTCACCACAAAGGTGCTTGGAGGTCTGCTTGCAAGGCAGCTGCTCGAGAGCAATCAGGGCTGGCTTTCAGAATTACAAACTTTGGGGCTTTGCAATGCCTATTACTGGGTGCAACCTCGCAAGGGGCTCAGGATAAAGAAAATGTTACTGCTATATAATCCTCTGAAAAAGTTTGAGCGTGCAGTCTGTCCTGAAAGCAAGGAGACTGCATCACCACCAGTAGAGCCTGCACTGAGGGCAGTGTAACACTTCGAGTAAAAATATTTGTGTTTCTATTATGTCTTACATCCAAGAACTTAACTGCTATTTGGTTCAGTTCAGTCTTGATGATTGATTTCTCCTGGATGCTCGGGTGAGAATTGTTTTAACAGTTTACAGATGGACAAATGAAACAGGGAGGTGTCCGATGTATTGCCCAGCACTGTAAACTAAGCCCGTGGCAAAACGATTGTATCCCTGTTTGATCCCAGCCAGGTTTGATCCCTCTTTTTTCCTTTTGTAAAAATTTGACTTCCTCCCTAGCATGTGTACACTTTAATAGCTGAATCACAGCAATAGAAAATGATGAGGCTGAAGACACTGATGAAGACCTTTCATAGTGATATTTATTGTTCTGGTTCTAAATCTGGAACGATCCTTATTGCAATAATTCCAGTTCTGTGAGGTATATTAGCTTTGCACATTTGTTGCTGCTGCTGCTATGCCTATATATTTAACAGTTTTCCAAATAATGTACCGAGGCTCACAAGTTTTAAGAGCTTTTCCAGGATGAAAGAGAAGGGAAAGGAATGTGCTCATCCAGAGTGTTTTCTCTATACCTCTTTTGTCTATCATTAATTAGGAAGGGTTTCAAGTGATAAAACCAGCTTGTTGTTATAAGTCATCCACACGCTAAATTAAAGTGGGCAAACTGACATGGCAGTTAAACCCTCAAAGCCTGAAGTCAATCAATAAAATCTATGGAAAATTACTCTAAGCAAATTAACATCCTTTAATACACAAATGCAGATTTTTTTTTTTTTTCATGTCTCTGCATAATAACTATGCACAAATTTCCTGTCCATCCCAATCTCATTCCAAGCCAAGCACCACACACTCTCCACTTTCCACCAGTACATATTCACAGGAGTCCATAACTCTCCACAGTGGAGTGACAGCTGGGGTAAAGCAGCGGGTCAGACTGGGAGCCAGGCTGGCTGAGGACACCGTGCCCTAGCTCCTTGTCACTCAATGCTCTCAGAATGATCTGATTTAGGAAACCCTACTGAGAAAAGCTTTTTGACAAAGCCAAGCTACAGAGCGGCCATAGGGGAGTAAGAACGTCAGGTGGGGTGGGAAGGGGGCAGGAAAGGATGGTGAGAACCTGGAGGCAGGAAAAATTCCTAACATATGTTTGCTGTGCTGTTACCTGCAGAGTACGTTCCTGATATCTGTTGGTACTTGCCTGAGTCCATGGCTGAGAGCAGCAGAGAGGAGTTGGAGGAGCAGACTGGGGAGAGCCGGTCACGGCACCCACCAGAAGCGACCCCCTGCCCTGAACCAGGTCTGTGGTGTGTCCTCTCTTTCTGGTGGATTTTCTCCAAGACATCTTTTTGACTCTTTCCTTAAATTTGCCAATCCTAATCCCACTGAATGTGCGAGCGGAGAAGAAAACTGGATGCAAACAGGTTTGGAGAGTAGAGCTAGTAGATCAGATAGGTTTACAGAGCAATGGAACTTAGTGCTTTCTGGGGGCTAAGGACACATACCATCCATCTTTCTATGTACCCTTGCAAGCACTCAGCATTAATATCTGAGGGCCTTTTAGTGCCACTGAAGAATTTATTCTCACAACACCACTGGGAGAAAGAGGATTTCATAGCTCTAATTTCAGTATGAGTAGGAATTTGAGAAACTGAGCTATAGAGCTATTGCTTTCCACTTAGCTCCTGTCTATGGATATTGTCAAAAGATTACAAGACTTGATAGATGAACTAGAGAGTATCCCATGAATTTTATTCCCTTCCTATGCATCAGTGTTCCTAGAGCTCTAAGGACCTTGAGTATATGTAATTGTTTCAGATGATTTGGGCTAAGTCACTGCAGATGGAAAGTGCAATAGGCCAACAAACTAAAGGATTTGAGGTATTTTTAATTACATGGTCAAAAGCTGACAGTTTGCTGAAGGAGAAAAGAGTCCGAGGTTGTGAAATGTGGGAGTTCATTTTTCTGCCAGTAAAGCTCTGGAATGGGTTTTCTAGATGTTTCCTATCAAGACATTGTCCTAATAAAAATTTTTCTTTACGCAAATTGAAATTTTCTGCAGGAAAATTCTGACTTTGCTGAGTTGCCCCCTCCCCTTGGGAAAATTTAAACAGGGCTTCCTGGCTTCCTACTGGGAAGATTTTTGCCAATTTTATTTTCTGCCTGAAGGGAGAAAAACAAATTGATGCGTGTTTTCCAACAGCCAGCAGAGCTGGGAGGAGGAAGGAAAGGCCAAGTGTCCTGGCTGTCTGCCTGCCACACAACGCGGTCACCTCTGCCCATTGGGTTGGGTGGGAGAAAGGGAGGCAGGGGTCCTGGAGGACTGGTCTCTGGAAATCTACCCAAAATTTTATTGTTGTTTTGAATTTTAACCTATTAAAAAAGCCATTTTGAAACCTCCTCTAACCAATTTTTTTTTCACAGAGCGAAGGATGCAAATTTGTTCAATTTTTTTTTTTTCCTTTGGAATGGATTTGCATTTTCTGGGCTGCTCCCCTCACATGACAGCTACAAGAAAGCTGAAAGGACAATTACTTTTGTGCAGAAATCTGCAATACCTTGGCAGCTGGAATTCCATCAGATAAGCAATAGTTGATTAATATTGGACAGTAGGAGGAGACAAAAAGGGATAGTATGGACGTATTGGAAAAGCACTCACAAGAGCTATTCATGGATTTGCAATATTCCAGCATAGATTGCCAATGTCGCATTAAAATATTGCCTCAGAAGCAGTTCCTTAGACCCAGTGCAGGATAAGCTGATGAACAACCCCCTCCTTCTCCTTTCCACGTATCTCCTTCAATGACATTTCCACCCATTTCCTCTGTCTGTTGCCAGTGGCTTGAGCAAGGTTGGTTCAAATGAATTTAAAGCAGGGATAAATATTGTCAGTTCAAATCACAGCTTTCGAGTCTGTCCCCAGGATTGTCCCCAGGGCAGGCATCCCTTGCTGAAACAGGTCATAGTCCCTCTCTAGATGAGAAGAATGAGGTGGGGGGTGGCAAGGAAAAGGCAAGAAAGGGAGAAATCCAGTAAGCAAGCAAACGATTCGCAGAGCAAAGAGGACATTCAAGCTTTTGCGTTTCTTTTCTCATTGTAGTTTATTCCAAATCCTGCTGCAGCCTTCCTGGAGGAGGGGGAAGGGCATCGGCTGATTTGCATCTTATGTTACGGTTGACAGTAGGAGGTCTTAATTGGGGCACCAAAGAGCAGGTGTATGCTAACGTTAATCTTCCCTTTCACCTGTCACTCATGCAATGAATATGATGTCTCCCTCTCATTAGCAGCCCTATGTCACATGCCGGGGAGCTTTGGAAGGGTCCCTCTGAAACTTGTTGGGATTGATTTTGCTGCCTGCGCTGGGTTATTACTGCCAAACCCTGGACAACCGCTCCCAAGGAACACATCTGTCCGGTGGAGGTATGGATGAGCACCGCCTAATAGCCTCAAATCATATGTGCCTTGTGGAAAAATGAACAGTAATTCATATATCAGCCTTATGATAAACAGATAGAGACTGGCTCATTTTGAAAATAACACATCGTGTTCTTGAGTGTTACAGAGATGACCTTAGGAGGAAAGTTAATTTAGCAAAGACATTCAATTTGGTATTATCTCCAAATGTTGATTCCTGGAATCATTACTCACTCCATAGTCAGGCAAAACTTCCCTGGATTTCAAGGACTCCAGCTGGAGCCAAGAGGAAATTGGCCTGGGAGAGGATGAAATAGTAATTCTAGAATTTGAACCTCCATCTCTTGCAGTTCACCTATCACAGCAACAAAAGCCTAATCCTTTGCTTGAGTGATGCAGAATATTAGGAAACAATTATGAACAGCCAAAAGCAACTAAACCTGCTTTGTTTTGCTCTTTGTGCACTGTGAACTCTGTCTTGTGAGGAACCTGCAGAAAGGACGAGGATCTCTGTCTCCCGGCCACGCATTCCTCACAAAGAGAAGGAAAAAAAGGAAAGTCATCTAGCAAGGAGTTTATCTAAGCTTTTTACATTCTTCTAGTGCTGCTTTGGAACAAGTTTCACATTGGTTCATTCAGAGGTGAAATAAATAATTATCTTTGGGGGAAAAAATTCACGTGGTTAAGAGTATTATATTCAGAGAGCAACGGTTTGTTGGCCATGAGTGTGATCCAGGGGGATGAGCATCAGCTGCAGCCCGTGTTCTGAGTCAGAGCAGAGTCCCATGGGAATTGCAGCTGCTTCAGGGCCCTGGTGTTGGTGGATTTTCTTTAGGATGATGATGGTTGGCCTCTTCTTTTACTTTTATCATTCTCATCGGTTGTTGGGAGTTGGCTTTATCATCAGATTCCTTCCAAAAACAGTAATACTGTGATTCAATATAATGGAAACAGAGAAACAAATGGGACTGACACATTAATAATGTAATTCTAACTCATAATCTGTTTTTTGCTTCCTGAGATTGGGTCATGGTATGAGCCTTTTCTCTTTCCTGAGACTAGGGAAAAAAAAGCAACCAGTCGTAGTAGCTAATTGCTTAGCCCTTTTCGGGATAAAATGCCTCTGGAAAAGCACAGGGAGAAGCCCTAGCCTTCCCTCCCAGAGAGCGCATTTGGGAGCAACCTGCCTTGTTCAGACAGTTCATCAGTGATGCAGAACCCTCCTGCCTGCTAATATTGCTCCTGGACACCCTCCTGCAGGGACCACGCTGCTGGCAAACACACTGTTAAAAGCTGGGGTGGTTTAGAAATTTCCAAATGTTATTTCTCTTATGAGGAAGAGGTGCCATTCCCAGCTACTCAGATTAGATGCCACAAATTGCTATTGCTTCTGCCTGGAGGTTTTTCCCCCAGCCCGTGCTGCAAGGGGAGACTGTACAGCCCTGTACACAGGACAGGGGCTGGCAGTGAGGATCAGGACCCACGTTTGCAGACCCACCATCACCTACTGCTGCTTAACTAGAGAAGATTCCCCGACAGCCAGATCCTAAATTTAATTACACTCCTGATTTGCAAGCGTGTTATTTGAATCAAACTTTCCAAGCCTAATCATGTGTAAAACTGAGGCTAATTATATCCCATAATGGTCCAATCTGCGATAGTGAGATGAAGTTAAGAGAAGGAAAGTGAGCTTTCTTTAGCTGTGCAATTGTCTTCCCCAGGAGCTTGGAGCAGCTGGCAGATGTCCTCTGTGCCTGCATCTTTCATATCAGCTTGGGAAATACCACAGAATTTAATAGGCATCCTCCTGCTTTCATGTTGTGTTTATGTATGGTCTTTATGGTCTATGTGTGGTCTTTACTGCTATGAACTTACCTGCACTGGTAGAAGGATGCAGGAACATTACGGCCTTTTTCACAAGTAATTTCAATAGTCCAGTGATGATGTGAGAGCTACTGACCTTACAGAAGGCTGCAAAAGCACTTTGAGATCAGTAGGTGAGGGTCAAAAACTGATGGTGCGACATGCTTCTTAAAAGTCTGTGTGAAGGAAGTAAATATTTCCCGTGAATATTTTTGAAAGAAAGATTTTGGTTTTAAAATTTTTCAATTTGCTTTTCTCCAATGACAGATGGAAACTTCAAAATCAATTCTAAGTCAATGCATTTATTTTTTAAACTCTTTATATTATTCTAAATTTTTGCATTCAGCTCTCCAGCAGAGGGAAACAAGGACCTTTACAAGAAGAACCATTACACAACTGAAGATGGGGGGGGACAAAAATTGTGAAGACAACCCTACTCTGATTGTAATTTCTCCATTGGGCAATGAAAGACATTTTATCTTAAATTCACAACCTCCTTATTGTCTGTCTTTTAGTGAATTTTAATAAGCATGTTCTTCAATTCCTGTATTTATCTAGTGTCCTATAATCAAGTAATTACCAAAATTATAAGGGACAATCATAGAATCATAATGCCTAAGTGCTGGAGGAATAACATGATTGATTTCAAGCATATGAATATTACAGATTTCATATGCCTGGTGAAGTGGGGCGAGGCAGTGCCAGACTCAGTGAGATACCTCATGTGCTTAACAGTAAGCATTCCTGGATGGGGAATCTAAAATCTCTGTTATTCCAGTCTGTGAATGTGTTGTCTTGAAATGTACAAGCTGCAATTAAGAGCTATTGGATAATAACTATGCCATGAAAATGTCCTAAACTATTAAAGAGCTGAAGATGATAGTGTGCTTTTAATGTTTCACATAAACCATTTGGGATTTGAAGAACTTTCAGCGCTCATGAGGAAGTCAGAATATATGCTTGCTTGGGTTAAAGGGAAGGAAGAGAAAAAGCCCTGAATTAAATTTTTGAGCTCGACACCCTCCACTTTTCTACATGTTGCTCAGTTCTAAACAGGGAAAATAAAATCAGCTTTGTTCGTGAGCATATGCTTTTGACATTTTTTCTTCTTGGAGCCTGTGAATTATTAATAAACTAATTTCTCTTTATAGTTCAATCTTTGGAGACTTAAAGTGCTCACTCAAATGCACTGAACAAGAGGAATGCTTCAGCTCCAATCAGCTCCTGTCTTCTTTGGAAATGCTGGCCTTGAGGTATCTTTGAGTCTTTGAAATCAATCTTTTATTCAACCGGGAATTTCTGATGGCTTGGAGGTCTAGTCTGTTAATTCTGCCTAATGCCCTGTTTAAGTTCAGGGCATTTCAATCGGCTAATTTTCTGCTTTTACTTGGCTAAGGGACTAAGAGCATCCCTCTCCCCCTTAACCACATCTCCTGTTTCTTTGTCACCAAGTGGAAACAAACATGTTTGTTGGGCTCAACAAATAAGTGGTGGGTGGGATGATCTAGAAAATACCCAGGGTGGCACCTAGGTAAGATCCAGAGTTTTTCAAAGCCAATTTAATACAGTTGATCTCTAGGGTCAGGGGTGCAGGTGTCAAGGAGATCCCTGTGCTCTGTCTTGCAGCCTTTCATCTCATGCCTCAACTAAGGGTTTCTCATGCTGCTGGCATCAGTAGCACTACCACAATTAAGGCAAAGGAGAGGGGGGAATCAGGGAAAGAAGGGGGTCAGGGCAAGGCCCCGAAGTCCTGTGCATGCCAGCCCTTCAGGATTGTGAACAGCCTGCAGTAACTGGGCTGTCCAATTTTGTCTGCTGTCCTCTGGATAATTTGGACCAAGATGTGAACCATAGGATAAACGTGCAACATCTTCCATAGAGTGCTAACGTGAATCAGAAATTACAAGATTAGGAGCCTTTGCTAATAAATTGTGATTTCCTCTTCACCAAGCCTGGGCTGAGAGCTGAACAAACTCATTTCACTTGTGATTCCTGTGCATGTGAAACAAAAGCTCTCAATGATAAAGCAACATTGTTTGGTCCTTCCATTCTCATGCTTCTAAAAAAAACCACAAATGACTGAAAAATGTCTGCATGAAATTTAAAAATAGGCTGAGGGACTGGGTTACAAGTCACTGAGCTCCATGCGGTCAAATGAAAACAACAACAAAAAAATAACAGTGCTAAATTAAGCTGTACAACAGAATTTCGTTTACCAGAAATATTTAACTAGAAAAAACCCACATTAAGGCAATGGCCTCATTAACAAAAATGTCCTGTGCAGAGGTGGCTTCCCAGTTAACATTGCGGGGGGGGGGGAGTCTGACTCCTGAAAGAAACTGAAAAAACGGTTAAAGAAGAAACATCTGGGTTTCTCTCCCATGTCTGATGCATTTCTCTTCCTTAGTCCTCATTACTGAGGTTATTTGCATGAAAACTGTGGGCCAGACTCTTGCTCTCCTTTATGCTGGAGTAAATCTGGAGTAGCTCTGCCGGCTGATGCTCTGGTTGTGCAAACCCATACGTAGCGTGAGCAGCGATGGTGGTAGCACAGAGGGATGCAGCAGTGTTTTCTGTGCATGAGTTATTTTCCAGTTCGCTCTGAGGCCTCGGCAGCTCTGTGAGGCCAAGAAAACACGTCCAAACTTGGGAAAGGGAAATGTTTTACTTTGCTGGTGCGCAGGGGGATTCCCAGTGAGGGACAAAAGCGATTTGGTTCCAGCCTCCCATTCAAGTCGATGGGATTTGCGCACCTCAGCCCATGAAGGTCTTTGGGAAATTCCAGCCATGAAGGTTAATTATAAGCCTTTAATTAATCAGACATTCACTGTGGGCTGAAGTGGTCTGGCTGTCTGAGCTGGGAAGTCCTTAATTAACACTGCTGGCTCCTGGCAGCAGAGGAGCGGAGTGACTTTGAGGCAAGCGCGGGTCTCCCGTGAAGGGTGGGTTGTACAGGATGGGTGCTGGAGGTGCTGCAGGGCCAGGGCTGAGTGTCGGGCTGGGGAGAGCGGTTTGTGCCATCGGTGCCGAGTCTGCTGCAGTCTGCAGGTGGGCTCCATTGGCTCCCCAGAGGGGAACAAGAGATAACATTTAGTGGGAGAACAGGTGTAAAACAGAGGTAAAAAATTGAGGTTTTTATTATACCTTATCCATGGAAAAATTAGAATAAATAATTGGCAGCTGGAATTAAAAATCCAAACTGGCTAGTTTACCTAAAAGAGGCTTCTTAATTTAAAATTGCCTAAAAATGGAGGTAGCAATAAATGACATCTCTGAACTTTTTTTCATAAGTGTAAAGAATAATTACTGAATTACACAGGAGTATATAATCTGTTGGTTTTCCCTGGCCAGTTAAGCTGGCTAACGTGTGGCTGGTGCTCTGGAGGTACCTGCAGCAGGGAGGGTCTTGGCTCTCTGTCTGCAGAATATGTCCTGAAAGAGAACTTCTGGCCTCCCTCAAACCGATGGCAAAGTAGCACTGACTTCAGGGGATCTGGGATTTCTCTCAAATAATATTATTAGCAACATTTCAATACTCTTTAACTTAATAAAAACAAAAAGGCAGCACTAGAGACAGATGCTTACGAGGGAGGAAAAAAGCCACTTTGCTTCTCCCAAAATTACAGGAACTCTATTTTTTTTTCTTTTCTTCAAACATATGCTGCATTTCTTAGTAAGAGGGAAAAATATGATGTGGGAGAAAATAACTTTCAGTTGGTGCACTGAAACGTTTTTAACTACCAAAATGATGGAAGCTGCATCCATGAGAAAGTCAGTGAGGACTCCTAAACCAATATGAGGCCAACAGAAAAAAAGAAAATAAATATCCCCATTCCTGGAGGATGCCTGTTTCTTTAAGCAGCTGTTTCTTGTCTCTGAGGTAACAAAGTTGTCATGTGATGCATCTGTTACCATGGCAATAATCTGTAATTGTGCAGAAAATCCACCAAAGTAGCGTGCAACTCCTTAGTGAATTGGACGGAGAGAAAAATCACCCCTGTGCAAGCCTTGAATTGATGATGTTGTGAAACTGCATTGGCCAAGTCAGCCCAGTTTCACCTCCAATGGATTTCCTGTATTTATTCGCTCTGGTTCTGGTGTCTAGAATTTGCTTGGTGTTTAAATATGCTCCTCGCTTGTGCACTCATGGCTGGTAAATGGTGTGCATCTTCGTGTGCGCTTCCACCCTCCCCTATTGCATTCAGGGCATTTTATGTAAAGTAAAGGAACTGGGCACTCCTACTGTTTTGGCCAAAGGTGCAAGAACTGTAACTATTGAGCTATTCTTTTCAAGCACAGATGATAAAATGGCATTAAATATCGTACCCTGCTACAATTGCAAAGGGAAGGGAGTTCCTGTATTTATTTTATCTTATTCTCCCAAAGAGGCAGTCCCCAACATCTGCACTGTCTCTTCATCAGGATGAGTCGTTCCACCAGTACCTTGGGAACAACTCCCACACACACTCATGTGCAAGCAATATTTTTATTTATATATATTATATAAATTTAAATAAATCTGCTAGCAGGCCAAGTTCAGTATCCTTTAAAACTAACTGAAAATAGAAACACAGAAGGATGAGAAGATGAAATCTGCAAAACTTTCTTCCCTGCATTAGTCATAAAATAAACTGCTGGAATTTACAAAGAAAATCCTTGAGCATTTTGAGTCATCTGCTCATGATATCATTGGTCCAAAAGTGCTTGCTACTATCCAAATCAAAACGCCAGAGAAATCTCATGGGAATATGCCTCGTGGGCAAATCCCAAAAGGAGAACATCTGGATTTAAGATGCCATTGCCCTGTACTTAACCCTAAGCCACTGAGAAAAATGACTATTCTCCTGCTCTCACTCTCTACGTTATTAGTAAATATTTATACTATACAAGGACCCAATAGACCTCAAACAAGAATAGACTTCCATCTTGAGTTTTGTGCAGGCCTAACAGAGAGAGGAACTCCCCTCTGCTCTGAAGAGCTTGCTCATTATTTATTTTTCCTTTCAGCTACGGTGTGATAAGCTGCCCCATGCCCAGCAACTGACTGTGATTTCATGTTATTGGCCATTAGATGAGAGCCTTAATTCTTCCATAGGAAAAAAAGGGTGCTTTGTTCAGTGGTGTTAGTTCACCTGAGGCAGCTTAGAATCAGTGAAAACTCTTTTAAGTCGTGCCATACACACCAGCAGCGCCACCCTTACGTTTGTCTACCCAGTCTCTAATGTAACCCATTTAGTCTGAGTTAATAATATAAAACTGCTTTATCTTCCCTTGTAGCGTAGAAGGTGTTAATTAGACTGATGTGCATGATTTAATACCACATCACACTGAAATTCAAGCCTAAAACCAGACCTTCTCACAGTCCAGCATCTGCAGCGAGTAGGTTGGACTTTCCCCCACCCATGCAAGTCCCTGCCTGCTTTTTAAGGCTAATGTGAGTACCTCATCTGCAGAAACGGGGCTGTACGTGGGGATGGAAAGACCTTACAGAAAGTTATTTGCTCTCTGACATGTGTCCTGCCAGCTGAGTCCAACCCCACTGAGTGGGTGACCTGAGATCTGCCTTTTTCCAGCTAATTTTGAAAGAAGGATTCTGACATCTTAGTTGTGGGAGCCTCACCAGATCATAAGCTGACTCTCCTGCAACCATTTCTGAAGGGGAGAAGCATGACCCCACTGTAAAACAGAAGGAGCTTCCAAACGGCCACGGACCTTTGTTTCATATAGAGAGTTTGCCTCCAGACTCCTTCGCTTGGTGTTTTCTGATAAGACGGCAAAACCCCAGTGATACCCTGGATGAACCTCCCCATTGCTGAAGATGTCCCACCTCTGTGCACTCCTCAACACATCTGACAAAGGGAAAACATAATTAATTGAATGAGGGCCTGGGCTGGGCTTCCTCACTTTTTTTAATAAGGACCCAATCAGGCTGAGAGCTGTGTACCCAAGAGACCTGAGCTTATAAAGGTTTTGGGAGGAGCAGGAGGGAGGTGGTGGTTTCCCTGGTTGTGAAGCTTTGCTTCTGCCTCAAGGTAGTATGAGTGTTGAGAGGTGCCTGAGAATTATCCATCCCTGTTGTCACTAAATTCCTCTTTCCTTGCGGAAGCTGCAGAAGAGGTAAGGGGGTGTGTCTACGTGCTGGATTTAGGAGGTCTCCAAGGGAAAGGATTGGCTTGGAGCAACGTAGGGCTGGGTCTTCCTGGGCTTCTGAGCTCAGCCCTGTAATGGTTGGCTCTACCAGGAGGGTCTGCTGTTCCTCTCCCATCTCTTTGCAGCTTTCTGGGACTTTTCACCTCTGGAAAGAGCCCCCTTGAAATGACAGTGCTCCCCTTGCCCTGTGAGATAGGAAAGCTGGTGTGGCCACTGTGGGAAGCGAGGAAGCAGCAACCAAAGCAGAGCTATTCTGAAATAAGTGCTTAGGAATGCTCTGACCTCTTGCCTCACTGATGCACTGTTTTGTTTTGGGTTTTTTTTTTCTTCTTTTTTTCAGAGAGCACATTAAAAGAGCTGTTTGTACATAGCTTTAATCTGTGTGTGCACATACACAGATTCGGCCTGGGCAGGGGGAGAAGAAAAGGGATCACGGCTCTGCCAGTTGTAGGCATTATGGGGCTCTAGACAGCTGTGACAAACTGCAGCCTTTTTACTACCTTAAAAAACATAATGGACCACTCTTGCAATTTTAGCTGTAAATGCACTTCTGCTGTATCACAGGACAGTGCTTGAGTATGAGAAAAGAGGGAGAAATACAAGAAGTGCAGAAATAATGTGGTGACAGGCCAAAGAACAGAGCTTATAACACATCCACAGAGTGTTTCCTGTGAAAACAATATTCTCCCAGTTCTGTCTGGGATGCTTTTGCTTGCCTGCTTTAAGGAGTAATTTCTCAGAGCTACATTTTAGATGTTCAGCTCTTGTAAACCCTTCACAGTTTAATACATTGGAACTTTTCTGCTTGCTGAGTTTGAGTCGCTGGATTAAAATTGCACCTACCACCACAGTCATCAATACCACCGTTAATTTCCCATCTCCTCTCATCCCAGGCTCTACCTAATGATTGCAACCTGTGATCCTGGTTTGTGCTGCATAGATGACTAAAGAAACTCGTAGATGTCAGTCTTTCCATGATTTGGTCAAACCAGATAAATAAGGTGAATGGTATGTGTGTAAAAGTGAACTTAGGTGAAGTCTCGTGAAGTAGCAGAAATCCTTATGACATGTGGTCATGGCCTGAAAAGAAAGATGAAGACTGTGATGGTGTCCTGAGTATGGACCCGAGGGAGGGATGGCACTCAGAAAGGGTGTCTGCTGCTGTTGCTATATAGTGGGAGCAGAAACTCTGAGGTTCTGCACAGACTGCAGTGATTGCTGGGTCTAGCTGGGAAGCAATTGTCTCCTGCGTGGAATTTACCAGGCTTGATATCATTAGGGATGTAGTAGGGATGTAGGGATCTCCTAAGGAGGTCTCACCCCCTGACTGGGGCTTAAGGTGTTGCTGGCATTCAATCTCCTGTTGCAGTCACAACTCACCAGTAGTGGACATCGTGATGCTTTGGCATACCGTGGAGTGGGGTGCAGGCCCAGTGGGGTGCAAAAGCTTGAGTGGGGATGCAATGGTTCCTTCTAGTCTCAAACTCTGTGATATGGAAATCAAAAGAAAAATGGAATCAAACAAGAAGCTGAGTTGTGGCTGTGTTGGGGTTTATGTTGTTGCTTGATGGTCAGTAGAGACTGGCTGGCAGTGAGGCAGGCTGCGTGGTGGAAAAAGGCTCGGGAAGGGCTTCACTAGCACTGACGCGGTATGCAGCCCTCTTGGTAGCTAAATGGTCTGGAAATTTGTGCAGCAAGGAAGGTGGTGGTGTTAGGGGGAGGCTTAAAGGCCAAAACTGAGCTTTGGGAGACCTTGGTGTTTGAGTAAAGCCAACTGGGGATGCACCGAATGGAGCTGGCGAGGTAGGATCAGAGGAGGAGACTTTAAGGTTGTTTAAATCTTTTAACAGAAATCTCAAGGAGTAACAGCTATAAATGGAAACATTTCACTCTAAGTCAATAAAACTGATCTAGTTTTTGTTCAAAAAAACCCCTTCAAGCCATTAAAACTAACAGCTCAAATTCCTTAAGGGAGCCAGCTACACAGGCTTGTCTTTCCATAGGGCTCACTGGCAGCTTGCACCAGTTACCTTCTGCACCTTGTTGAAAGGGATGCTGGCTCTTCAGGCACATATTTCTAGTACAAGTCCTCCTAAAAGCATTTGGATCTGTGTGCAAGCTGAGCGGTGGTGGCTAAAGTAGTCCATATGGCTCCACATCAGGAGAATGTGGGGCTGGATGTCCTGGGAGGTCATCTTGTCCCCCACGCTGTGACACTCCTTCTCCTCTAAAGGCTGAGCAGCTTGCTGGGTTACAGATGTAACTGAGCATTACATCTGTCCCTGCTGGGCTCACCACGCACTGCTGGTTGGGACAGCAGGGAAGGACAGAGCTGCAAAGGAGAGGGGAGAGGGAATATATTTCTTCTCTCCCAACCTATGGATGTGGATACATACAGACATCTCTGCCTTCCCCCACTTCCCTTTCTTCCCAAGTCCTGAGGTTTGGGCATAGTGTTTTTATATTGTCTCAGAAATCAATCTGTTCAGTAACCTGACAGAGAATAAGTAATGCAGCTACATACTTCTGAATAGTTATATGTGCACGATCTGTTTGTACGATATGCTCCAGTCTTCCTAACATCTGGTTCTAGCCAGTTGCTATCAGCCCCTTGGTTTTATAAGCACTAAATTCACTCAGTTTTTAATGCAGGGGAAAAAAATACAGCCCAAAGAGCATAACATTTACAAGCATTTTTTGTGGGAGTGGAGACAGGAGGCCAAGTTCTGCTCTCAGACAGTCCAGCCTCTGCATTTTTGGGTGGGCCTCTGAAACTGTATTTTTTCCTTAAGATGCCTCCTTTTCAGCCAAACTAAACTGATTCCTGTCAACTATTATCACTCCAGTATGAATGGGTTTGGCATAGAGACTTGAGGCAGGGTCGGCAAGATGGCTTTTTGGGATGGTCTTCAAATACTAACCGAACAGTTATACATGCGGTGTGCATGTGTGCCTTGGCTTCTGGGACGTGGGAGACAGGGATAGGGTGGTTTCGTGTTTCTGGTGGCCTAGCCTGCCTGTTTTCTCACCTGGTGTCCATTGAGTGCTGTGTTCAGTGGAGCTAAGGGGAGATAACCGGTCACTACCCCACGGCCCTTCCCCAGATGGCTTTTTCAGTGCAACCCTGAACATGCCAAAGAAGACCTTTATGCTCCAAAGCCCCCTGCTTGGGATCAGCAGAGACAACTAAGGGTGGATTTTTATTGAGCACATATGACAGCGGATGATGCAAAAGCACAAGGCAGCCTGACAGACTCATTGAAATTTCTCCATAAGAAAACCAAGTATCTGCAAAACCGCTGCCACAGAGCCAGTTGCTGACACAAGCCGCAAACCCATCAATAATGAGATATGCAAAAACACTCAAACCCTTGGAAAACCCAAACCCATGTTATCCACATGCAGTTTACAAGAGGGTTGGCCAGCTGCTGGCTTGCTGTTGTAGCCAAATCACCTTTTCATTATCGTGTTAGCCTTTGTCTTCTCATCCCAGTTTGGTGTTCACCCTCTTCTCCTGCGCTAAGACTCTAAGGTGAGAGTGAGACTCTGAGGGACGAGAACTGTCCTTAAATAATTTGAATAATAACTGTCCTGAATAATTTGAAATAGATCGTTAAGGCCACTGAAAAGTTTAGCAATGCTAATTCTAATACAAATACCACATACCAGTGGTCATGTTTGCTCTGCAAGGGCAACAGAAGTGCATTTGGGGGAGAAAGGGAGATAGCAAACCAGAAATTGTTCATACTTTAAGTCACTGAAGGGTTGCAATTCACATATGGATGAAATTTGGCTCTGGAATAACATAATGTAGTTATAAGCAGAATAAATCTGGTCCACTAATTCTTTTTCTGTCTGTTTTGTTTTAAAAGACAAACTATCTTCACTTTACATATGCACATAAAAAATGGGTAGTTGAAGCAGGTAACTGCATAAGCCTCTGAGTAGGACTTGCTGGGTTCTTTTGGCCAAGCCTCACTTTCTGGAAAGGATCAGAGTGAATAGACACGTCCCCTTGTAGAAGTCCTGCCTGTCTGCTCCCGAACTGTGACTGGTAATGGTGTGGCACTAATTCAGATCCTGCGGTATTGCATATAGGTTTCCACAGTTATTTTTCTGTTGTTACCAAACACTCAAAGTAAGGCTATGCTGCGGTCATATAGGCAGGAAAATGACATCATGCTTAAAACCACTAATCCAAAAGCTTTGGAATCTGAAAAACAAACTGTATTCTAATTAGGAACAAAAAACAATGACATTTGAAATGGAGAAATTTCTTGGATTATTATTATTTTTAAATCCTCCCCTGGCTTTCCTTCCAGCCAAAGCTGTGACAAGTGCATTGGAGCTGATAATAAACATACACCTCTGAGGTCATGGCTAGGATTTTTAATTTAAATAAATAAATAAGGATGAATTTTCCTGTCTCCAGGGATCCAGCACTCAGGAATGTGCAGCAGAGAGTCTGCTCTGCAGGGTCAGTGTGGAAGATGGGGGTTTTCTGCTGTTTAGCATAGCTGGTTTTTTCCATTATTTGAAAATACAAACCAGCCTTATTCTATACTTCTCCTCCCTCCAAGGTTGGTAGGTGGTAACGACAGGCTTTGGGATGGTGACGCTTTGTAGGGATTATTCACTGCGTGGGAAAAACCAGAATTACTCACAGCAGCCACTCTGTTTTAGGAGGTCAGCAGATGTGACCAGCTCATCCTGCTATGGATGATGAGAGCTGGCTAGAGAAACGTTGAAGAAACCATATTCCACCAGCTGTTGGGTTCTGCATGTCTCAGTGCTGCTGCACCTTCTGGAAATGAGTCAACTTTGTTTTCGGGGGGGAAAACAGGGTGGAAGAATTCCAACAATGTTGAAATTGACTTATTGACACAAAAAAAGAAAGAACTATTTCTTAATCGGAAACAAATTTTCTCTTAAATATCTTAGCTCCCACAAAATGCTAATTGGAAATTGATTGAAATGGAAATGAAATATTTTAATTAATCAAAAAAAAAAAAGTGCTGCTTTATTTTTTCCTTAGAAAATTCTTTCGCAGAAAACTGAATTTTGGGGGAAGAGGAGGGTGTAGTTATTTAGAAGATAGCAACATTTTGAACTCCTAGTTATAAATTCTTTGAGAAATGCACCTTCTGTCCTTAAGCCAGGTCACCTCATTTCCTACTTGAGTCAAAGGCATTGCTCAAATGCAACAAAGCCCGCCATCATATTCTCCCCTCCCCAAAATGAGGTACCCACAGTTCCCAAAGATGTGTTGCAGAAGCTGCTGTCTACAGAGACACTTGAACCAATGCTGTATGTCATCCCCACTCAAGAAATTCTGTTTGAGTCACCCTTTGTTTTTGCATCAGTTACATTGGAAGCTAGGCAAATGGGCTCTCCATCTCTATCCTCTGCCCCTGCTCGCTTTACCGCTATCCCCATCTGGAGAATAATATAATGAGAATACTTATAGAGGTTGTTGCAAGGAATCACCTACTATCATGCACCTGCCAACAGGGTGGATTAACTGTCTGGTTCTTTTAGGAAAGGAATAAATCCTGACATATTTTGAAAATGCATCCTCAGTTGCTTCTAAATTTCTGTTCTGCTCTGTTTCATCTCAGTCATAGCTGGTTTTCTAGAAGTGCCACTATTCATATTGAATTTGCACCTCGCAGGCACCTGCAGGCTTATTGTTTGGCATGGACTGTTCTTTATTGATTTGATTTTTTTTCTTCTTCTTTTGTGTTCTGTTTTGTTTTATAACATTTCATGGTGTAGACAGCAACTTTATGGGTACTGGGCTAGCCTACTAATTGGTTTCACATCTCTGAGCGTGGATTTAGCAGGGTCTTTGCTGGTTCTTGCTTATTTCTTTTTCCCACAGAAATGAAAGCAAGAAGCAGCTTGACAATGTTATAGTACCATTCATTACTTCCTATGACTGCCTCTGTGCAGACCACCAAAATTACTTGGTCGCTGAGAGAAGGCAGATCGCATGAGGTCCTCTAGACTAAATATTCCATGTGGCAGAGGAGGTCTTTTCCTGCGTCAGTGGGGAGAGAGCAGGAGCAAGGCTGGGCCCAGTACTGGATATGAAGTGCACAGATACCTTTGAAGGCCGGGGCAGGATCTTCAGCTGTGCCACTATGATAAAGCAGATCCTTAGTGCCAGGTGAAGTTTATGGGAATCTTTCAGTGGATGTTAATCCATTTTGAATCAAAATGCTCAACTCTACTGTTTCTTCTGTACTTTTGCAATATGTGAGGTGACTTTTCAGAGGCCCTTTGCTCTGATGTGGGAAGGGGCTATAAAAGGACTGCCCAGACTCAGGGCAGACCCATCCCCGTCACAAGCAGCCCTTCAGCAAAGAGTTGAGTTCAGTCTCGTTACTTCCAGATAAACAAGCTGCCACTCCCCAGTGACCACTGCTCCAGTTCTGACATCAGTCTTAATTTCTTTTTCTAACCTTGTCTAAAGCAGACTTTTTAAAAAGTGAAAAACAGATTTCTTCATTTATAAATTACAACTAAGTGATGAAATTATTTATACCTGTGTATTCATTTACTACAGTTACTGTTTTGGAAACTAAACAGGTACTGACAATATTACGTCTCCAGCCTTGACTTATGTGGCAAGTAGGCTTTTCTAGAGACTATTTAAGAAAATGAATGCTAGGATTTTTTCGCTGGTTTACTTTTGCCATCTGATAATGACAATGGTGCTTGGTTATGGGGAACAAAAGTCAGATGAAATAAGACATCCTTGTAATAGCATATGCTGTTCTTCATGGTACTTAAGACACACACGAACAACAATAAAACAACTTTAGGTGAAGGGCCAGTGAATGAGAACACTAGGCTTCATTCTTTTTCCTTCAGAATAAATTCCCTTCTGTCTGCAAGCATCTCATTTGCTGTTTGTACAGAAAGTCCTTTGTTAGTCATTTCTCATTACAGCTATTGATAAGGCTTGTCCAAAAACATGCCAAAGTGCTTTTGTAAGTTAGATATTTTACATCAAGTACCAACAGCTAGTAACCACACAGTGGGTCTCTCTTAAAAACTTTTTCACTGTTGCCTTTTTATTTAGATAACATTGCCATGATCCTTACAGCAAGGGAATAGTATGAATGCTTCAGTATGGTGTTTGGTTGGAAAAGCAACTGAGAATGCTTTAACTGTTAGGAAGGAAACTTCACTTTAATTAACATGATTTCAAATATTACTACTTGTATGATATGAATGTCTTGTATTATAAGGACATTTGTTTCAATGAAAATAGTATTGAAGATGCGAGCAACTTTTTTCTGTGTTCCTAAGATACGGTTGCAGCAAACAATATGATGAGTGAATAGTATTTTCTCACATTTATACAGCTTTAAGAAATATGCATGAAAATATTTATAGTTCATTTATATATTTATATGCAAAGTAACTTCCCTTCCCATCTAAGTCTGATCTTTCTCGCAAACCTTTGCACATTTGTTTGCAATTTGCACTTTCAGTACTTTCCAGTATTGTATATCCATTGCCAGTCTAAAATAAGCAGTGATATGGAAAAATGATTGTTGGGAATAGTTATTAGTTATTTCTCATAACACTAAACAGTACCAAATGAAGTGATTGTGCAACAGGCAGTAAACAAACAAAATCTACTTTTTCACACAACGCGTAATTAAATTGTGGAACTCATTGCCACAGGATGTTTCAGATATCTGAAGTTCAAGAAGCAGCTAAGCAAGTGAATGGAAGCAAAGGTCTCTAAAGAGCTATTAAATGAGATGACGCAGATGTACGCTGCAGCTCAGGAAGTCCTTAAACCACAAATTGCTTGACATGGAGAAGATATGGAGGATTTCATACTTGCATAACTTCTTATATGCTTCCTACTAAATGCCTATTACTAGCCATTTCCAAAGATGGGATATTGTGTTGGACAGGCCTTTGGCATGACCTGATCCAGCCTTTCTTGTATGTGCCTGGGGAGCACAAGAAGGCATATCCTCAAGCACAGGGGGAGGAGCAGGGGGTTTTATTCAGGTTGGACACAAAGATAATTTTTTCAGGTGTGGAGAGTCTATAAAAAAAACCCCAAACAACTTCTTTTATGCATATAAGAAATCTGTGGGTCTCCAACTGCCAAGTACCTTGGTTTCTGCTAGTTCCTTTAAGCTCAACTCTTTGGGGAGAGAAAACTGGAGGTTGTTCTATATCGGGCTGGAAAATATCTGCCTTCTTGGGAAAAGCCTTCAACAGTAGTGTGTGTGAACCACAAGTGGAAAAATGTGGCGAGCTGTGCTAAGAAAAGGAGGAGATGGTGACAGCCAGGCTAAATTACTCGTTATCTCTGTTCCAGTGGCCATGCTGTGGCGTAAAGTCCTTCAGGTCCCAACTAAACTCAGGTCCCATTTACTTCAACAGCACATCTGTCTCCCAAGGGTTTCCTTACTTAGAAAAGCTAACCATAGGCTGAAGAAAGAGGTGACGAAATATGTGATCCTTTCCCTTGCTTTAGAAATTTCAGTCCGAGGCCCAGAGAAATGAAGTGACTTTTAGGAGTATTGGATTTTTTTGGATTTTTCTTAGTTTTTAGGGAACATGAGACATTTTCTTTGGCAGTAGTTGTGATGTAGAGTAATGAAGATGGTATTTGCTTTTATTTTAAAGTAAGACCACATATCTCACTTGAAGAACCAAGATGGGTGTATCAGCCTCCATCCAGCCTATTTTATATTGACTTTAAGGAGTCCAGTTGTGGGAAGCAAAAAACTTTCTCTCCTGAAAATAAATGTTAAGCTTCCCTCATTGGATACAAAGCAAAACAGTTACATTTTCAGCCTCCAGCTGCCAAGGACACCTATGAGCATTTTCCTACCACAGACATTTTGCAGGCAATGTGGAAAACACGTCACATGCCAAAGGCATTAAAAGAAGGAGCCAATCATGAATAATTCGTTTGGAATTCACTATAATGACATTAGTTATAATGAAACCTAAGCTGGTATTAACATGTGGGTAATAGGTACAGCACTTCCTGAGGAATCACTCTTTATTAGGAGGGAGTATTAAGGAGAGCTTCAAAAAGGGATACTGTTTCTACCATCATGATGCCCTGGTCTAGGGATAGCAGTGTCTGATTGTCTCCAGGAAAATATACAAACTATGTTGGATATGATCAGTTATGAGGTCTTCAGCCTCCTAGTTTAAAAAGAAATTGCTTACAAAATAACTGTATTGCAGCTGCTTAGAGCAGCGGTAGATGTGCCAGTAGAAGTGTTGCTTCAAAAGAATAAGTGATCTGATCATATTTCTGTTCCTTTCTTGTTCTTCTTCCAACAAGCTTCTGTGCAAATGAGGTGGTTTTGTGTTTGCTTCACAGCTGCTGGGGGAACAGAAGAGCCTGCTGTTGCATGAGGAGAAAAGGGGTTGGTGTTTTGGGCTGGCCTTTGCGCCGGCTGGTCTGCAGGAGGGTAGAGCCTAGGGTCTCCAAAGGAAGGTGAAATGCTGCTCTGGCACGCTGGGTGCTCGCATGCAGTCATCCACAGTGCGAGTAATTCGCCGGGGAAGGAAAAACCTGTACTGTATAACTTCAGTAATGAGGTGATCCAGAATCAGTCAAGTCTTTAAGGATGTGCTTATGCTCTGTTGAAAGCCTGTGATGATCAGGTTTGGGTTTTTCCCTAGACTTTGAAATAACTGAGCAGTAGGTGTGTGTTTGGAGTTGAGTGCTCTTGAACCATGACTGTATAAGGATTAATCAAAGGCAGAGACGACAAAGTAAATGGTTCACAGGCCACTCTAGTTGAAATATGTTTGCATAAAGTTGTTATCAGAGTCAATCCGCAGAACAAGATGTGAATGATTCAGAAACAGTCGTAAGGGCTAAACCATTCACGCTAAATAATTTGCTTTGCTTTAGCCAAGGCTGTTCTAAATCTCAGCTTTGTCCAGTCACGTTAGACTGGTGTGAGCTCTTAGTTCACTGAGAGGGCAGGTTTACAGTACAATTTTCATCTTCCCTTCCGTTGCTGTAATCCTTATACAGTGACCACAGAGCCCTTGCTAGAGATGCCCTGAACTGAGAAAGCAATCTGCTCAGCCAACAAACATCCTGCAAAGTGTAATTATGAGACCTTTGCCTCATGAGGTGGAACTAATTAACCAAAACACTAAAATCACAGTAAAAGTTAACAACAGTTACCTAATACAATCGAGCCCTGCAAGGTGTGCGGTTACAATATCACATATGTAATTGTCAGGTGCGCCAACGCACACAGCTCTGCGGGCAAGGCCAGGAGGATGCCACAATGATAAGCTGGAGTCTTCCCTGCTGCATATTATTATTTGTGCTTACTGTACACCGAGCAGTACAGCTTTATTTCTTCAGTGTAAGAACTTGCGAAATAAAGGATGGGGGAAAGAAGAGTATTGTTCAACTTTCCTTTATTTTCTGACACCAGAACTATAGGTCTGAAAAAAACAAAGGGCTTGACATTTACCATTCATAAATTCTGCAGAAACAGAGATCCAGGCTCTGAAGCTGCAGGAGTGAAAGAATACAAAGTTCATCACCTGCTGACACTTGTCTTGAAAGGAAAGTGTCAGAGACAAATCCTGCCGTTTAGGACTGAGTGCCCAGGAGAAGTGTCAGGTTCCAGATCTTTTGCAGCATGAATAAGATAGGTCTTCTATTGTGAGCCTGCAGAGATGCCAGGACCTATACATGTCTGGACACAAAAGGGAAAAAGCCTTTTTTTCCTCCTTGAAGATTATGACTCAGCTGGCCTTGCTAAGGACCCTGCAGTCATCACAAGGCTGCCCCTCAACCCACCCCGTTCCCCATGTAGCCAAGGGCCATCAGCATGAAAATTAAGTAGGTTTGGGTTTTGTGGTGTTTTTTTTTCTTCTCCTGAAGAGGATCCCAGGTTATGGTACCTGTCAGGCGACTGGTCTTATTACAAATGGTGGAGAAGGAAGCTCTCTCCAAGAAGACAATTCAGAGCACCTCAATGAGATCCTTGCTCTAAATTGCCCAATGATGAGTTTATCCCTATTTGTTAATCATAGTGGCAACCTAGAGAGACAAGTCTCTTTGAGGTAAGTTACGTGTTTTAGGTCTCTAATGACCTCTCCTGATTGACTTTCTGTTCTCATCAGGAAACTGAACTTGTTTGGAGGTAACAGATTCTGGGTGGATTTCCCACTGCTGATGAGACTGAGTGCATGTGTAAGGGACACCCTGAGTTCATGATTGAGGGCTCTCTGCATCAACAGTACTGATGCTCAGGGGTGGCCAGTGACTGCTTTCTTCCGTGCATCTGCAGGAATGTAGAATTTTCCAAGGAGAGCAGAAGAAAATATGCACGTATCTTTATCCGAAGCATTGGCCTATGAGTTATGTCAGGCAAACACAGGTGTTTCAGCGAATTCTAGTTCAGGTTATTATGAAGTACTGAGTAATTGCCTCTGTTTTACCTTCCTCGCCTTCTCTGTTAATGATACAACCTATCCCCTGGGGATTTAAACCCATCAGTGTCAGTAAATCCAGGCAATTCCGATAATAATTTTAAACTTTTGTCTGTCTTTGTGTTGTCAGAGTTATGGTATAATCTTTTACTAGATGGTGGTATGATATGGGCAGGCTGTGCTTTGGAAGATGCAGAACGTGGGTGGGGTTTGTTATGGAGTATGGGCAAATGAGGATTTGGATTTCCTTTCTTCTGAATGCAAAATCTGCTTTCCATTCCAGTGGGAATCTGCTAGAACTTTCTCTTTGCTACATTCACTTTGCTTAGCTCAGATTGGACTAAAATGCTTGAGATCATTACTTATCCGTGTAGCTGAGACCTACTACTGATTACAAAAATCATATGTAGCTGTAAACATCTTTAATTCCAATAACTTTAAACAAAATAATTAGTGGTTTAACTAACTGAGCTTCACAACAACTTTTTTAAATAGGAATGACTTTCCCAATTTTACAGATGTTAATTTGTGGTGTACAGATTATGTGATTTACTGATGGTGACACAGTGAATGTGTAGTAAAGCCAGAAAATGGTTCCAAGACTCCGATGAGGACATGAGCAAGCTGTCTCAACAGAGAAATATTTGCACCAAAAATAGAGCTCAGCCAAACATTATTTTGGTGTGGGTAGGAGATTGTGTTTTATTACATTTGTCACTTTATGGGGAAAACTGTAAGAAAAAGCAACCAAGAACATTATTTTAAAGTCAAATTTTCTTTTTGAATTTTGAGAATGCTTTTGTTAATATTTTCCCATTTATCCCACTGATATTCATCAGCATGAATTTTACTTTGGAAGTTGGAATCTTGTTTTCTTTCTTTCATGCCCATAATTTCCAGAGAATACATTATTTGTATTTGGTTTTTGTTCTAAATTGCTGCATGCTTTCCTCTGTGTGCTTCAAGAGCTACTGTCTGTCTCCCTATGATGGATATTAAGAAAAAGTGGGGTTTTTTTAATGTTCTATTAAAGTTCTTTGAATTGAATATGATATCAAAAGATAGTGATATACATTTAAGACTAGGTAATGTTGAATACCTTTGAGTTTGTGAAAATGGCAGTACAAGGTAGTGTTCTGTGTAGAATATATCCTTTATGTTGGTAGTACTCAGGCTGTCTCCTGTTCCCTTCCAATGCTGTGGTAAGCTTCTGGTCTTTTTGGTCCTGGAGATTTGAATTTTGAGATGAGGCAATAATTATGGGTTGGCTGTTTGATGGATTTACTAGGCACTTCAAGGATGATCTTCCTTGCTGTCTTGAGGAACTGCATTAGATGACTCAACTTTTTGTTTTCATTCCCAGCTTTCAAGACACTGTCCCTCCATGTTGTTCAATACATCAGGCAGGTAAAAATTCTGAACTTTCATTCAAATCCATGCAAAGTATCTCTTTTTAAGAAGAGTTACTTTGCTAATAAAGAATGTGACAAATCCATGAGGCAATGGCGAGGTCAGCTTGGGAAGAAAAAACAGGAGACTGACTCCACTAAAATGGAGGTATTTCTATTTGTGGAGTGTTACTGTTATTTTTTGAGCATATCTCTTAAAAGGTGTTTTTTATATCAAGTTGTATATATTGCAGTTGATGTCCTGTAGAATTTTTTTTTTTTTGGTACAATGTTGTATGCTAAGGACCTGTGCCTTGTAATGCAGCATGGAGTACAAAAATGTATATATCGCTTTATACATGTACTTTGGACATCCTCATTTTATTTACACACAACTTTAGAAAAATGACACTTTTGGTGCTGCTAGTTAAGAACTGTTGGTTTCCCATACTGAGATTTAAAGAGAAGTATTAAATTATGTAGACACTGTGCTGAGTTTTGGTAGAACTAATAGTGCAAATTCACACGATTTGTATGAGCATGATTAATTTTTCAGTTAATGATCTTGTTTGTTATGCTTACAGATTCCACATGTGCTTTGTATACAGCACACAAGCAAACAAAATATACATATGGGAGTACTGCAAAAGCATACATATATGCAGTATTTTTAAGGCCTTTGAATGGAATTCCTGGGAAAATTGCTTTAATGGTAATACCATGGGCAAATACAAAATATCTGCAGGGGCTGGCTCTAAACTAATGTAGTCCCAGGTAACTTGTCAACTGCATGGCAGAACAGTAAAATTACAAACTTCAGAAGCCATCTTAGGAACTGATAACCACGTTGCAAAGCTGCATTCATTTGGAATATTACCAGAAACAGAGAAAAGTGTGCAAGCATAATCAAGTATTTCCTCTGCTGTGTGTTGTATGTTTAATGGACCACACAAGATTTTACCAGAAAATCCTATTTCACAAATGTTTTAAATCCACAAATGCCTGGTGGTGACATAGCCGTAAAATACAGCTTTTAAAAATCCTCCATCAAGGGGATAGGTTCTCTGATGGATTATATCAGCAACATTGATTTATACAATGAAGAATTGATTATAAAATTGGATTCCAGATTGAACTCTGTGAGTAAATCCAGATCTGTGCTCAAACCTCAGTTTGAGCTGAAAGATCTGGACTGTGTTTGTTTTGGGAAACAGAACCTCTGGTTCTTCAGTGAGGTCCTGCTGCCACTGTTAGAGACGTTGTTTACATAAAATTGAAAGAAAATGAATCCAGGCAGGGTTTATGAGCAATCAAGTTTGACTGTATGGCGTGTACAGGATATAGGTATCCTGCTAACACTTAACCATCTTCTGTAACACAAGTAAGTGTAACACCTTGATGTGTATTTAACTGTTGAATTTAGGAAAATACATTTTTGTATCAGTGGAGAATGACAGCTCTGGAAACTTTACGTCTCCACTGTTGCGGATACCTTCCTTCTCAGCATCAGCCCTGACAGACCACAGAAAGGGAAGAGAGGAAAAGGTCGGAGATGAAAAGACAAAACCGTGCTGTGCCGATAGCACGTTGCCTCCCAGAGCTGGGGGCCGTCTGGCAGGTGGTGAAATTCCACCAAAACCACTGGAGCTTCCTGGCTTCCACTTCTTAAGACCACGGCCCGTGTGTTTGTCGCACAAATAGCGGCCTGATTTCATCTCTGGTTCTTGCACTGTTTCTGAAGAAGCTCCTCTCAAAGGTAAAGTCGTCAATGTGGTTCTTAGGTTCCTCCTGAGCGATGAGCTCCTCCTATAACCTGTCATCTTTCGATGCAGAGTGCTTTGCCTGTGACAGCTGGCTGCATCAAACTGCTTGGTGTGACATTCTGCTGCATAAATCAAGTCTCTTAACACTTGACAGGTGGTGTTTGGTCGCAGTGATGTTTGTTGCACAACTTCTGGTTCACTACATTTAAAATGCCTTCCCTCTCTTCTTTGGGCCAGTGTATTCCCAGCTCCTCTGGGAATGCTCCTGTTCAAAGAGAAAAGGTAGAAAGTCCTTTAGCTAACAGGGTTTGTAGGCATGACTGTGATCCCACTCTCTGGGTGGGAAACTGTTGTTTTGTAATGCCAATGTGGCACAAGATGCCTTTCTTGGTATCTCAGGGAAGGCCACAGGTTGCAGAAATCCACTTGCCCCCTTAGAAAGGGTGGCCCTACTCCTGTGGGGAGCTGTAGGAGGGAGTCTCATCCTGCCAGCCCCTCACTTCAGTACATCTTCAACAGGTACAAGTGACCTTAGCAACCCAGATGAAAATTTGGTAAGCAAAAATTTATTTGACGCTGCTGGGCTCTGGATCAGTTGACATGAAGCACCCCAGAGCCCTGCTGTGGTGTGCTATAACCAGTCCCGTGGCAGCTTGGGGAACTCTACCCTTCTCCCTCAGAAGCAGATCAAGCCGGCGGACCTTTTGGACTTCTGTGCATGTCCAGGTGCGTGTTGTCACCGCTTTGCCAGGCATAGTGCTTTGGTAGCAATACAAGGCTCTACCAGTGGTGAAAGGCAGGAATTAATTCCTGAACCCATGAGTCACCCTCCTATGTCATGGAGCGTGCGGTTTCATCACCCTTGCCATTATTTTACCTTTCAGCTGAGTAGTTACAGGTACCATTAATCTATAAAATAGATGTAGGCAGACAGGAGGACGTCATGTAAAGTCTGCAGAGACACAGAACCAACAGACACAGAAAAAAAAGAGAAAAGAAAAGCCAGCTTGAAAACATGACCCCAAGTTTTTACTGTCATGTGTTCCAAGAAAATGATTTATTGTTGGCATGTACCCATGTCACACTGATACTCAGGACAAAGTAAAAGTCACAGTAGTCAGTCAGGCCCTTGCTTCTGTCATTGTATTTTCAGATATTTCAAGGAATGAGGTAATGACTTTAAGATCAAGGTCATTTTCAGCTGCATCAATTATTTCACTTTCTCCTGGCAAAAGCATCTGCATACCTTTGCACAATGCTAACTACCAGGCGAACATTTCACTGGAAAACCTGACTGTTCTCAGCCATACGGAGTGCCTGGTGCATACATTAAATTGGTTTAATCATTTAAACTTTTACTATGTAACTTAGAAACTGGTATGCAGCAACACTGCATGTTACCAATTTAATGCATTTAAAACAAATTTAAGTGGGTTCCAATGTATTTAGTCACTGCTATACAAAGGAGAGACCCCATATTTCAAATAACAAGGCTTCAGCAGAGAGATGACGTTAGTGGTGGGTAATAAGCTGAACTATCTATCAAGATATCAAGTATGAAACAGATGGTGAGAAAAAAAAGGGTCCAGATACATTTACAAGCCTTTTAACATGCTCACCCATTTAATTCACCACAAGGTCACAACTTGATGTCTTAGACATGCAATCTCCTCTTCAGCTAGAAATGAAAGCAGGGTTTAAAAAAAAAGACTGTTACAGAAGACTTTGTGGGGTTTAGCCAGCATTTCTGGGAAGGGAAAATGGCCCATCGTCAAACCTTACAGATCTTTGCTTGCCAGCACTGAGTCTTGAATACATGATTTGTAGACCTGCATCCATTGATTCCTCCAGTGGCTCAGTGCATTAGGAGTGATTTGCTGTAATGATTCAGCTCTGAAAAATTCATTCCCTTCCTTTAGGACAATAATTTTGGGGGTTGGGAATGTTCTTGGTTGTACCTCTTGTGTTTTTGTGATCATAAAGATTTGGGGTTAGTAAGTCAAATATTCCTATCTCCTAATTTGTTAAACCACTGTAACTCAGTCATGTACCTGAGTGCTTATCAGCTGGCCATGAAGGCCATCCTTCTCTTTGATTTGTGGGGTTCTCTCTCTTACACCTTATTCTTGAATTCTGACACAGTATAACCTGACTATGTACATACTTTCTCATAGCATAGATTAAAATGTTAAAGAACCTCTAGTAAAAGTTATACTTTTAGTTAAAGCCTTCATTCTAGTGGCTGGGGAATTGATGTCAGATGGAAAATGATTTCCCAATGGCTTGGTTTTGTAGCAAAAGTCTTCAACTTTTATGTAGATAGTCTTTGAAGTTAGAAATTGTTGTTAGACTATCAAATATTGTTTGAGGTGTCACTCATTTTTTTTCCTCTTTCTATTATGGGAATGGGATCTTAGCAAAGAATTATTGTGGTAGAAAATGAATGTATGACTGACACTGGAAAGAAAGGTGTTTATGGGGCATATACGAGGGGAATTGTTGTGGAACCTAGACCTGTCAATATAATCTCGGTTAATTCTCCAAGTGTCTGGTTTCCCACTCAAAGAAGGCAGGGTTAAATCTCCAAAGGCATAATACTTGAATATGTCACCCACGGTGTGGAATATTTTCTAAAATATCTTTCTGCTGGTGTAATTTCATGTTGCTGGTTTATCTGAGTCACACCCGTAGTTTGAAGCAGGGGGTGTGACTGCCTTTTGGGCTGCAGTTGGCTCAACCTGCCTAGAAAAATACACTTCCTTTCCCTGTTTTCTGGACAGCTTTGCTGTACGCGATCTCTGGCCTCCCACCTCCTGTGTTCTGGCCCGGTACAACTCTTCCACCACTGTTTTTGTCTGCAGAACTGAGCATGGGTTGGACCGATAGGTGGCACACAGGGAGCTCTTAAGTAGGCTGAAAAACATTCTACAAAGAGAAAATGAAAATAATAATACTCCATATACCACAGAAAAGATTCCAGTTCTGGGTTAGTTGGGTTTTTTTCCCATCCTCTGGCTTCTTATTTTTCCTTTGCTTTTGAAATTCCAACCAGGTCTGGCTATCCAAATGAGTCATTAACACTATACTGCCTTCCAAAAGTGAATATGATCCTTCTGTGCAAATATCTACATGACACAGGTAGTGCCTTAAGTATTTCTGTCACGTGCATTGCTTTAGCATTTCAGGCCAGACATCGAAATCCCACTCTGCTAGCAAAATCCTCCTGTCCTAAAGAGCTCACCAGCAAAGTATGAAATGAGAAATCAGATGGTACAGGCAAGCGGAAGAGTACAAGGAAAAACAGCAGTAATCAGCATGATAGGCCTTAACAGTATCTGGTTTAAACAACAACAACAAAACCTCAAAACTGAGTTTTAGGGGGTTAAAGTTACCCTACTGCAGCAAACCTTTGAAGATTTGCAAGCTCCTCAGTTGCCCTGAAGTTCTACAGAGAACGGTGGTTTGGATTTTTACCAGTGTTTCAAAATATTGTCAACATCTTCAGCCTTCCTAAATAGAGCAGGAGGTTAAAGCAGTACCTCCAGGAACAGAGGGTTTGATGACCTCTCCTTTGACTCCTCTTGGACTCGGATGGCCAGTAAAAAATTCGCAAGCCACTTAGCCACATAAAGGAGATGCAAGAGCCTAAATTCAGACAGGCCAAGTCATGACTGGTGAGACATATAGAGGCTAGATTAAATATGAAAGAAAATCTGGGTCCAGGTAATACCATCCCCATAGATCCTGAATCATAAATCTTCAAGAGCACTGCTGGAGTTTTCATGCCATCCTCCGTGAGCCTCCTTGGGAAGGAGTGCAGTCAGGCTCTGTGTATTTTCACATCTCTAAAAGCACAGGAGACAGTCAATAAAAAAGGGATGGCTGTCTTGAGATTACCCCCCCTCCTCTATGTTCTGAAGGCGACAGAATGGAGTGGATAGCGAGCAACCTGCTTGCCTTGGGTGCAGATGGTTTTAATTGTCATTCCCAGATGTTCTGCCTCTTGAAGGTCAAATTCACCTTGTATAAATCGGGCTGGAACCATCCAGAGAAAGCACAGACATTTTATTTGAAAAAATGTAATAAAAGAATGTCCTTCTTTCTTGTTATTTCCTTCCTTGTAAATTTAAAGGGAACAGATTGAGAGGGAGGCCTGGCTGGCACAGGTCATGGTAATGGCATATAGAAGCTTTTGTCTGGAAGATGTGTGTTCAGATCCAGCTCTATATCGCTGTGGTTAAAACATTGTTATATTTTGGCTGGTGTAGCTCAGCTGTAGGTATTAGTCCAGGATTCTCGCTGCTGCATTTGACAGTGTCGCTTTTTAAAAATGGCAATACAGAAGCCATACTCAAAAAAGAATTGCTAGATGAAGCATAGATTGTATCAGGAAAGGACGTGTGTCGTTAAGACCAGCTGTGCAAGGAAACCAATGATGCTTTTCCTAGTCTCTACTAGTTTTGTAGTGCTGTCGATCACTTTGGTCTCCAAAGTTGCATGTTGTGCATCTCTCTCAAAAATGTACCAATCTCCATCCTGAAACTACTTTGGCTGTTCATGTCTCCTTCCTCTCCTACTCCTGTAGGAAGTCCGGTTCATCAACTCACTCCATTGGGGTTGGAAACGTTTTTCTGTTGTCCAGTGTAATTTATTAGCTGGCAGACATATATCCACTTGTTTTTGTGTCAATAATGCCCACTGTATTTTAAGTGTACTGTAATTAGGTGGAAACATACTGTTATGTCAGGCATCACCAGATGGGGCTTTTACATATAGTCTGCAAAGCTTTTTTTTTTTCCTTTTTTTTTTTTTTTTAAGCGCATGTGCAAGCTTTGACTCTGGGGAGTACGTACTGCAGAGTTGTTTTCAGTTATTTAGGCGTCTGTAGAGGCAGCTTCGGAAGCAAGACTCTTGAGTGAGCATTAAGATGTTATTTTTCTTGAGCTTGGGTTAGAATCAGTTATTGAGACAGGAAAGAAACTTCAGATTTAGATGTCCTCAGATGTCTCAAACGGCACCAAGAAGGGAGAGGCAGCCAGAATTACTAAATATCTTTTAAAATCTCAGACAAAACCTATATTTTTTCCAACATGACTGTGTATTCCCATATCATCTTACTGCAGTTACAAAAGAAATGAATATTTAGGATTGCAGCCTTATCCTTTGATGGTTTCTTTGGGCAATTTTGGAAGAAAGGAATGAAGATTATACATGTGATAAATGTGGATTTTAATGGAGAAACAGCTAGAAATTCTAAAGGTGATTAATTAAAGGAAAATTAAGATGCTATTAAGCAACTGTTCAGGGTAATTTCACACTGGAAAATTTACAGATTCAAACACAGCACTTTGTAAATATAAGCCTTGAGATGAATAGAGAATTTTTATATGTGACATTTATTCCCTTACTTCTCTTGTGGACTGAGATATTTTGCCTCCATGATGTCAGAAGTTCTGAAATCCCAAATATCTTTGATTGATATTCCCATACTTTATACTGCAAGCAGAGAGCATTGGAATGAGACGTTTGGTGGATAATTCAAGATACTGAGAAAATATATCAAAGATCTGTTGTGCACACAGAGTCCCATACCATAAGCTGTGTTCAGGGCCAGAATAGTCATTGTTCGTTGCATACACAGATCCTAAAGTGCTGCCTGAACCCAGGACTGGGAGGGTAGCATGAAAAACACTGCAACTAAATGTTGAAAATCTGGAGGAGACACCAATCTGCAGAAGAAGTCTTTTTAACAATTTAAAGAGCATGGAGCTATCTGTACGGGAGTGTAACTGAAACTGGGGCCAAGGTTTAGAGAGTTGAGAGATACCTTTGGATGTTTAGCAGCTAGGAAAATTGGGGTTTGTTGTTCAAGTACTTGCTGCTTTCCCATGCTCCACCCTTGGTCTATTGATTGTGCTGGTGAATGAGGATTTGTGAAGGTTATTTGCTGGGAGGGAATGGTTTCGCTACTATTGAAGGTCTGTCACGGGTCTGTACAGTGCAGTGGATACTTGTGAGTGGGGTCAATGTAGATGAGATTTGGGTTAGAGGTTTGGGAAGACAAAAGGAAAGGAACCTAACTGCCGTCTTGCTGCTCTTTTATGCATTCATGAGGTGAAATCTAATGCTTGGGGTGGAAGTTCTTGTTTGTGTCGGTTTGCCCTCAGAGCAGTGTTCACCACGGACCCTAGGTTCCTTTTCTTCCTGATCCTTAAATCATATTGGGCAGCCTATGGTCCCCCAGCCTTTACCTGGAGAGATGTCATGAGTAGAAATGTCAGCACATCTGGTAATACAGGAGTGCTGGGGACTGCCTAAATCAGAGTCAAGTGGTCCGCGAGCAGCCACTGTGCACACACTGCACACCACGGTTCTTACGTTCAGTAGCACTTTGCAGAGTTGTGCAGGGGAGGTGATGGGTGTATTGTTAATGCTGCCTAGGTATGTTAATGTCTTTGCTAAGGTCTCATTGCTTTTATGTGTATTTTAAAAGTGCACTGGAAATGAACTTGCAACTTTGAAAATTTTTAAACCACAACCAGACTAGCACAGTAGTTGTGAACATCAACAGATTGGAGTTCATCTTTTTTGCATGGTTCTCATAAGGTTTAACGATAGTCCCTAAAGTTCCCCAACATCTTGGCACAATAATGGTGAAGCCACCAAGCAGATACTTTAAACAAGTAAGGATGAAAAGCCAGGATAGAAGGAACTAATAAGTACACAACAAAACTGTTCTGCTCTGCAGTGTGTTTGAGGGGGAGGAAAAAAAAAAAATATAAAAAATAAAAAACCCAGAAGAAACAGATGTATCTGCCAGAAGTTAAATACACATCTGTTAAGGATGCTCTTCTCATATTTGGGGTCAGAAAAATATGTACAAATGTAGCACCTTGCTGATTGACAGAAAATCCTCAGTTCTGGCACTGAGAATCTTGTTTTCTTGACAGCACTTTGTTTTAAGGCTAGAGGCAGAAAAATGTCTTATGCTTGTCCTTAAACTGGAAGGCCCTTTGTTCAGGATACTTATACCATTTGCAGATAATGATGTGCATTGCAGTTTCAGCTGTCTGCATATGCATTTTTATGTTTTTTTATGACAGCTCTGCGTACTGAACTAAAAGGCCATTTAGAGCTGTCAGAAAGTGACAAGCATTACCCTTTACATTTACAATTCTGTTAGCATGCGTTGTCAGGTGGGCTCACCATTCCACCGACATATGATTTTCTTTGAAACCTATGTATGACTTTAATTTAATACAGCAGTCTCCAAAAAAATAGGAAAAGAGAAAAAGAGCCTTATTAAGATTTCCTTTTCCATTTATCTACTTTTTTGTTTCATGTAGTTCTTTTTTCCACTCTTCCGTTCTTTTTTGCTGTTTTCTTAAGCAAGAAACAGGGAAAGAGACAAAAGTAGCTGTTTAACCTGGAATACTGCAGCAAGCTCCTCCATTCCAGCCTGTGGTGTTACATAGAAAAGAGTTGATTTTTAGTCCATTGACTTAGGAAAAAAATGCTACCAGCATATGCTAAATATTGAACCAACTTATGAAAGTAGAAAGATCAGAACACCTGTAACTTACAATCTTGACATGAACTACAATAAATGTATATGATTTTTTTTCTTAGCTAGCAATTTAACGATCCAGCTGAGACCAGTTTCCATCCCAATGAGTCAATTTTGAATGCACTTAAAGTGACTTGTCCCCTAGTCTATTTTCTGTTGGTTCACATTGCTTTCTAGTAGCTGCACTGTAGCTAACCTTCAAAGGTCCTCTTTAGCTTCCAAAAAGTCACTGTCCCCAGCTGCATTTTGAGCAGGAACTGGTTTAGTAGTGGATTTAACAAGATTCCACCCGAGAAACACCCAGCCTTGGAAGCAACAACCATCAGTGCCAGTCTCTCCTCTGCTGAGCGTGCAATCCAAGTGCATGTACACTCAAAGCAAGGGAGGGAAACAGAGGCACAGAGCTGCAAGGAAGGTTCAGCTTTATTCTCAGCTGGAGAGAAAGTGTTTAGGAGCATCCAAGTGACAATTAAAGCAACAACCTCCGTGTGAACAGATTTTTGGCTGTATTTTTTATATGGTGATGATACGGATATATTATTTAACTGCTGACAGTATGTTCAGTCTCTCACAAGCCCCAGCAGAAGATG
Source organism: Haliaeetus leucocephalus (assembly GCF_000737465.1). Taxonomy (NCBI): domain Eukaryota; kingdom Metazoa; phylum Chordata; class Aves; order Accipitriformes; family Accipitridae; genus Haliaeetus; species Haliaeetus leucocephalus. The sequence continues at coordinate 9,449,674 of NW_010973092.1, forward strand.
CATCCCCAAAGAGCTTGTAGTCCAGGCAGCAGCAACTGTCTAAATCACACTCCCTGGATTGCACAGATCGGTGTGATGGTTATTGAGGGTTGTGTTTGACTGACTCATACCGCTTCAGATTGAGTCATCAGTATTGTGTGGCTGGAAGGACTGGGTAATATTAAAAATAACGCAAGTATTTTTCACATTAGGGTTTCAGTTTGCCTGTTGGATTTGTCCTGAGGTTTTTTTGGGATGTTATATGCAGGCCAGCCCAAATGGCAGGGTCATTAGCTCAGCAAATCCATTTGTTATTGGTAGGTAGTGTGGAGAGATCTGTATGGATGGTTTTGTAGTTCAGGGAGGCATCATAAGAATTAAGGATCAGAGCACAGTGTGCTTTGGAGTAAAATAACACATGTGGCTAAATGCTCAGGCAACTTTGACACTGCATTCCTTTCCTGTCATTGCATAAAGGCAAACCCTAAACATTATTTTTAAGCAGCTGTTTTTACACATACTAGCTGACACATCTGAATCCATGTTTCTATACTTCCTAAGCTCTTCATCTGTCTTGAATATATGCTACTGACGTGTTGCATACCCAGGCAGACACAGACTCACTGAAGTAATCTCTGAATGTAAGCCATCCTCTATTTCTTCTGAGAACCTTCACTTACAATCCCCTAAGGTATTTTTTCTTCTCATAGTTTGTGAGTGTGCACATTTATTTGGGAAGTTTAGGTAGGTCACTTGATTCTGATTCACCTGAAGTCAGTGACAGTATCTAAATTTCAGTGGAGGAAAGCCAGATCCTTCAGGCTTGAAGAAGGAAAATGGCAATAAATATCCAACAGCCTAATTGAGATAGAGATTGGTGATGTAATATACTGAAAGGAATTCTCTGAAGGGGCTGGCATGGAGAGTGAGAACTGTTATTTTACAGTACATCGTCAAAGACACAGGGTCACAATCTGAGCTTCTGCAACACCCCTGGAGCTGCTGTGCAATTCCCATTGACCTGCAATGAGATCCCCACATGCTCTCCTTTGAATGCAGGAGGGGAAAGTAAGTAGTCTTTTAAAATTTCTGACTCTTAGTTTGGTCCCTGCTTGCAAGATGAGGCTAGAACTCCTTGCACCAGCCTCCCCTGCTCCTGCCTGGGGTGTTCTTAAGAAAAAGGGGAGAATTCCCATGTATTCATTCTTCTCCTCTTTGTCACTGTCTAACATTTTGCCCTAACCTGTAATACTCTGCAGGGACCAGTTACATTATTCCAACATAGACATTTTCCATTAACTGCCTTTACAAGGTTTTCTTATTCTCTTCATTGACATTCTGACTTTATATCAAATTTCAGCTTCTTGCAAGTAAAGAAATAGAGTCTGTATGTGCACATAATCCTGTGTCTGCATATAAATGTGTATATTGTAGGCAAATATTTGTCTTTACAAGGTATACTTGAATATGGACCAGATTCCTTCTTTGCAGGTGTCCATTCCTCAAGGCCATGAAGCACTTAATATTTTTCTTCCTCCTATATTTTCCTGTGCATTTTCCTAAAGCTAATTCTTATACTTTATTTATTGCTTTTCGAGAGGTACTTAGCCTGGTCCTTACCGAAGTCCTGAAGTCATTAAATCTTGACTGTATTCACTACTTTTTACTTTGGAGACTGGAAATTCCCTATTGGACCTTCCTTTACACACAATTCTCCAAAACTAGCTCAGAAGCATGACCTCAAGACATATTCAGAAGTCCTCCAGAGCAATTCTTCCCTTTCAGTAGAAGCTCCAAGCTTCAGAATAACTTTTTGAATTGTCTCAAGCTTTTATTTCTCAGAAGAAGTTTGGAGTAGCCATTCCCCTAATACTTTGGTGGATATTTTAATAAGATCGTGAAGATGTGAGCAACTATCATGCAACAGGTCACAGAGGAGCCGAGCAGCTCCCCCTCTCTCTCTCTCTCCATGAATATGTATGTGGGGAAGGAAGAGGGGACTGCAAGAATAGCTCTGACATGAGAAGACTCCTAAAACCATTAAGCTGATTACAAACTCCAAATGGTTCAGCTCCTTAGGAGTACCGAAGTGCTTAGGCATAACTCTGTAAGTTGTCATATTTCTTTTCTGTAAGGCTCTTGCATGGTCTAGAGCTGACAACACTGCAGGAGACCCATGATATCTAGACTATAGCAAAGACTCCCTTCACAGAAATGAGGGCAACAAAAATCTGGTTCACTGTTGGTGGACTTCACTGCAGCCTCTCTGAAGGTATGATAGGCCCAGGGTGATGTCTACAGATATTTGAACAGTTTCTGATTAGTTGTTTGGATTGCAACAGAAAACACCTGAGAATAAGTCAGTATTCATCCTGCTTCTGCATGAATGTGCAGAAGCAGGAGGTCCATGTCCTCAGAGGCTTCACAGACTAACAGAGGATGGGGAGAGGGGAAACCCAGACACAGAGAGCAGATGTGACTTGTCCATAGCTATGTGACCAGTAAGTATTAAGGCTAGAAACAGAGCCTATATCTTGAAACTCGAAGTGCCAAGCCATTACTCCTTGTCACTCTGGCACATCTATGCCCCCTTGGAAGACAGATCAGTGGTATGTAATCATATGTTTATCCTCCAAACAGGGGGGATCATATAGCAGAGGTCCCAGAGCAGGTTGTGTGGGAGCCATCCTGGGGCTGGAAGCAGAATAACTCCATTCAACATGTACCTTAGCCAAGCAGGAGAGCTTGCTTGCTTAGATACAGCCCCACGTGAGCTTGGTTGTGCCACTTGTGCAGCTGTAGGCTATGTCAGAAGGTGCTCTGGGATACCTAGCACTTATGGGGCTCCAGCAACACGGGGGTCTCCATTGCCCAGTGTGGACAGGCCACCAGTCATCTGAGAGCCAGCTGTTTCTTACATCAGGCTCAGGAGTGAGAGATGCTCCTGGAAGGCTTCACTCAGAGCAAACTGAAGTCCCAGAGAGAAAGCACCGAATTGAAAAGGATCCCCACCCAGTGCTTCCCTTCTTGACTCTTTCTGCTGACACTGCAGCCTGGTGTAGCCCTAAGTGTGTATTTTGCAAGGATGAGGACATCTTCCAAGTAGGAATGAGACTGAAATAATTAACATTTCATGCAAGTTCACTAAAAGCCAGGGTTCTTTTTTATTGCTGACCCACCAAAGAGTCTGGTTAAGGCTTTCTGTGACTGGGCCATCTGTGACATCTAAATCTATTAAAGATAAGTTGTAATTTTAATTATGTCTCATTTTAACAGCCTGTGCAGGGAGGCACCCATAAACTGTCAAATACACACGTAAATAGTGATGATGACACAGTTATAAAGAGGTTATATGATCTTTTCTCTTGGAGACACCAGTTAACTTGTATGAAGCGTGGGGGATTTTTTGCAGCAAATCTGAATTATTCATAGCATCTCTATGGGATCATAGGAATTGCCATGGTGGATCAGATTGCTTGTCCATCTAGTTCAGTATCCTGTCTCTCACAGTGAAGAGTACAAGACAAGACATTTCAGAGAAGGATCCAAGAAACCTCAGGGACAGCAGCCGTGGGACGACCTGCCTATGGGGAAAACTTCTTCCTCCCTACCTTCCCCTCAGGCAGCTGGTGGGTTGGATATGCCCTGCAGCATGACGGCTTAATAGCACTTATTCAGATTTAATCCCATTATTTTTATTTGTTATTTGGATTGCAGTAGTTTCTAGAGGAAGTCAGCTGGGTCAGGTCCCCTGATTGTAGACACTGTACAAACACAGGGAAAATGACAGTCCTTGCATAATGCCATTGTAGATGCTCTCATTACCCATGTCATCATCTCTACATATTCATCACTTAAGCTTCCTCTGGAGTTGTTTCAGCAGTTCAGAGAAATTCATCTTGCTACTTCTCTAGGACTCCTTAAGTCCTGAAGTAGTTTGTTAGTTAACTACTACTTACAGATGTTTGAACAGAAGAGGCAGAGCACCAGTGGTGGAAGTGCACCAGTGTTCCTGAAAGTTTGTTAGTCTGAATTAAAGAAGAAGGAATACACACAACTCCAAAACCTGTGATGACATTCACTCTAAGAGCCTCTTTTCTTCTCTGTAATGCATGCTGAATTCTAAAGCTGAAGTGATATTCGCTACAATATTGCCCCCCTCCCCCAACTCTCCTCTCTTGATGCGGTGGGATTGCATTAAGGCATTAAGCTTTGCACTCAATCTTGTTGTTTTATGTCTGCAACTCCTTTTGCACAAAACTTATAAACTTGTTGTAAAACTACTATTTGACATTTTAACGCTGCCATCTAGGAAAAGATACTTTAGCTTCATTTTAGCTACAGGCGTTGTCCAAGCATTCTGCAAAAGAATCCTAATGGGGGCTCTGAAAACCCGTTAGTAAATTATCTGCAAGTAAAGCTTTCTGAGAAGGCAGCAACTATACCGCACTGCCAGTTTCTTGAAAGAAAATCACAGTGCAGCACATTTCCTAAGGGTATGTGCATCTACTTCCAGAATAGGGATTGAAGTGGACTTTGATCAGATTAATTTTTCTAGTTGGGTTTGGGGGATTTATTTATTTATTTTATTTTTTTTTACAATTTACCCAAATATTTCATTTTAATGTAAGACCAAACCACAGATGCTGAAATAAAACTGGCTAAACAAAACCCAAAGGACTTTCCCCACCTGGGTTTTTAGCTTTTCAATTAGCTGAAATGTAATTTTTTTAAAAAGAAGGAAACAAACCCTTCATGTTTGAGAAATATTTTTTCAAAACCACTTTTTAGAAGCTTTCAACCACTTCTACTATCTACAGGTATTTTGCTGGGATTTCTTTTGCAGGGGACTTATTTCTCAGGTTTTTAATCCTGCAGCTTTTGGCATTACAGATTTCTGTTGCCCTCCTGTTGTCTTCATTCAAGGTTATGCGATTATAAGAGGATGGGATTTTTAGGTTCTATTGCTTAAATAGTATTATTGCAGAGAGCTGGTGAAGCAATCTCCAGCCTCCTGGCTTCTCACTGTCATTACCTGTCGTGTAAATGGTGAGCATTTGCACAACCCTTTATTCCATATCTGAATTTCAACTTGTCTATCAAAAGAAAGAAATAGAACTCAAAACTTTAAATCATAACAAGTACAAACAAGAACCAAAATATTTTAGACACAATCTGTACAGGGAGGGAGGGGGATAGAAAATAGTGATGGACACTTGAAGTTCGAGATACGTGAACTCCTACAGTAGCAGTAAAATTCCCTTTCAGAGAAAAAGGGGGAAATGAAAAAGTCATTCCTTCAAGCCCAGTGGAGCTTTTCCCACATGAAATTTCAGCAGATTCTGAGCATCAAGCGCACAGACAGCAAATGATTATTTTATAGGTTTACACATTAAATGACGTGTATTTCCACAGCTTGTCAGAGCAATCAGAGTAACAGATAAGATGGCTGAAGACCCCTTGATGTTAAAACAAAAGGTTGACATGATGCTCTGAGAGCAACTTTGGAGTGTCTCCTGAGGGACTCTGTTCAGGAGTGTACATGGATGCTCAGGATTGCAGCGGTGGGGCACGGCTCCCCCTGTGGTCATGGGAACATGCACTTCTGCTCAATTACTACTCTTTAGGTCAACCTGAACTTGTGCAGAATAATGGCTCAACCTTACTGCACAAAGTGATTGTGTCCAGCCTCACTTACGAGTCGTGGGAGCTGAGGCAGCAGCGTAGAGAAAGAATTTGCATTGCCTGATGGGTCTGGTACGCTCTGTTTGGGGACAAATATAGTAAAACCTTTATTTGCTTTAGAAGACTTGCTCTCTTTTTGCGTTTGTATTTCATTTCTGCCTGCTCATTTTCAGGCACTGTTCTATTTATACCCACATCTTTTGGGAAGCAGAAAATTGCTTTACTTGGACCTTTCAATCATGATCTTTTCCATATGCGTTGATCTTTGCAATTTTCCAAGTGCAGGTAACTCCTCGCGCAACAGCCAGAACTTCTGTCTGATGGCATTTTATTGTAAGGAAAGATCTGAAGGTCTGCTGCAAACAGTGGCCAAGCGCAGGCTTCAGTAGTCTCTCTTCTTGTCCTCTGGAAAAACTGATTGGCACACTAAATTTATTATATGGGGTGTTCATAATGAGTCCCATGCTTACAGATCGCCTGGCTGATGTAGAACAGAAATTTCTAAACCGTGATCTAAGAATTAGCGCTATTTATTTGTACGCTGCAGCAGCCTCAGCCCTGGGCTAAATTCAAAGTCCCACTGTGATAAGGGCCAGGCGAACACACTCTGTCAGCCTGATTTGCCCCAAGGATCTGTAGCCTAAGGGGAGAAGATGGAGCCAGGGCTGGAGGAAGGCTTGCTGGTGGTCTCAAGAGCACTTGCTGGAGTTCCTCAAAGCTGATTGATCACTCGGTACTGGCAGGCTTCCTCCTTTCCAGCTGGTAAATGTCATTAAAAGACAGCTATAAATACATTAAATACTTTCCTAATATTACTTTTCCATGTGATCTGCTGCTGCTGTTGCCACAGGGAAGCTGATCAAGAATGTGAGAGGAGGTGAGCTCTGCAGCTCTGGAAACGAGGGGAGCGCTACGCAGCCCAGCCTCTCCATTAAGACGTGATCTACACGGCGCAATAACCTGCGAAGGCAGAAGAGAATTAGTGAAGGAACATTTGTCTGTTGGTTACTACTCATTGATTACTTAAGACAAAAAAAAGCTTGGCTCTGGGTCTTTGCTCAGCAAATTATGTCATTCTTGTTCACAAAAGGGAGAGCTTACAGTACAGTCTCTAAATTAAAGCTGGTGTTTTAAAATTAAAAGCAGACAGGGCAGATGTGCCTAGGAGAAATTTATATCCATATCTTTTGGGAATCAGCTAATCGCTCTGCCAGGACTTCAAATCAGCCTTTTCTGTGTAAGACTCGATTGCACCACACCTATACAAGCCACATTGAATAATGTGGAATTAAAACGTTACCAGAGATTTCCTTAACTTTGCCATGTGAAAAATGAGGGCAAGTGTTGATGAAACCCAGAAATTCCAGGGCTCCAACAACATGATTTAATATTACTCAAGATGATTTTACAAAGAAAGGGAGAGTTCAGAGTCCAAGTGATCATCTCTAGCTTAATAGGCAGACATGTAAGATACTAAAAGATTGATTAGAACCATCTGAAACTGGAACATATAGTATTACTGATAATTCCGGCAGAGATATTGCAAGGCAGACACATTTATTTTGGATCCCAGGTACATTATAGTGATGCTATATTGTTTTACAGTAAAACTTGGCCAGGGCAGGTCAAAGAAAAATCATTCTTCTCTCTTCCCCCAAAACAGCCATTTTATGGAAGATGTTAAAAATGAGAATCTGCTATCAATTTGCAGAGTTCACAACGGACTCACTTGCTGTTTCAGTTACATTTTTCCCATATTTTCCCCTTTAAGAATAGCCTAATCAAATTCAGGGTTCATTAGTGAATTGGGATATAAGTGTGATAAAAATATTAATAAAAAAATCTGAAACATTCACTAAAATAGGATTTCTTAATAAGGTCAAATATATTTGGAAAATGTTTCACTTTCTATAAATGACACGTTATATTCTAAGAAAAAAATTATTTTCTCAAAATTTTACCGACACCCTTGCCTGGAGATGTGTTATGTATCAATATATAAGTATAAAAATAAACATACAGTAAATATCATGTAGATGTGCATTTGTTGACTTCTGATGTTAAACTTCATGTCAGTCGACCCTGATCATTTGATCACTGAATCTGGCTGTTGGGGTCTTTCAAGGGGAGGAGTGCAGTAGGAGTTTTATATCAGCCTCCAGAGTGCATTGGTGGGGGGAAAGTGATTTATCAGCGATAAATGTACTCTCTACCACAGATCTGTGCCTTCAGGCCCTTCAACTCCTCCTTGCTGTAGGCGGCTGCTGGTTGGAAATGGTGGGGGTCTGGACCACCTCGTTGGTCGTCTTCATTACAGACCCCAGCATGTCTGATCTGCAGCCCCCTGGCAAAGGATGAGGCTTTGCCCCTCTTTTTGAGCATGTACTGCATATACATCCTGTGCTAGATTGCAGCACGCTCTTCAGAGATGTTTTATTTTTTAAAAGTATTTTTAATTTTTTTTTATATTTTAAAAATTATTCAGACTGGTTTTAAAATCTGTCCTTAAAAATTGCAGGGTGCAACTGATGAAGAAAAGCACTAATGCATTTTAAACATATCCAAAAGACAGCATAAAGTAGCTTCTTTATACGGTAAAGATATGACAGCTTTAAAGGCAGCTAGCTCGGATCCTTTCTGGGAATCTCTTCTTTCCAATAATATAAAGTCTGATGAAGTTTCTAGCCCTGCTGTTTCATGAGAATTTGAATTGTAAATCTGTTCCTGCTTCAGGAGTCAGACTAAATAATCCAGCCGTGGGCCCCTGGCCAGTGTGAACGCTGGGAGGGGAAATGTTGCTGTTAGAGGATGAAAAAAAGGAACTATTTCTCCTGTGGGGTTTTTTTTATTATTTTTATTTTATTTTATTTTTAAATAGCAGCTGTGTGAATCTGCTGATGGGTTTGGAAAGTTGGAAGCGGCCCTTGGGGAACGGGGTTTGTGGGCAGCGTGCAGGTGGAGGTGGGGGGCTGCGGAGCCACGTGCGCTCCCAGCACCCAAAATCACGGCCTGTCACGGGGATGCCATGCTGCCGTGCGCGCCTCTCGCTGTCACCTCTATCCCTAGATGTGCACCGAGATCTTTGGCACAAGCGCTCCTTCCTCCAACCCCTGCGCTGCCACTTAGCAAGCGGCTGTAATTGAGCTGCCTGTGCCTGGTTACAGCTTCTGGCAGCGCGTGGTGCCCCAGATGGGGCTTTTCTTGGCAGGGTGGGCTCTGGCCCTGCTCCCGTTTTTTCTGGGGTGTGCTGCTCCCCATGAGCAGCCCAAGCTGTACGGGAGCCCCTGCCAGCACAGGGTCCTGGACCATGCTGGCGATGGTGTGCGTTCAGAGCAGGGACGCCAGCCCAGCACGGTTTGTGCTCTTTGGGATGTTGCCCACCAGCAGCTCCAGTGTAAGAAGTGTCCGTGCTTCCTTACAATAGGTGTCAGGGTGCTGCAGGCAGCGTCGTTGGGCTAGTGGAAGGGCAGGGGACAAGCAGTCTCCCTGCTTGCTGTGGAGACTGCATGCAGATGTGCTCATGGCATGGACCACGGGCAGCCTGATCCCACTAGCGGGTGGACCTGCGCTTCATTGGCAGCGTAGTGAGGTCCATAGTGGCGAAGACGCCCAAAAGTCCAGAAGCTAAGAAGGCCTTCCATCCCAAGCAGCAGCAGCTCCTCCATAGGATCGATCTGCTGATGTTGCTGAAGTACGTCCACAGAGCCGCAGCTGGTTTTTGTTTGGTTTTGGTTTGTTTTTAAGGACTTTTCATCACCAGGAGAACTGTCAGTAGGGCTGCTGTGAACGCAGGAGAAGTGCAGTCACCCAGCTCTACAGCGTGAGCACTGACTGCTCATGCTGGCAGCAAGACAGGCTTCAGAAGCCACAGCATGCAAACCCTGGGGCACTGCGCCTCCTGTTTCATCCTTCAGTCTAGGAGAGTAGAAACGTCCGACTGAAGTCTGACGGGAAGAATGCACATGCCCTTTGAGCGGGCAACGAAACCCTGCCAAGCCTTGCAGAATTGAGAGGATGCGGGTACAACACAGACAGTGGAGGGGAAAAAAAAACAACCTTCCCAAGCCTCAGTATGTCTGGAGCATACTAAGCTGAGGAAAACATGAAACTATCGGGCCAAACTCAACGGGCAGTTTATGTGCTGGTGAGCACGATGTTGCAAGTTACCCTGTGCTCTTCCAGCAGCATAGCATGCTGTTTGGGCAAGGCTAGTTGGGGGTACCCAGGGCAGAGCAAACGCCTCTGCCTGAGGATGCTGTGCCAGCCTTGCTCTCAACCTCTACCCAGGAAGATCAGGTGTGACAGTGGTTGGTCACAGCCTGCTCATTCATTACCTGGAAGATCTGAGGCACGTCATAAATCACAGCAGCCCTGAGGGACCCCTAACTTACACTGGACCTGTGGCTGTCCCTTGCATGGGCCAAGACGTAGAGAGTTTATAGGCAGTTCAGAGTTTTGTGATCGTGCCCTCCATCTCCCAGGGGTTGTCTCCAGAAAGTAGGGTTTGGACAGCAGAAGGGTGATTTTAGACAAGAAAGACTTCTCCAAACTCGTAGGGCCCTGCTGTTTTCCTAGTCATGTTAGTTGTTTTCTGATAACAATATTATTTGCCATTGGTCTTCTGGGAGTGCCACTGACATCGTTAATCAAAACCCCACGCTGCTTACCAGTACCGAAGTATCCATACTGCATCATCAATCATAAATGCAGCGAAGGGTACGCTCTGGTTATCTAAAGAGAGCGATAACATGGTGGGGTGAGGGGAAGGAAAAGGAAAGAGGCTTAATTATCCAGTGGTCTTTGGTCCATCGCTCACATTGGAAACATCTCTGCAGCTTTATTTTGGTTGTATCTCCCTTTTAAATCCTTGTAAACAGCAGTTAAGATAGAAAGCTTCATTCTGCCGCGCAGGGTACCCCACTGCTTCTCGAGCTATTATTTTAATAAGGCCTATTTTACAATTAAGGCACCATGGGCTTTAAATTACATATAAAATAAAATGTGGAAATTGAAGCATTAAGCGCGCGGCTGCCGTCGGAGGCTCGGCAGCCTCGCATTAAGCGGCTGCCTGTTCTTAAACAGAGCGACAGAAGGTAGAGGGTTTGTGCTATGGAAGGAGATGAACAATAACAGCCCCTTGCCTCTGGGGAAAGCACTGCCATGGGTTTCGCTCGGGGCTCTGCTTTCCTCCAGTCTGGGCTGGGTGGGGTGACCGCGGCAGTGGGGGCTGGCCGGGGACCCCGCAGAGGTGGGTTTTTTTCCTTTGCCCTCCTCCTTCAGCTCTAGACGAGGTGCCTGGCACAGCCTCGTAAAGCCCGGCGGTTTCGGTTACGCTTGTTGCCATTGCTGTGGTCCGCTGTGATATGAGGAGCGACTCTCGCTCCAGATGGTTGTAAAGGTTAACGAGGAATTTATGCAGAGCTATATACAAATCAGACTGAATCTTCTGGCTGGGAACAACGAGCCGCTGACATAAATTCAGTTTTCTGAACATATGTAGCTTGGTCACTAAGGGAAACAGGAGAATGGCAAGCTGCTCTGCAGAACGTCATCTCTCGCTGCCGCCGGCGGCGGGGAGGGGACAGCACTGCCCGCGGCACAGGAGGGGTCCTGGGGCTTCGGGGCTGCTGCAAAACAGTCGCCTCACCTGGAGCCCCGGGACTCAGCCTCGGGTGTGAGATGGACAGAGGCCAGGGAACACGTGGCTGACGTTCCCAGGACCAAAGGAGAGGTTGGGGTTTCGTGCGTACCCCTCCACGTGGCGCTGCTCTTGGATCAAAGTGGTCCAAAGGAGCCTCTTTCCTCGGGGCAGGATGCGGCCCTCGCGTGAAGGGGGAAGGAGCTGGGTCTTTGGCTCAGAGCTACAGTCTTTCACCCCCTCACCGATAAAAGGCTCAGGCACCTCCTGTGAGGGAAAGGGAATGCAGGAGCCACTTTCTCTTCCTGTGTGGGCACAGATCCATTAGGAAGGTAACAGCTGCTTGTGCAAAGATAAAATTTTAAAACTTAAAGAATTTAAATTTCCAGCGAGCACCCGGGAAATGCTGTGTTAATGTTCAGATCCCTGGCAAGCGGGCACAACCTTTCACAGCGATATCCCCCTGCCAGTCCTTACAAACTGTATCTGCCTTTCTGTATACACAGTGCATGGATATTTCTGTGCCAGAGGCTCAGGAAAGCTCCCTCTGCCACCTCGGTAAGGTGGCCCAGGTCCCCCACATCTCTTCTGACTTTTTTACCTTCTCTTCACTAAGTACATTAGCTCGGGGCATTTGTCTGCTACCCCACTGTGCCAAAAGCTCGCTCTCTCCTCCCAGAAACAGTGATCACGATGACATGGGACTTATGTTTTCATTTATATGTCTATTTTCGAAGTTATAAACAGATCAAAGCAGGATGCAGCAGAGGCAGCTAAAGAGTTTCCCTGTTGGTTTGTTGCATTCAGGAGCTGATGACTTCATCTGATGAGTTGGTTGCACCGGGGACAGGGAAGCAGGCTGGAATTTAACCTCAGGATTGTGTCTCCTCTGCAAGAGCAGGGAAAGAAGAGAGAAGGCTCCTGCTTTGCCTCCTTAGGATTCACCGGGTCACAGAGGCGTCGGCAAACAATTCTGCCGCTGAAAAAGAAACGTATATGTTGATGCGCCTTGTGATATGCAGTAGGAGATAAATAGTGATAGGGGGGTTTTGTGAATGTTTCTCAAATTTAGTAGCATATAATTCTTAATTTTTCTGGGCTTTTTAACTCCTTGTCTCAAGTGCCTTATTGAATTAATCTCTTTGCTTACTTAGGCTTAAGGATCTTCTATTTACAATTCTCCCCCTTGCCTTGCATGCAGCAGAATGAACCTGTCAGTACTTTCTTGTGTGATTCTTTCCGGGGCACGGCATATTGACTTGCTGCTGGCTGGGCCTGCAGGAAAGACTGAAATGTGAATCGTTGCTGCTCTGTGCCACTGGGATGATTGCTGGTGGCTTTACTTATAACTCAGAAGCAATGAAAATGTTCGGTGCAAGATTGCTCTCTCAATCTGTTTTACTTCATGCAATAATGTGTACAAGCAGGAGGACTCTGAGCCTGTTTTCAAGCCCACGTTCCCAGTACGCTGACCTGCTTCACTCATCTTTGCAGTTCCCTGCTGGCTCTCCCCATGCAGTTTCTTCTTGCCTACAGTGCAGTCCTACCTACAGAGTCACCTTGGCATCAAGCATCGCTGAAGTCTGTGCGCGTAGATGGGACTGACATGATTATAGATCTAGCGCTGACCATTAGCACAGGAAATAATTTCAGTCCCTGTGTCTGAGACTGGGAAAAGCCTCCCACGACCACACAGGCTGCTTATTATTGTACAATGCTCTGGGCCACAAACCAGATTCATAAAGAGCCCAGCTCCACCCTGTCTGGGCTCATAAGGCTTTTTTGGCAACATCTCTGTCATTTGAAGATGGGCTAGGGGCAGCCTGGAGAAGACTCCTCGCTCTCAAAAAGGCACCTCCAGTCGGAGTTTCTTCCCGAGGAGTCGATGGCTGACCACAGGTAGCTCTGCTCTCACTTTCTCTGCCAGTTTTCCTCTTTTGCATCTGAAGGAAACAACAGACTCCATGAAATACCCGATAGCCCTGGCTCCCTCCCCTGGAGCAGTAAGCCCAGGCGGATTTCCAGTGGCTAGCATTTCCAAGCATACTCCAGTTTACTAGGCTTGAGGTTTGTCAACCCAAACAAGACTGAGGCTTTCCTTCTGCAATATTAAAAAGCAAAAAAAAAAATCATAAATCCTCCTGGCACTGCTGGCTCGCACCACTAAGCTATTCCATGCCAGTCCTATTGTTAAACTGTAAGCATCAGTTTCAATACTGTAATAAAATACTGCATTTGAAATTTTACAGTTCCCCATTAACCTCCTTTCTCCCTCTCTCCCCCACCTATTACATCATCCCTCTCTCTTCTCCAGCCTGACATTGCTCTGACATAAAACTTGAAACTTCCCCACCTTTCACTTTTCCATTCTTCCCCTCTTTTTCAGAGCCTTTAGTTGTCACTTGTGCAATAGAACAGCTGAGCCAAAGCAATAAAGCGCTGCATACCGTCCCCGAACAGCCTGCGCAATTTTTTAAGACATCCATGCCAAATACTGCTGCTTCCCACACTCGTGCACACACATACCCCATCTCATCCCCAGCCTTGATTCTACCCAGTACATGTACTTGAAACCTGGATTTTTCTCTCTGTGCATGCACTGCCAGGCAGTGTGAAAACAACCCTGCTTTCACAACTTTTCCTGCCAGGGGAGTGGTTTGTTCTTCTATTTAGCTGTTCTTTCTGGACGAACTGCCAGGCTTTTACTTAGGAATAGGCACCAGACTTTTTATTCCCAGGGACACCCTGTTTGAGGATGCCTTGTGCTCCCCCAGGACCTGGGCAAACGGCAGCTTCCTCAGGTACCATCCGAGTCCATCACCATGTTGTATGCCAGTTCTCTCCATCCTGCAGTCGTCTTCCCCAACACAAAGCTAACCTTGCTAAAATCAGCAAAGCCACCATAGCAGAGGACCTAGGCCAGCATCTGATGGCTGTGGTCTCCATGAGTTATCTTGTTTCACGTGTTCTCTCCTTCTCCCCACTCCTCTAATTGGTTTAAAATGAGCCTGGTGTAAGGGTAGGCAGGGGGTAGCACCGCAGCATCGAGCCAAGAGAAGACTTTTCCAGTCCCAGCATAATGATCCGGTTGGCCAAATTGAATGGAAACGTTGCCATTGACTTTGCGGATCTTCATGCGATGAGAGCCTCCTTTGCAGTTTCGGCAGCTGAGAAATCTGGGGGAAATAATACAAATGGTCTAAGAAGACCAGAAAATGGTTTTGATTGAATGATGGTTGAGTGGCATTTTTATGTTCAAAGAACTGTCTGGATGTTCACTGCTTGGAGCTAACAGGACTGCAGGATGGCCCACCCGCGTGGATCAGTTCCACCCTTTTCTTACAGACGCAGGACCTGGGACAGGATGGGGAGCAGTTTGCCTTGGGTGCAGGAGTGTGTAACGGGGTGAGGGTGCCTGTGCTGAGGGTGCTGCTCCACCACGGGCTGCTGCCAGCCTCCTGCCCTCTTCGGTCAGCCTGGCTGCCATTTCCATGTTATAAAAAAAGCTCAAACCCTAAAACCAACCTTAGAGTATGCTCTGACACTAACAACAATGAAGAGCTTGTGAAAGTGCTGAACTGAGTGTTTTTCTGTTTCGGGGGGAGTTGGGGTTTGGGGGTTTTTATTGTGTTATGTTTTTTTTTTTAATTTAACTTTACCTCCTCTGTTTCGGTCCCTTCTACTTTTGGTGTCAAATAAGAAGAAATTTTTAAACTGCTGCTATTTGAGTTTTGTTTATCCTGCATAATAATGTGAATTTCTGATGTTTTTTCTTGTGTAAGAGCTGGGAATATCGGAGACTGGCTGTACTGTGAGCTCTCCCCACTCCTGCTTTTTATACACACACACACAGAGTCTCACTGATCCGCCAGTGATCTCGAGCCTACCTAGACGGACCGCTCTCTCTAGGGATGTGTCTGCTGCATCCGCCTCAGGCTTTTCCTGAAGAGAGACAACTAATTGGGAAAAATTATGTTGCATTACATGTGGTGGCTCTGTGATGTGGACTTCCGTCTGAGGTCTCCCAAACTTGCTGCAAGCGTACAACTCAGTAAAGCTGCGAGGGCTTGCAAAGTGTGGAGCATCGGGGCAGATGTTTGTGCTTTCCGTCCTGAAGTGGAGGATTTTAAAGATTTGGTCTGATGGTTCCAATTCTGCTTCACAATTAATTGATGAATGAGCCCAGTATGTGGGCTAAACTGTTAACATTAGGTCTGACAATGAACATCCAGGCTTTTTAAATGCTCTAATTGATAAGTTTACTTTTAGAGGCTCAAGGGTCTTATTTACCTTTCAGAGTTTCAGTCTACACATTGTTTTTATTCTGGGTGGAAAAAAGTGCTTTGACTTATAGGGTGAACTTAGCTACCTGCATGCTTGTGTTTAGCTTGCTTTCCTTCCAAACCTCCCCAAGGGTGCAGAACAGAGAGGGGGAGAAGATGGAGGCAGTGACTATCAGATTAATTACAGATGCTGGGTTAACTGCAAAAAATAGCAGAGAAGGAGGAAACGGGGGAATAAATTCTGACCTCATCCACTCTTTTCTCGAAAAGAAGTTAGCAGGTAGACTGTCACAGAAAGGCTGTGAGCAAGACTCCACCACCACTCTGCTGATTTCAGCAGAGGATGCCAATTCACACGAGCTGAGATTTAGCCCACAAAGGTTTCATAGCCTGTAAATATAATTTAAGATGACGGGGGAAGAACCATATGTTTGGGAAAGGGGAGAGCTTCCCCCAAACAAACAAATACTCCGACTAAACTAAAAATAGCAAAATAGGTTACGTGACTCCCCAGTTGCTTTGAATTATGTAGCAGGATGACATTTGTCCTCACGTGGAGCTTGTCCCACTTCTCTGACCGGTTATGGCTGAACGAGGGCACATTTCAGTATTTATTTTCTTTCTGTTGATTTCAACCAGATTGCCCGTGTTCTGCTTAATGTAGTGTCTGCTGTAGAAGTGGGACGAATATTCAGTCACATTAAAAATAAATCCAGAAATAACAGCTTATAAATTTGGATTTTTCTCCTATTATTATTTATGGGTGAATCCTGTCAGATGCATAAATGCAATATCTTTGTAGGCCGATGCTGGGATTTATATCAAAGGGGTTCTAACATATACTTCATGTACTCAGCTGCAACTATTATAAGCTATTTCATGTACAGCTAGAGACAAATGATCTCTCCCATGTTTGTCTTAACTTAAAATGCAGTTGGGTTGCTTGAATTCACTTCCAAACCTCCTGCATGGGGGAGGGGAGCAGGAGATTTATGCCCCTTTAATATAATCAATTCTAAGCATATCTTTAGACAAATAATTTAGAAATCTATGCATCAAGAAACACCTCTATTAATTTCAGGATACACCGTTTTATGCATTTTTTATGTGCATTAAAAAAGGGATTAAATTTTTAAAAATAAAAGCCCTTACTCTGTTAAGAAAGCAAATTCTAACAAGAACATTTTGAAATAAAATCCCAGAAGGCAACAATCCCTCCAACAATTAAACTGGGAGAAGGTCCCCTGAGGGCAGACCAACAAAATTTAGTAAAAATAATTGCTGTGCTGGGTCCTTGCTCTATTTTAGCTGAGTATAAGCAGACACACAAAAAATAACCTACTGAGAGCAAGAACATTCCTACATGAAACAGGCTAACAACAGAGCCATGTAACTACCTGGCCACACCACTCGGCTTTTGCTGGCACGCAGCACAGATTTTTATACTTCAGCCAATATAAAATAACAATCAGGCTATTTACAAGGCTCTGCCAAATATTAACCTTATATCCAATTCTCTTCAAACCTTTCAAAGTCTCTAATGTGAACCATGCAAGTTCCTCATTACTTGATAATATTCTGTAACTACGATGTTATGGGCTAGTTATATTTTTTAAAAGATGGTGTGTTTATGCAAAGATAATGATGCGGTGCATTTTATGCTGAAAAACTCAACAATTAATTAATTTCTAATCCCCCTTACTCTTCACCCCCCTCCCTCAAAAAAGAATAAAATAAAAGATTAATTTGCTGGAGAAAACAGGTTCATGTTTGCCCTTAAGACAGAGGACAAAATTACTTTAGCATGTGTACCGTGGTTAAAACAAGTTAGATGCGTGCACGTTCGCAGCCAGGTGAGAGCTATTGCAACAGGGAGTTGGGAGTGAAGAAAGCACAGAGCTAGCTCTTACAAACTGAAGGTTACCTCCAAAAAGCAACGTCGGGCATGCAAGGAGCGATCAGGGTTACTAATTGTGAGACAAAGGCTTTGTCTCTGCCTGTGGGTAGCACTGCGTAGGAAAGGGGTGGTGGGAAGGAGGAGGAGGAGGCATGGAGTCATCCTTTAGACCTCTCTTCTGTGTCAGACACGTGTCTCTGGATTGAAAAAAAAATCCTTTTCCCTTGCCAAATTTTCTGTCGTGGTCCCTCGGAACTTCCTAATTATTTAAGGTGACCGTTTGTGGGTAGAGAAGGGAGAGCGGGGCCGCGGGCAGCACTTGCCCAGCCACTGCAGGGCTGGGCGCTCGGAGGGGACGGGGACGGTGCACGGCCTCAGCCGGCCCCGCGCTGCCCCGGCAGCCGAAACGCCGGTGCTGGAGCCACGCGGGTGCCCAGGCAGCCACCGTGGCCCACCGCGGCCGCTCGTGGGCTGACGCCGTGCCCTCCCGGCGCTGTCCGAAACTGGGACCCGTCACCCTGTGGAGGAAGTGCTTCTTCCCACAGCTCAGTGAGATCGTTCTAATTGGGCTCCTCTTTTCTCTCTGAACATCTGTGAATATCATTTTGGAAATAGGCTGTATCGAATATTGGGTTTCTTATTTTAAAGGGAGCCTTTAAGTCTATTTTTTTTAGACACGTTTTTACCAGCAGTACTTTTAACAATAGGTTACCAGATCCATCACACAATCTGACTAAAAGCCCGTATTTATTTCCCTAATTTTATAAACATTTAATAGGTCCTTATTAAACACATCAGCCAGCATGATTTAATAACACAATCAGTCTAGAAGTTTAAGAAAATTGAAAACAGGATTTGAATGTAATACAGCCACAATTACCGGAGATTATAGGCAATCATTTCCATATGTCTGCAATGGGGAGCTGCTAATCTCTGTTTGCGTGGAGGTGATTTCCTCTGGAACACTTCCCAGCCTTCAACAGCGCTAGTGCTGAACAAATTAGATTTGAAAGTCCCCAATTTTATGACTAAGGTAATATACTCTGTGTATTTAGAGAAACACTGATTTCCTATTTTAACTGGCTTCCAAATGCTGGACAGAGACCTCAGCTTCATTTAGTTTGGCTCTGCTAAGCATATGGTAAAAGATTTTTTTTAAAGGGTCAGCGCATGTATTTTTGGGTGTCTCAGAGATACACAACGAGTTCCCTCCATCCATAGGAGGGAAAGAGTTAGCATCATGATCCAGTGACATCATGGCTGAGGAATGCACAGCAATTAGCCCTGCAGTACTGCAGGCAGCCTATGGCCAGGGGACAAGCAGCTCCCTCCTGCTAAACTTTAGGAGTCCTAACACCTTATTCCCTGACCTACCGCTTATGAGATCCTGAATAGCGTCACTTGTGTTTTGTGGGAATTCATCTGGTAAACTAGGCTTTTTGTGCATGGCCTTGGCTCGGCTTTGGCAGTTACTGTTCAAAATAGGACTGCTGTTGGGAAAGATTTCCTGTGCGGAGCAGCCAGGAGCTGGGCTGGTTTCAATAGGAGCCAGTGACTAGTGGAGATGGGAGAGCTGCAGGGAGCTTCACAGCTACTAACGTGCCAGCCCCTTCGGGGGGCTCTGGGGGGGCCGCCTGGCCTGATGGTGTCCAAGGCATTTTTTAGAATTTATTTTGTCACATGATTCATGTTTAAGAAATATTTATTGCAGATTCATAGCAGACAACCCAAATAAGAGAGTAAGACAGAAAGGAAATCTGTGCTACCCAGTGACGAGAGAAGAGCAAAGAAACAAGTGGATTCCCCGTGTGCACTCACACATGTGCAAATGGCATCACTCATTTCACCTCCCCGTTGCTGGACCACGGCATTGATGAGCTCCTTGAACAAGCCTCGAAAGAGAGACAGAGATAGGCTGTGCTGGGGAGGGAAGGAAGGGTGCCCAGGCAGCTGAGTACCTGGTGCTTCTATCTTTGGGGCACTTATATTTGTGAAGCTCGTAGCATTCTTGCACTATTACAAAGAGCCTTTCTCTGTGGGATCTGGCCCTGCAGAGTGAGAACGACCCTCCGCTATTTGACTACATCAGAAAGCTGATACTTGTGTGCTGGACTAGGAAATGATAAAGCAGGTGCCTCTGCTAGAAAGACTCGTTTGTGGCTAGATGATCTCCTTTCTCAGCTGAAGGATGGAAAAGTGCCCTTAACAGCTCCAAGTCAGGACTTCAGCACATGCTTAATTCCATCATTGTTCAAGAAAGCGCTTAAGCACATACCTGATTTAAAACACATGCTTAATTCATCTTGACTTCAATTCATTCAAGGTGCAGAACAACACATGATGTCTGGACACTGACTTTGCTAAAAATGACACATGCTCTTTCAGTCGAGCACGTGATTAAGGACTTTCCTGAATCAGAGCCCTAATCTGAAATTTAGGATTTTATTTTACTGGTTTTGATCTTAGCAAGAGTTAGTACACTTGGGCTGAAAATCTGAAAAGGTTAAAGAAAGAAGGTCTCTCTCACACTATTCTTGCTAAAAAAACCAATAAACCGAAAGACTCCCGAAAGAAAACCCCACCCAGAATAAAAAAACACATGGCATGGAAATGCACTTTGATTAGGAGTTGGCTTGTGGCAACTGTGAGCAAACTTTTAAGGTGACCAGAGCTAACACTTTTCAACTGCAACGACACTAGGGAAGTCACCAAAGTGAATTTTGCTACCTGTCCTAATATAACTGTAATGGAAGTTATGAATGCTGAGGTATCGGGGTGTCATAGGGCATAAAACCTGCCATAGGCCGAGCTTGGACATAACAGCTGACCCAGGCTGAAATTCTATATAATGAATTAAACAAACAGTGACAGGATTAAGTAGATAAAGCTATTAGGTGTGCCCTTTTCATTTCCAGATAGCACAGAGCAAACCTGAACATATACCATAGTATTCATTTGCAAAGCCTGCTTCTATGACCTGTCTCCGGCTTGGTTAGACCAAAAAGAAAAGAACACATTGGTTCTTGTAATAAAATAAATGTACAATCCCTGCACATTACTGCCTTTGTAGTTACTTTTACCCTAAAAAAGCCCAGCTCTAGTGCACAGTATATTTTTCATCATAAACTTGCTCATGTATGCATTCCAGATGGCGTGAAGAAGGGGTTCAGGAATTCTAGTGGCAACCGCTAGTATTACGAAAATAAAGGTAGGGCCCAGTTTTATGATGAACCTTGATCTTAAGGAGTTTATAACTAGACTGGCTCCAAGTTATACTTGGAATACATGGATACATTTATTACATCAGTGGATTCCTTCACCCACTTAAAAAAAAAAAAAACCACTGCCTTGTTCTTTTTTGACTGAAGAAGTTGCTTGCATTTTAAGATGTTTCATGGCCTTCATTCCATATAGAAAAAGAGATGATTAAAAGGAAGTTGGCAAGACAACAACCCCCAGTATATTGTAATCATTCTCCATTTGGAAACAAAACATTCTGCCACATTCCAACTATCTAGGTTGATTAACTTTGCAAAGCATTATGGTGTACAACTGTGCTAACTGATTTTGCTATGTATTTTTGATATGAAATATAACCTTTTCCTTAAAGAGGTCCATTAATAAGTATTTGTATCAATACACAAAAATATGGCAATTAAGGATGCTGGAGTGGTCTATTAGGTTCAACTTTTATGGGAAAGGTTTTTTCCTTCTTTTTGTTTTTAAGTTCTTGCCAGCAAGAAATATGAGCTCAACCGAAATAGGTTTTAGGAAGAGGGAAGCAACAGGCCCCCGTTCAGGAAAGGCTTTCAGCACATGCTTATGTTCCATTGCTTTCACTGGGATTTAAGCACATTCTTAATTTATTTGTGAACAGAGTTGGTTTTTTATGAGGAAATCTTTACAGTGGACACTTTTTTATGATAACGTGTTTGAGGCTACAGCCTTGTAAACTGGAATAAGCGTGGCACAGTGTGAGGCAGGAACCAAATCTGGGAGACAGAAACAGGGACATGAGGCTGGGCATGCCAGAAAACAACGTGGGGATGGACTGTCCATCTGGAGTGAAATCAGGGATACGGAGAGGAGCAAGGACCACTGTGGGTGCAAGTCAGCTGTGTTACAGAGACACGGAAGGTAGAAGTAATTTCTTGTAGTTTTTGCCAAAGAAAGTCTACTGCAGTTGTTTAGACTGTGTATAATCCAGAGAGAACTCACCCCACCTGAAGGCAATTGCGTCACCTTTCTAAGATGCACTTTGGTTACAACAGGTTGCTTCAGGAGATGCTGTTCTCTCTTTCATGATGAAGGGGGACCCCAGGTGATGGCTCCAGCTGGATGAATCCCATCCCAGCTCTCTGACTTCATAGCCCTTCTTTTCTGTTTTCATGAAAAAAGGAATCCATCAAAAATATTTGTTTACCCCTCCAGCAGTAACTGGAACAGGGTAAGGAATGGCCTTATTTAGTAAATTATTTTTTGTTAAATAATTAAGTGCATTACCTTGAAACCAGCTCCTAAACATACCCATGCTACTGAGCACAAAGGAAGTAGGAGCCGGTCTGTCTGTCTGCAATGCTTCCTTGATTTCTGATTTGTCTTCTGGGCTGGGGCTTATAGACTCAAGCACGTCGTGGAGTAAGACACAAGCGAGTGAGCTAAACATGAGGCAGAAGCCTTTGCAGTAAATACCCTGGCTTGTGTTCTTTTTTTTGCTCTTTGAACTCTAAAAGCAGTTATTTGTCATTTATTTGATATCCCTTGACAATAAACATGATGTCTGTGAAGAACTAGTTACTGATAAGCTATCCAATAAGGTCAAAACATGCAAACAAATGACAGCAACAATAATATAGATGTTAACCATTGCATCCTCCTTTTTCTTCATAACTTTTTAGATTGTGCACTACTGTATTTTTGTTGGAAGCATGTGGTACTATTTCTTCTGCAATAATTTGTCTTCATGCACAGCAAACAGAAAAGATTTCAGGCATTTTATTTCCTTGTCAGCTTCAATAAATGCAAAACGATTTACCTAAAAGAGCAAAATATCAGGCCCAAATTTTTCAAAGCTTTTTGTTGTTGTTGTCATTCAGAAAGCAAACTGTAACTTTATAACCAGACAAACAAAAAAAAGGTTTTTTCTGCATAACTTATAAGCTCATTTCCTTTGATTCCTGCAAGTGATGTCATGGAGCCCAGCTGTTGTGTTTCTGCGATGATTTCCCTTACTCATGTTTCACCCAGTCATTCCAGGCCCTAATGGAATTAGTTTGAGAGAAACCTGTTTTCTTTCCTGGTTCACCTCCCATATCAGCTGATACCAGGAACTCTTCTCTGGGATACATGGAGAGTAGGTACAGGCAATTAAGTAGACCTTAAAGAAAGTTTTTCTGTTTTGTTATAATCAACCCCTCACACCGATGCAGATCAGCACACTCTGGGCATGCGGGCCGACAAGGGATGCAGACCTAAAATCTGATGTGGTCTAGTTTTCATATGCTTGGTTTCTCAGTGGAGTCCAGCAGCCTGGACATGAGTGTCGGCTCCACAGCTGATGCTGGGGAGTGTTAGGTCCCTTCTGTTCATATTTGGCGTGATGGAGGGAATGTTGGTAACTAGTTTTGACCAGGTTTATTGGCTATTCTTTGCTAATGAAAAACACTATGCACAGGGCTGATTCTTGATTCCTACCACCCAGGTACATCTCTGGACTTCAGTATAGCACCTTCGCCTACTCATGCAGAGACTTTTCATCTGGCACAGGTTTTCTTTTTTAAAAAAATGGGTGATGTAGGTATTATCCTTCTACATCACCACCTAAAGGTGACAGCACTCCCTGGGTTTATATATTCCCCTGGGGGAATAAGAGTCAACGCCCTTTTTGAGTGATTCAGATCCATGTCTCCTCTTCCAGGAGACTGTCCAATGCACTCAGGTGCAGAGCTGTCTGACCCAGGGCACAGCAGATAGGTAGCAAATAACAGGATTATCTGCCAGGTAGCAGAAAACAGGATTAGGGACCTGCAGAGCTGTTTTAGATGCAGTGGGTTTAGAGCTTGAGACATCATCTGTGGAAAAATTAGGCTCCTCTGAAATATATAAGCTACATGTGCTTTCTCATAGAGTAATTGCATGAGCCATACCTAGATTAAATGCTTGCATCCTTTATGTCCCGCACGTCCATCTTTGGCTGATCTGGAGTGTGAATTGTGCGGACTTCTAAGAGCTTAAATTTGTAACACATTTAGTGTCTTCATGGAGCCATTTTAGCTGGAATATTCAGTCTTGTATGTGTGCACGTGTCTGTAAAAATAGATATGAGAAAGTATCTTGTTTTCTTTGCAGTTGGGTTTTTTTAGGCTTTTTAATATTGCTGTTATTCTTTACCTGCCGCTGAGATGTTTTTATTTTGTTGTTATTTGTATTCCCATATTGATTGGAGGCGTCAGTGAAGACTGAGCTAACGTGCTGAAGTGAAGAGACAAAGCGCAGGAAGGGAACCACTGTCATGGGGAGATGCAGTCATAAACCAGCAAGTACAGAAAACCACTTGTCCCACCTTTAGTGCTGTAACTGAGGTACCTGTATTAAGGACACAGTTATGCTGTGGTTCCTGCAAAGTCAGGAGAGAGATTGGCAGCTCCAGAGTGACTTAGCCCCATCAAAGACCTGAGTTGGAGATGCTTCTCTTTCACCCCATTAGCAGCTATAGTGATTGAGTCTGACCTATGGAGCCCAACTTGCCCTTACATGCTCTTCCACCAACCCTTTTCAGTGTGGACCCTTTCAGCCTACCTCCCTCCTTGTTTACCATGGGGCCTCTGCCCTGCTGCCCTGCTTTGAAAAAAATAAAAAAATAAAAAAATTAAAATTACTATTAGAAAAAGATGGAGCATGAAGAATTCCAGCCTGAGAGGGGAATGTAAGTGAATTAATCTCTCCTGGTGAGGAGGAAAGGAGGAAATTATTTTTGTTACTAGCAAAGGTTGTTTTTTCATTGGAATTTTTCTCCCAAAGCTTTCAGGCATCCATCAAAAACCCAACAGCTTAATTTCTGTAGATACAATGTTTCACATTTTAGTTGCCAAATAACCTCATATGTTTAATTTCCCAGATTTTTTAGATGCTTTCAGGAAGTTGTCACAAGAGACCCTCCCTGGATAAATTTCTTCTTCCAAGAAAGCCACTTAAAAAAAAACCAACAAAAAAACAGAACAAAGATGATTCAAGCAGTTTTGTCCTACCCAGAAACAATGCTGCAGCTAAGCTTTGACCGCCTTTTATAAAACTCAGTCAGAATCTTTCTGGCCCTTTTCATGTGCCGAGGGTGGGGGCCATTGATCTGCTCTGCTTCTGCTACAGCCTGGCAGCCTGGCCTGGCCCGAGCAGGGACCCAAACTCGCCGCTTTTCAGCTGTGCCTGTCCTCTTGTCCCCCTTTCTTTTTTGTTAAATGGAAGTTGACGTAACAGAAGAGAGGAGCCTGCCAGGAGGGTGTCAGAGTCAGCAACGATCACAATCAGACATTGCAATCAGATTGCTCTACCAACTCCTAGGAAGAAATAACCATCTGTTTCAATGGTTACAGAGGGAGGAAAAAAAAAAAGAAAAAAAAAAAAAAAGATGGAGCCACGTCCAGGATTTTGCATTGCTAACAGTGCCTCATTGCCTGTCAGGAAGCGTTGAAATAGGGTTTGATAGTGGTGCAAGTTCAGGACCTTTTGCACTGGAGGCAAACATCCAGCACTCAGCTAATGTGCAGTAAAATCAGGTATGGTGCATATGACAGTTTAAGTATTTCCATTTTCCTTCTGGGACCTCAGTTGGCCAGTAGCCTGGGACATCTATGGATTGGCCTTAGCCCATCTGGCCAATGGATTTCCACTCCTTTTTCCTCCAAAATACACTGAGAAAAGCCTGTTGCTGTAATTGGAAGTGACGTGGTCTGCTGGGGTAAGTGGGTGTCCGCAGCCCTCCCCCTCACCTGTACCCCATCCTGCACAGGTGGCTGCCCATTGGCCTCGCTGGATGATGTCCTCCAAGCCCAGTAAATATTCCAGGCCACAGAGTGCTACCATGCATGCAACAAAGGCAAAATTCATTTATTCACTCAGGCAGCTGATGGATAGTCTGTCAATGTTTATACAGTAGACACAAGCCTAATTTTCAGGTATTAGTTGATTAACACTTGAGTCATAGTGTGTGTCCTGTGTCCAGTAATGTGGAACATCAAATGTGAGAAAAAGATTAATAGTGTGCAGAGATGTTACTCAGAGGATCAATTTGTCTGGGGTTTGAAGAGGTGGTACCCTGCAAATCAATAGGAAAGGTGAAAATTAGAGTAATATGTTGAAAAGAAATCACAGCTGGGTCTATGCATGGCTGGGTTATCTGCTCCAAATACTCAGCTTCTCGTAAAGATTTTCAAAGACTGCAACAAAATGTTAAGCACATTCTCCTGTAATTTTTTTGTTGTTGTTTCTTACAGACCTACAGCTTCCCCAAATGGCAAGCTCTTAGCAAGGGACACAAAGCAGCCCTTGTGCGACAGGCTGAGCAGCCCAGGAAAACTTTTCCCTGGCATTTTGTGTGAAAAACCCTTTCCTATATTATAAATAGCGACAGGCAGAAGGCAATAGAAATAAATGTTGCTCTGTAAATAAGGGAACCAAAGTTGGACAGCAGAAGGGCTCTTTCTGGACAAGCTCAACTTTCCCCAAGTTTTAAAGGAGAAATGTTACGGTACCTCTTTTCCCTGCTGTCTCCAAGCACTGCCCAACGGGAGCTGCATCCCGCAGAGTATCAGGAAGGCTGGAGCAGGTTCAGGCACTCACCCCCCCATAGCACCTACTGTGCTGCAACACCCCCCCGGGCTCCCCACACCCTGGCCTGCCCGTGCAGAAAGGATATAAGCATCAAACATGCCTAGACCGACCTACAGAGAATTTTTTTCTGCAGTGGCAGAACAATGTTTCTTGAATTTAATGCTCGTTTTCCACAGCAAAGTGCTCCCACCCCTTCACTCTGTGCAGCAGAGGGTTTTAAAGCTGCCCGAGTGCGTTACAGCCCCGTTTCCCATCCCTATGTTGCGCAGCCTCTTGGAGGAGAGCGCTCTGAGGTCTAGGAGTCTGTGGAAAGTCCCCCCACGGGAGAGGAACAGATCCCTCCTAGCTTAAATATCTAAACCGTGTCTGGGCAAAGCTCTGGAGAGGACACTGCACCAAACAGCCCCCCATCTGCAGGCAGAAGGACACAGCGGCCCCCCTCGTTCTCTCCTCTGCCTTCCTCGCGGCGGTTGCGAGTGATGCGAAGCTGTAAAGGTCTGAAAGGAGGGAGAAATTGTTCGGGGTCGGTTATCCCGTGGGCGATGCCAGCCCCATCGCCTGCCCAGCCCACGCAAGGCGTGGAGGCTGCACCTCCCTCCGTGGGTCCACGGGCCAGCGGCCGAGCGAAGAGCAGCCCGCTCGCGGCCGACTTGAACGTACTGCCAAATAACAGCGCGGAGGTTCTGCATATCTGTTTATCTCTGTTATTCAGAAATGGTTCCTTGCCACGGAGATAGAAAGCAGCTTTGGACAGAAATTTCAGCATATGATGGGAATGTCAGCAGTGTTACGCTCTTTCATATTTTTTTTAAAGCCTGGCTTTCTGCAAACTGACATATTTACATGCTTGCTTTATAACATTGGCATGGGATTTATGAAATCTCCTTAAAATTAATGTCTATTTCTAACAAATTTAAATTAGAAATGACCGTACCCACATGAGGAATAGGATAGGAAATTTAATTTAAGGGAAAGCTGGGAATGTGTATATTTCTGTTGCATATATTTCAGACTGTTTCTGTTGCAACCTAATAGCGCGTGTGAATGAGCGCCTGATCCTTCAAACATAACCTATGGAGGATTGTCCTTATACAAGAAGTTGCTTTATGCAATTAGCAGGAAAGCTCAGAAAGTAAGAACTACATTTAGTAGGAGATTTTTGCAGGAATCCAAATTCATCTGCCTGGGGGCCCACTCACCCAAAACAGGAGTAAGGAGGGAGGAAAGGAGGGTGAAGAGAGGGGCCGAGGGAGGGGGCAGGTGCTGGGCTGCAAACACCAGGAGGAAGAGGTAGGGTTAACAGCGGGCTGGACAGAAATGCCTTTTTCCTTCCCTGCACCACATCCAGGCCAGCTACTCCATGTAATTAGGAGCCCTTCATATATACCCCTGCTTCGAGAAAAAACCATGGCTTCCTTGCTGAGGATCGGCGTAAACTGCTCTGAACCATCATAAAAATAGTATATTCTCATTTTCTCAGCACAGGCAGTAGCAGCTGAGCTTACATGCACCAGACCAAAGTCCAGAAGCCAGGCTTGGCTATATGTTTCCTGCACAATATATTTATATAGACAGCTAACCCGTTGCTAGTCTGCTGGCAGTTTTGCATTTTCCTTGTAAACTGTTCTTATGTGCTACAACACATCTGGGCATTCTTAATTCTGCCTCTCACTTCATTACCTTTCATAGGAGACTCTGGGTTTACAGCAAAAGAATCAATAGTTTGAAAGTTTTAAAAAGTGCAATATTAAAAATTTAAAAGAAACCAGGAAATCATAGTCTCCATTCAGAGGAGAAAAAAAAACCCAACACAAAAACTTTTTCTTTGGGTAAGGATCGGGGCTCACAATTAATTATCTTTATACCCAGCAGTTTGGGATTTCTTCAGATATTTTACTAAACCTATATGTGAGCACGCTTGTCTTCTGGAATCCACATTAAATATATTAAAAGAGTTTAGACACGGCACGGTTTGTTGGCAGCGTTCACGCGAAGTGGACTCCAGCAAACAATCTGTTGCTATTTACCGGATTGGAAAGACGGGTTTCGGAGCGGGGGGAAGCGGGGGGTCCACGGGGCACGTCCCGCTGCCCAGCCTCTGGCTGCGCAGGCGGGAGCCCCAGCCCGACGAGGCTGCCTTCAGCGGAGGATCAATCCCCCGCTGCAGTATTTCTTTGCCTTGAGCAGATCTAATTGAAATCAGATCTTTGTGCTGCGTTAGGATTCCTCTGGCAGAGCCGGTCTTGGCATTGTTTTCTTTACCATTTTTCCTGTTACTGTTAGTACCAATCACCAGAACAAGGCAGCAAGGAACAGAAGAGAAAAGCAACATGCTGTGAAATTGTTGAAATAATTCAAAGGTTTCCACAGGAAACATCATCTCCAAATGCTTGAACGCAGCCTCCCAGATATAAATATAGTGCAGGGAAAGAGAGGGAGGGGGGTGAAAAGGGAAGGGAGAAAGAGATTTAGTGATATTAGGAGGCTAAAGCAATCGGAGCGATTTGTAAATTATACAGGCAGTTGTGTTCCCCGTGTAACACGCTCCGTGTAGCGCCGGAGAAAGAAGCAGATGTCTCGACAGTGCTTAACAGCCTGTTTTAACCTGGGTCTGTGGTCTGCGGCACCCTCTTTGCTTTGTTAAGGGGTATCATTAGCCTCTTTCTGTTTTTTTCTTGCAAAGATGAAAGTTTGATAAATAAAAGTTGATTACAGAATAAAAACATGCTCGGTTCAAAGAGGATCCTTCAGCACGTGCTGAGAACAGCATCAATAACACCCGTGTATTTATTGATCGATATCTTTCAATCATTCAAGGAAACATTTTGTTTTCAGCATAATCCATTCAAGCTGATGGTAGCTGTATCATTTTACTACCTATAACACTAAAATCTGCTATATTTTAATATTTTAAAATGAAAAGTCAGTTCAATTATTTTAAGAAACAAAGCCAGTTTATTTTCTAAGCCTGAATAGGTAGGTTAGATTTCCAAATATTTAGGTTCCTAGATGTAATAGATTTGATTTGTAGAAGTGTACATTTTAGGAATGGTTAAATAATTCTATATTAAAACTGTTTTTTAATGGAAAAATTACTGTTCAGTTAATCAGAATTTCGCAGAAGCAATGGTTATGCTTTTTGGAGAAAATTTTGTTTTGTTAGAAGAAATGGAACAGCTTTCTGTTTTTGAAACCATCATTGGAGTTTTTGTAGTTTGCTTGAGCAAGAAAGATAAATTCTACACAGGAACAGTTTAATGAAAATAATTTTTATTTCATTTTGGCCGCAATTTTGTAATGAGAGGGAGGGAACCTTTCTGCAGCTAGTGCTTCTGAGCAACCAAAAATCCCCATGCCATCCAAGTGGGAGTAGCTTACAGGTCTTTGATGGTAGACAGCCAGGTTTGAAGCGTTTGCCTTAGGAAGTTGCCTTACAAGAGCAGAAAAATCCATCTCTCCTATTGTCTTCAGGAGCTCAGCAATTTCTGGGAGCTCCCAGCACCCACCCCACAGGCTCTCTTTGTCTGTAAACAAACTTCAGCCCGGCTCCCCCCTCCAGCTCTCAAAGCCTTTGCATGAAATCATTACCAGCTACTTGCAATGAACATGCCATTCTTCAGTTCACAATTATTGTTGTCAGCTTCACATAACAGTTCATCCCTTTTCTGCTTAATCAGAGGCATTAGATTTCAGGTATTCATGGAAATAGAGAAGAGTTTTGAGGTTTCCAAATACTTCTTTTAATGAATCTTGTGATATTTTTAACAAAGAGGTCAGAAATACATATTTCCTTCTTTTCTAAATGTTAACAAAATGCAGAAAAAGAAAGAAAGAAGGGGTGGGGGGAAGCAAGTTTCCAATGATTTTAGTCTGGTGACTGGATGTCCTTTGTGCATCTGTTCAAGTATTTTGTGGTTTGCATTTACGTCTGTATTTGCCCAATTTACAGCTTAAAAAAAATCAATAGTAATGTTATATTTTCATGAAACCAGCATTTTTTAACTGAGATCTCATGAGTAAATTAAATTTCATCCAAGCTGGATTACATCCAAGTTGGATTACAGTTGCAGGCCCTGATCCTGCAAATGGTTATGCACATGAATATTCCCTCTTAGTTTATGCCTTAGGCTGGGACTTGAGAGACCTGGAACCTAGTTCTAGGTTTGCTATAGCCTCCCTCTTCCCCAAGTCCCTTATTTGCTCTGTATCTCAGTGTCTGCTATTTACTAAAAAGAAGAAACAAAGAGAAAAGTTGTGCTAATATTGACAGTTGACTTTATGTTGATGTTGCATATATTTTTCATACATATTTATGAGATATCACTTGCGATGGTCATATATGAGCTATGAAATCGTAAAATATATCAAATATTATGGTAAAACAGGCCTTATTAGCTATGCTCATCCCAGACTCTCCTGAAAACTAAAGTTAGTCTGTGACAGAAAAGGTCTTATTGAAGATTCACTGCTTTTCCTCTTGTTCTGCAATATTCTGTTGTTTCTACGTCCTCCTGCTCCTGGTATACGCAGACAAATTAAAGTAAACAAGAGCATGGCTAAATTCTTCCATGCAGGGACCCTCTTTTTAGTCTGTACTTCTTTAGGGCTGACAAAATGGATGCTACCATATTACAAACAAAGACTAATAACAGGAATAAATTCCAATACAAAGCTTCAGCGAAGCAAATGTTATGTCAAAAAAGAGAACCACTGGAGCAGGTGGACACAAATGCTATAGTGCAACGTACAGAACAAAATTGCCCATGTGGTTGAAAGATGATCTTTGCTGTAGGCAGTTCTCTAGGCTACAACATAAGGTACTACACGAATTAAAAGAGGATCCTAAGCCTTGGAGACCTTAAATATGACTTAACATGTTATTGCATGTCAGCTGAGCTACTGTAACTGCCTGTGTATCAGCTCTGCCTCAACACCTTTCATGCCAGGCTCAAGGAAGTTGTACCACCCTGTAACTGCCGTAAGGGCTAAGAGCTCGTATATCGACTGTGGCCATAGCTCAGCTGAGGTATCTCAATTTGTTCTGCCACAGTAATTTGGGCTTGTTCCTAAAACCCTTGTGCTCTGTGAGGTCTCAGAAGTAGCTTGAGGGAAAATGGGGAGAAGGAGATTTACCCATTTGTTCCTTTGCAGCAAAATAAAATAGTAGCCTGCCAAGCCATCCTTAAAAAAAATGTTGGTGAAGAGATTGCCTGTTGAAAGATGGAAATGTCTTAAGAATGATATTTTTACTATTCACCATAGTGTAGGTGATAGCACTTATGGAGCAAGTGAGAAGGCATCCCACTGCAATAGACCCTGTGCAGGCAGGGTAGTAAAAATCCAAATCCCTGAAGAGTTCACAGTCAGCAATGATTAACAAGCCCAAGGGCCTGGAAAGTAGGAATGAAACACACTGCTTAACCCTTCACTGGTCTGGAAACCAGTGTAGGGCATGGCATGCACAAAATTTCTTCTGAATGTTCATTGAGGTTGGCATGTTCCTTTGCAGTTTGTAATTTTTATTGTGGGTGTTCTGCGATGCGGCAAACCCTGAGCACTTTACCCCAAAGTGGAACTGAAGTTCATCTGATTAAGCCCAAGTGCTAGGAAGTGAATACTGCAAATAATTAAATAAATACATGCAAAACAGAGACAATGAAATTAATTGCTCTGTTCTCCCCAAATGTCTTATAATATTGCTGTCTTCATGAGACACAGGTCTGTGAGGTAATACAGCTTAGCAGATATTGAACATTAAGTATACCAAATTATATGCATATATTCCTCACTATAACACCAGACATATATATAGGTATATAAAATAAGTTCTTTTCTATAGAAAGCCTATGCATCTGACACTTCTTTTTCAGTGCATTACATTACCTCCTCACCAAACATCAATGATTGCAGGACACAGACCTCCCTTCCAATCAATGTATGCACATCCCCTCCTTGAAAGAAGACCATTATCCTATGGTATTTAGGTGGAAAAGCACAGGATAGGATCTTAGAGTGGCTGTGGCAAAAAAGATCCAGTGTGATTTATGCGAGGTGCATTGGGAGCTGTCTGATGTGAAGTCAGCAGCTGAAGGGCAATGAATAATTCAGCACCAGGATCCGTCACATCATCTCTCTTCCCATGTTATTGCTGTTTTTACGTAATTGCAAAGTGAAAAATAAATTGATGTCATAAAGAAAGCTGCATCATTTGTCTGGAAATACACATAAGAGTTATAGGTACATTTCTGCTGCTTTGTGAGCCCTGTATGATCTTACTGTGTGCAAAATTAAAAATGTATCTTTATTAACACCTTCTCTAGGGTTAGATGGGTGACCCATGCAGCATGACATCTTTTACGCTGGTGTTGGTAGCCTGCATTGATAGAGAGTGATGTCTCTGAATTGCTTCCTTCAAGCACTCCAGTGCCATTGCCCTTGCTCTCTGCTTCCCTAGCAAAGCTTTAATGCGGACCTGGAACTGAGACGTCTGCCTGGATTGTATGGGAAATTTTGTTTGAACTGCAGGCAAAAATAAAGCCAAGTGGAAGGGTTCACCTGCCTCAGGGAAGATTTGGAAAGGGAAGTTGTGTACCATGTTGCATTTTTTACCTCTGTGCCTCCAAAACAAAGAACTCAACAAAAAGATAGGATTTGGTCAGTGGACAGGCCAATTGTAAGAAGCTCAGCTGGCTGGCTAGATACATGCACACAGAGATGTACATACACACGTACATCTCGTGCTTTCACAGTGTTCTTAGTGTTCATGGGAATTGGTGAGCGGAGGAGCCGGCTCAAGGGATGCTTTCCTTGCCTGGAGAGTGGGCTGACGTTTCATACTGATTCACAAGCTTTAGCTGGTATGAGAACTTGGAATGCCCAAAAATTCTTGTATTTGGGGCTGGAAGTTTGGGGTTTGCCCCTTTCAGAGGTAGGTCTGAAAAGCAGAATTCAGGGTGGGACCAAAGAGATTGGGACACAGGCTGGGAAAAGATCTGACTTATTTGTTCTTGTTTTCCAGGGAAGAGTACATTATCCATCATTGTGTTTAAGTGTGACTTGCACTCTATGCCTTTCTTGCTGTTATTATTTCATGACTAGAAGAAAAAAAAAACCTTTGGTGTATTTCTGCCTTTTAATCTGAACTGTTCCAAAAGATGTCATAACTAGCTCCTGACTCCCTGACTCTCCTGTCTTCCTTATAAAGCACCGTCCCTGCTCTGTTCTTGACTTTGTCCTTGCTAACGCGAGGCTGATGTGAGCAAATGCTATTTCTTAGGAAAGTTCTGACTCAACAATGTAAGCTTTTCAAAGGAGAATGAATGCAATCTGTGAACTGAATTGGCAATGCAGGCAGATTAGAAGAAATGCTATGCAATACCCAGATCATGCCATTTTAATATCTAAAGATGATTGCTTTTAGGAAGGAGACAATAGGTTTAGCATAGAGGTGACAAAACATATTCTTTTTGCCTTTCCTCTTGGTAAACAAACTTCTTTCAGAAATGAAATGAAGCTGTATTATGCAACAGTGATGGAAAGGGGAAGATGTGGCATGGGGACTGTCCTCCAGCTGGTAAGATAATAGGTATTTACCAACAGGAGCCAGTGGGCTGCAGAGACCTTCTGATACCTTTTGTCTTCCAGGGCTTCATATTCTTTAAGTTAGGCTGTCAAAAGTGAAGAGCTGTGTGGGTTTTTTTTCATTCATATTAGTTGCTTTTCTCAAAGGTCAGGTAAGCTGGAAAAGTCCTCAGTTTTAGGGTCAAGCATCCCTCAGAAGCAGGTTTTAGAGGAGGGCTGGTGAGCGGGAAGAGCAGCAGAGGGATGCTGAAACAAGGAAAGAGACCTAGAGTAAAGCCCTGCGAGGGGTAATACAGGTTGGAAGAAACTTAATTCAGTTAAGAGACAAGATCTCCAATTCTTAGCAGTTAGGCAAAATACCTCTGCAGAAGACTCGTTTTGAGTTCTCAGCATTTCCAACTGATCCTGCGAGATCACACTTTTCCCCAAACCTTCCTTAATTTGTCTCTGTTGTTCTCTTCCAGCCCAGCCTTGGAGGGTGGAGGTTGGTATATCAGACTTGGCTTTCTTACTATCCATACTGATGTTATTCCATCAGTAGAGAAAGAAATTACTCTATTGTATACTCTGCTTTCTATCATCTGAAGTAATGGAGGGCTGGGATAGGCTGATAATGGGAAAATGGGGATAATATAGTTATTGTTGCTTCTGGATGCTGGGGAAAAGTCTTGACAGAAGAATTAAAAAGGGAGAGTGTAAAGATCACCAGCTGGACAGTGTAGTAAAGTTTTCTTGTATATCAAATCCTCAACATCATATGTGACTACTCCATGATGATCTATAGCATCACCAACCTACATACACTGGTTGTTAACCCAGTCTGAAAACCCATGAGACTTGATTAACACTCACAGATTTATTATTTCTAAAAAGCATTCAAATTCTTTGGTTTTGCTTATGGGTTCCAGGCCTTCAGCACATGCATTTTTAAATCTTTTTCAACCACAGTGACACTGTGAAACATCTTACACTTTGGTTTTTTTTGAAAAAAAAAAAAAAAAGAAAAAAAAAAAAAAAAACCTAAATCATTACAAAGTTACTTAAGACAAGGAACTGGAGCTCTTTTAGGAAATAAAATTTTGCCAGGCTCTCGGTAACATGGCGAAGTTTGGCAGCACTGCAGGAATTTTGGTCTTAGCAATTTCTTACCAGAGTTAAAATAGGACAGAAAAAGAAAAAGTAGAATTTTAGAAGTTCCTTTTTCTCTTATTGCAACTAATTCTGGGGTTTTTTGGTTTTTTCCCTTGGTTTTTTTTCCTGTTACTTTTTTTTTTTTTATTCTGCTGAGCCTATTAGTTTAATGCTGCAGGTGTGGCCCTCCCCACCAGGTGATCCTCCCTCTTGTTGGCCCTTAGCCCAGATTCTTCTGCTTCATTCAGTGATCTCAGGTCTCTCTTGTGTTTTCATCCTCTCTATGGTCTTTCTGACAGCATTAGCAGGTGAGCCTCTTCTAGGTCTTGCACCAATGTCCTTCTCTTCTGATTGCAAAAGCAGCTCTGTCCCATCTTCCCTTGTCATCTCCTACTTCCAGCCAGTATACCTCCCACCGAAGGACAAGAGGTAAGTGCCCACTTTTATTTTCACTGGCTTAAATCACCCTGTACCAAAGCAGTTTTGTTCCTTAACTCCCCCTATGACATAACAAATTGCAGGTCCAGGGCAGAGGTTACTACAGTGGTAAGTAACAGGAATTACTTCCCTAGCTCAAGCAAAAGATTACTTTTGTCCAGGGTTCCTGGAAACTTACTGGTAATCGAAGCAAAAGCTTGTCCATATAAGCAACCCTACAATACTTTTCCATGGAAATAAAGTGACAAAGCTATGAAGTAAGAAAAGTTTTAGCTAGCTTCCGAAGACACTTCTTAAAAATGTAATGATTAAAAAAAAAAGGGGGGGGTAGCAAAAAAACCCACCCACCAGAAAATGTCCTTTATAATCTCTTTTTAGAAAAAGTGCTTTGCCTTCTGGAAAATAAAATCTCAAGTAAATAACAACCTCCTCCTGCTCGCCCCCATACCAGCAATCTTGAATATTTCAGGGATTGTAAATAATGAGGACTCAGTTATCTTCATGGAGACAATGATCATGTTCTTGAAAACACTTAACTGGGGTCTTGGTTTTAAGAAGAAATATTCCTCAGTGCATTATTGCTGTGAATTGTAAGTGCTGAGTTTTCAAGTATTTCCAAGCACATGCTTCACATTAAAATGTAGGGTTTTCTTCTAATTTCTCATCCGTTAATGGATAAACTCTACTGGGGTTTTGAATGCAAAGACATCAGAAAAACACATGGATAGTTTATTTCAGTTTATAAGCAAAGTTTTCCTAAAGCCACTTGCATGTATTGTCTTGTAGCTGGTCAGACGAAAAGTAAACCAGAACTGTCACCTGAATTCTATTTTATTACATGTACCTTTAACACTAAGGAACTGTGTAATTCAATATAGGATGTAGGTGAGAAGAGTCTAATCCAAACCAGTAGTTGATGTTGTATTCCTTTTTCTGATGCTTAATTTCTAGCAGTTCCATGAAAAGTTTTGTAGACGCTTTCCTGATGTGGATAATAAGGTCATTTCAAGTGCATGTTACCTGGACTATGCTCTCTTGCATCTGTTTGGGATAGTGATAAAAATTTACTTCTACCTGATACTGGAACTGTTTTGCACAAAATATACAGGGCGGGGGGGAACCCCCAACAATTCAGCAGTTGTGTTCTTGCGAGTTTAATTTGGAAAGCGATCATATGTTTTCTATAAAGCCTGTTATAGCTGTTTGGGGAGGGGACTGTGGAAGAGGTCTTGTTTGTTTTTATGCCCGGTTTAGTTCCTGAGAAATGCATTCCTTTCCATTTGGACAAATAACTGCAGCCCAGTATTGCTGAAACCCCAGTGGAAGTGAGCTTACCTGGCCTACTGGTTCCAGTTTGGTGTGAGTCCCAGGGTAAAGATACGCAACTGCTGAAGTTCAGTATGCCCAGAAAAATCTACCAAGAGCAACCACCGCTGAATCGGAGCTGTAGGAACATAGCTTTTCTGCTTTGACAGCGTCTGACTGAAGCAGGAACAACAGGAGGTTGGAGCAGAGGCTTTAAGCTGTGACTTTATTGCTTCTGTTGCTGTTAAAATATAGTATTACCACAAATTGTGCAGCCCAGGTTGCTAGCTTTGAGGCTCCAGTCTCAGTCTCCGTGTACAACATTTTCATTGATCCTTATCTAGACAAGCAACTTCTTTTGCTGCTAGGATTATAATCTTTTTAAGAGAGTGATCAGCGCAACCCATGTTCTTTCCTCCAGCGCAAAAATACAAACTAATTAAAAATGTTTCTAGGCAGCTGGCACTGGTGTGCGAGACTAACAAGAAGTTCAGCACTTCTGTGGAGAGGAAAGGGAATCCCAGTAACAGAAGAGTTTATAGTCAATCATTTAAGGTCAACATAAATGCTGCAAGATTTGGGTCTTTTTGTTCATGTTGCTAATAAGAACCATTTAGAATATGACTCTTTCAAGCAAATTATCTTCCCAGAAAACACAAACCAAATAAAACTAGAGCATTTAGTTCAAGCTTGTAATGTAGCATACTAATTAGTCTGTAAAAATTAATTAGTATAAGGAAGAGTAACATACTGTGGGCCAAATTCTTTGGTGAATTCAATGGAAGAAGTGCTTGTATACCTGAGGGTAGCATTTAGATTGCCCTTTGATCTTAACTTTTGGAGCTCAAGTGCCAAACTTTATTAAAGATTAATTCTTAAAGCCCGTTTTTAAAAGATGGACAGCCATTCCCAGAGGCAGATGCATCCAGCCTGTGGCTGGGGGAAAGGTGACGCTACAGACCTTGCAGAAGGCAGCTTCATAAGGCTGGGGACCTTGACAGTGCTAAACTATAGCTTCAGACCCTATAACACCACTTCTTTGAGCAAATAGGCACCTGATTTCTGTTCTCATGGGATGGCTAAATGGTGCTGCCCATTTGTACAGTGAGAAAAAAAAGACAAGCCCTGTAAAGAGTTACCCTGTCTTATGTCAGTCATTTGTGGACATTTATAGTTAAAGAAAATAGAATAAAGTCCCACTGCATACAGGCATCTCAGATATGGCACTTCAATGGGGATTTGTTAATTGATTTTTTTCTTTTCTTTTCTTTTTTTTTTTACTCTCTGTAATTGTTGTACTTTTTTTTCAATTGTTCTAAGATACTATTTTTCTCGCTCCTCCAACCCCTGCATCTCACACCCATCCCTACCCCAGTGGTTGCTGACACCCAAGTGTGACAAATGCAGAATCAGCAGTTCGCGTGGCAGTGCCCTCATGGGGGCAGGAGGCTGCAGTATGGCAGAGTAACGATAATAATTTTTTAACCCAGTTGCCTTTCAGACTAATTCTCAGTTGAATTTGCAGGTTTTAAATCTCTAATATCAGGCAACTGCCTCCCCTCCCTCAAATACTGCAAAAGGCTATTATTTTTTTGCAGACTAACAAGAATAATTATAAATTTAGATATTTATGTAGTGATAAAGGTATTTCACTGTATCATTGGCATAGTATTAAATATAGCCTGGCAATATTTGATGCAGTGCTGTTATTCCTGGTTTTCAGATGACAGGTCAGGGAAACCCACAAAGCTCTCACAGAAATCAAGGGTCAGGTTTTGGCTCTCTGTCTGTATCACTTATGCACAGGGATGTGGGAAAAGGAGGACTGGTTCCAGGCTGAGAAGGCTTCCCAGTATGTGTCCTGGTGTCTGCT
This sequence comes from Haliaeetus leucocephalus, assembly GCF_000737465.1. Lineage (NCBI taxonomy): Eukaryota > Metazoa > Chordata > Aves > Accipitriformes > Accipitridae > Haliaeetus > Haliaeetus leucocephalus. The sequence goes on from NW_010973092.1 coordinate 9,488,310, forward strand.
CCCTTGTGCTGGGAGAACTGTCGCAAGGAAAGCTCTGTTTCATGTTCTCAGAGATTTGTGGTCAAGCAGCTTTGCTACAGGCGGAGGGCAAAGTTTCTCCTACAGCAGGTAGAAAATGATCCGTTACCATTTTGTGTACCTGGCATGGAGAGGTCAGATGGCTGAGGTGTTTGTGAAAATAAGTACCTTTGGAAATCAAAATAGAGTTTCTCAAGGATTGTATCTGACTAAGTAATGACATTAGTGTTGTCTGTGAATGAATATTTCACTAATGTAAAAGAATTCCCTTTTTGGCCATAGAATTTTCTGGTATATGTATTTTATTTATTGAATAAAGGGAGCTTTATTTGCTCACTTTGGGGATAATGTAATTTGAGCTCATGACTCTTCCCTTTCCAAACGGTGTCAGGTCGGAGTGGTTTGGGTGATGCTCCCAGAGTCCCAGCAGAGTCGTGGTTCAAGGGCTTCCCTTTTCTTTTTTGGCAGATAGAGTATTGGATGCTGATCCAACATCCTAGGAGAATGATCCTTTTCTTCCTTCACATATCTCCTCAGCTGCTGAGCAGCTGAAGAGCTGACAGAATTAAATTACATTGCTGCTGCTGCTATTAACAAAGAGTAAAGAGAAACTGTTACATCTGGCTCCACTTCTTTGCCAGAGTCTTCATTTAATTGTTTTCTAATTTGAAGAAAACCACAAATGACAAGATGAAACTGCTAGAAATGTAAATACAAGAGTCAAATTGCTCTTGTCAGATTTCTAGTTCACAAACCACGGTAATGTGATTCTGCATATCTGACCAATAAATAGGGGCTGCAGCGAGTGGATGCTGTGGATTTCTCTCTCCAAATTCGCAGTCCCCTCACTCACAGTCACAAAAATACTTTCATTTGAAAGAACATCGAATGTGCTGAATTTGAGGATCCAGCTTGACAGCTGCAGACTTCTTCAGTGCATGCTCCAGGACAGCGTTCCTCCTTGGCAGTAAATGGGGAATCCACACTGAGCTGCCTGGAAAGGCTTCATTATTTATTCTCTGCCACTTTTACAATGATTTCCCCCCCCCCCCTCCTTATTTTAGTCAGGTAATGGCCAAATATATTTGAAGAATACAGAAAGTTTCACAGACTGTAGTATGAAGGTCATCCAATTTCTAAATGCATGCTCAAAAGTCAGTAGTTATGCTCTTTCCTGAAAAATACAAACAAAATAGTGCCACTAGTCATTTTTCTCTAATAAATTTGCAAAAAGTTTGATACTCGAATAAGAAATTTAGAGCAAAGTATTCCTGAACGGATTGTTGGTGAAGAATGAGGTTTATCCTTTAGAAAGTCCTTATGAACAGTAAAGTCCATGTCAGTTTACAAATGGTTTGTTAGTCAAAAATAAGACATTGACAGTTAAAATACAGAAATGCAAACAAAATCTGCAAGCTAGTATTTCTTTTCAAATTGGCGTCTGACACTTAGAAACTTACAGTCATGATCCTGAGCTCCACCGGGCATGTTTACGCAGTCAAATAACAAAATCAATCACCACTAAGGGATTCCCTGGCTGAAAGAAATTCCCAGGTAACGTGAGGACCCTTTATTCCCTTACAAATATGTTGCAGCCTATCAGCGCTGGCAGTGCCTGGCAGATAGCTGACCCTTTTGTGAGATTTCCCTACTGCAGCTTTGAATGACACAGTTGGCCAAGTTGCTGAAACTCATATATTTCCTTTGAAGCTGCCCCATTGTGGAGGCTAACAACCTTACTGGATTGATCCCTATCTGCTGCACGGGTCAGCTAGCAGGTCGGTTTGAAGGACAGCTCGTTGGGGCTGCAATGTCATGCGTGGAGTGTTATCAAAACGCTGCTTTTCCAATCTGTTTGAGTTTGGTTTGTTTGCCGTGGAGTTCTCGCAGCAAAGCTAAACGTTGCTCGCGATGTGACTTAAACACAGAGCTGCAAGAGAGGAGCAGAGCCCTGGGGGGGCAGAGAGGAGCGCAGCCAACAAGCACCAGTAGAAAGTGCAGCTGTCACAGAAGAGAGAGAAGTTAAAAAGGGAAGGGGAAAAAAAAAGCCTTGACTGTCCCTTAGGGGCAGGGGCTGCTGTCGTTCCAAATGCCGACAGCTTTCCAAACTAAACCAAAGCTATAAAATATGAAATATAATGAACAAAAGTTGGCACCCACCCATGTGTAGCTGTCAACCTAATAAAAACAAAACTATCTGGCAGCTGGCACTTAGGTGCTGAGAGATGCCAGCTTTGGACTCCTGCAGAATAGGTCTTGCCTTTGCCTTCTACTTCTGGGTGTTTGCTAGATTTTAAAATGTTACCCGAGGGTGAGGAAAGAGGCATCTCCATGCCTAGGCAGACCTTTGTCATCAAAATGAACATCTCCAAACTATGTGTCCCTTCACACTTTCCTACGTAGAGAGGACAAACAGAAAGAGAGTGGTGGAGACTGGATGTTACCCCATTTTGGTTCCACTTCCCCTGTCATTTATTTGTTAAGTGCTGGTCTAAGCTGTTGAGCTGGCCACTGTAAGTGGAACTGACTCACTTTTGATGTGGATGATTAGCAGATTTGGTGGCACAAAGCTGGCAAAGGGCAGAACTCCAAATCAGGACTCATCAATTTTCTAAAGCAAATATCAAAAAAAAAAAAAAAGAAAACACTTATTTATTAGACCATCTAAGAATCAATCAGAAGTGGGATTTGTGGGGGAAAGGGAGTGACAGTCTTTCCCTATACCAGTGCTGGGGCAAATGTATGTTCTTTCTATATTAATAACTAATTCCAGACAATTAGAGAGGTAGGTAGGTCAAAGCAGCTGATCATGACACCCCTACATCTCCACTCTGTAAGAGTCAGTGATTTTACTCTGGAGTAAATTTAGATTGGATTGGGTGTCCTCATGTCACATGCAGTTCGAAGAGGTCTGAAGGACCAGGCACTGATTTGGACTTCATGTTCCGCAAGAAGTTGGGGCACATTTGGCATTCACCTGGACTGGAGCATCTCATGTAGTTTCCTCCAAAAGGGATCCCATTCAGGTGTGGAGGAACCACTTTGTGATTGAAAGCAATGCATGGTGGATGGGGATGTGTGAAGGATTCACTTCAGAGCTGCACTGCTGCACCAAGCTGAAACACTGGCATAGACACAATCGGAGTGCTGCACAATGCTCTAAGCAGAGAATGTTTTTAAGAGCAGAATTTGTCATCTGGGAAGCAATCAGGTTGCGATGCTCTGGTTTTTTTAGCCTATGCTCACTGGGGAGTCTGGATCCCCAGCTCTGGCTGAGAGGCAGACTGCTTTCCAAGTCGACGCTAGCAGAGTAAGGTACCATGTGTGGGAGGAATCGTGGCAAATCCAGGCCTTTAATTGCAATGTAATCCTAAGATATTATACCTGCTTTGTGCCCCCACACTCCAGGAATAAATAGCTATCTGCAATTTTTTTACATTTTCTCTGAAAACTGCTCTTCATTACAAAAGACTCTACCTTGAGTGTGTCTCACTCCTCACAGACAAATTGCTCAGTGGAATCTCCTGTGAATCTCCCCCTCTGCAGGTTAGAAAGTATTTGTTCATTTTTATGAAGGGCAGCCTCTCGATATTTAGTGCAAACAGACCATCCCTCAGGCACCTGACACTCATGGCAAACAGACAAGTCTTTCGGTAAATGACAGTGCCCCTGTAGAGTGGAGAAAGCAGTTGGTTACAGACATTCAAGGGCAGAGAGTGAAGATTCCCATTGCAGGGACAACACATTTGTGGCTGAGTACAGCCTCCTTTGCTTATCTGCCAGCAGACTTGACCATGCTTTAAGGGTCTGGGACTTGCTCGTGTTTTTAACAAAACATGTTCCTTCTTATCTGCAGTGAATTTGCCAACCATCCCCTCCCAGCTTTCGCTGGCACTGAACCAATCTATACCACTCATCCTGCTGGCTCACGGGCTCTCATGGTGATAACGGCAACCTGCTTCCCATCAGAAAGGTTGACTTAATACTGTGCACTTCAGTTGTATAGATCATCACAGAAAAAATGAAACCAATTCTCTGTTGAGAGAGTTTGAGAGGATCCCCTGTTGTCATTGTGTACTACAGTATTTGCATTAAAGGCTTCCTAGTTAAGGGAATTCTGTGAACAGGCACTTACAAATATACTGCTCCTCTCTCAAATCTGAAGTAAATACGGCACCCAAAGAATGGCCATGTATAACTGGTCCTCTCTCCTCTGAAACACATCCACCATGTGCACATACATACAAGCGTACGCATACATGTAATCCTGTATAGCTGTTTAGAAGCATTTGCAGGGGCTCGGAGGTTTTCATGGCTGAAAGGAAATTTTCATTAAAAATAACCTATGGGAAGACGTGATCTGTCATAGTCAACTTACTAATGGTTAGTTGCAATATACATAAATAGGTGTGCTATGTACTGTTTATCTGGCTCTTATGTGTAATTAAGGTTGTTGTAGAAAGATTTGCTTCCAATTCACTCTGCCTGTGGGTCTGCCTAGTGTCTGCTGAGATCCCTGCTTTATGTCACTCATTGCAATCGGGAGGATATTGGAGTTTGCTCTTATATATCAATATGCTCTTGTGTCAAGATAATAAAGGAGCAAAAATGGAAGTGTTTGTATAGCAAACACGAAGATCCAAGTGAAGCTATAAGGCCAGCTAATCTGGGCTTAAACCATGGATCCTTTTCACTTACTGGAGTTTTAAATGGTAGCCATGAAATTCCTTTTTTCTGGCACCAGAGATTAACTTAATCTTTCACACAAGGTATGCTGCAAACCCCAGTGAAGGGAATTTCAGCATGGATATCGGATATGAAATATTGTCAGTGAGGGCGACCCACTGCTGGAACCTGCTCCCACGAGATGTGGGAGACTCCGGTCTCATTTTAGCCATTTAAAAATTTGTGTTTGTACTAAGCTAGTTGTCCAGTATCCCACAAAGGTTAGCAGTGAGAAAGACACCTTCAGAGACAGTCCAGCCAATCTGTCCTGAGAGATGTTGAAATCCTCACAGAGGTACCTGCTTTTCTCCACAGGCTGCTGAAGGAGACTTGGGTAATTTAGACTAGATAGTTACTTTCTAGAGAGCTGAATTTAGATTATGTTGGTTTAGTCCTGCCCATTGAGGCTTGCTGTGACATGCGTTCCCTGAACCACTGGCTTTCTAGTTTAGACACCTGGATCACTGACTGCAAACCGTGGGATGTGCAATACAGGACATCAGGCTGGATAACAGCTTGGGTAATCATAGTGGTCTCTTCCTCCCTTAAAAAAATCTGAGATTTGAAGATAGGGCCAGGACTGCCGTATGCATTTTTCACGTTCCATTGAAAAAGTCAGAACTGAGAGAGAAGAAGTATGATCCACAGAGGTGCTGTCTGAAGCTGCAGATGCTTTTCCAGATAGGAGATCTGCATATGGGGAGAGCTGGAACAATGGACCATTCAGGATGGTCTCTTTGGGACAGCACGCGGGTTGTGTTGGCTGCAGAAAGAATCTCCTTTGGAGAAGATATTCTTTCCTCACTCTTGAGAGAGGGAGACAGAGTAATGTCACTAAAACAATGCCTCAGAAAGACCTTCTAGGGAGGTTTCTCTTTAGTCTCATTTGAAATGCTAGAAGCCCAAATTTTTTCATGTTTTTGTTTTAATGATACATTCTTGCAAGGATTCAATCTGTCATCAGAGGGTGTATGAAGTTCCCTCTGACAATTACAGGGGTTCCACCCATAGATCAAAAAAAAAAAAAAAAAAGAAATAAAAGAGGAAGAAAGAAAGAATAGCTCCCTGTCTATCAGCAGCCCAAGGCCCACAGTTGCACTCTGCCAAAGGCTGCACAGCATGTAAGTTGTTGTGATCATTCCCATCAGAAAACAAAATTTTTAGCTAGGAACAACTCAAAAGATTTCACATGGGTAGCGCTTGCACGCACCCAAATTAGTAGCAGGTGTTCTACTCTATTGTATGTTAGTTCTGCGGTGGAAAGAAAGTCCTGCCAGGTCAGCGATAGAAGGGGTTCATGCCTCCTTCTCACCCCTCCTCCATTCTTCAGCTTCCAATCCACACGGATCCCTGCCTTGGCCATTCTGCATGCTTTCTTGTCATCAGCACCATCAGTAATGGTTTCCTCGCTTCGGGTATGAGTCGGGTTGTGCTCCGTGCCAGAATGCTTTGGAAGGAAATCATTCCGAGTCAGCCTAATGCCATAACAAGCTCTGCAACAGCTGCAGCAGTGATATGCTGGCAAGCTGTGTTGACCTTTTAAAATGAATAAAGAATGACTATTTCCACAGTACATATAACTCTTGTCCCAAACCCTATCTGTGTGCCCAGACAGCACAGGCATGCTGCTGAATTTGCAAGGAAGCGTTTTTTATTTTTGCTTTTTTTTAATGTCAAATTTTATCAAAGCCTGTAAAATTATTTTACAAAGGTTAATCCTCTGAAGTTTAAAGTCAAAAGATCCCATTCTAGAGGATGGCAAACAGGCTCTGGGAGGTTAAGGAATTTTGTAATGATCATTCAGTGCACTTGTAACACGCACGAGAATAAAAGCTGGAACTTTCAGGTCTCAGTTCCCTGTTAATCCAAGCTCCAACCTTTAAAGAAATGTGTAATTGAAGAAACAGGGTGTGTATACAGTGATCTTTTCCAGCAGTCTGCAGTCTAGAGATTTCCCAAGCCAGAGATTCTGAAACCCAAATCTTGTTTACTAGCCACTTAACAATCTCCTCCATGGGTTTGCCTTTCATCCAACACGTATTGCTGTCCTATAAGCCAGGATGGTGGTCAAATGTTTGGAGATCTTCAGAGCTGGTAATCTGGCACTGTCCCTTGGAGAAGAAAGACTGTACTGAAGAACTCCAGTTAAAAAGGTTGTATCATAGTTTAGTGGAGACCGACTGGTTTCACCAAGCTCCTGGTTACCTGTCAGCTCAGCTCACCTAGAGAGATTTCCAAGGTCCTTAGCCCTCCAGCACCCCACCAAGGAGGCTGCCCTAGTGTTCAGCTCCGGGGGGTACACAGGTTTCATCCTCCTGCAGCAGTCCTTCAGGCTGGGACGCTCTATGTCCTTCCACATTTTCCACTGTGAAATTTTGGGAGCTTCGTTTCAAATTAAAAAAAAAAAGAAGCCAGATACCAAGCTAGCCTTTTCGTCAGTGAGGTCTCATCCACGAAAGCAACCTGAGAGCCCTCCTTTCTGCACCACCAGCGCTGGTTCAGAAATCTGGAAGCCCAGCTGCTGTTTTCTTCTCAGTCAGAAGCTTCCTGTATGACGGGAAGAAAAACACGTATTTGTGTGCCTCAGTTACCCTTGACAAAAAAGGAGACAACGGCACTTAAGCTCACCAAATCATGGCAACGAAGATAGTGGGGCACTCAAATTCTAGACCTGTGTAGAGCTGTACAAATAGCCTAGGTATGTATTGAATTTTAGCCGTTTCAGTGATGCAGCAGGAAAAATCCATCTATTGACCCAAAGCATAAGAGACACCAAGCTTATGTGAAATAAATATATTTCCATTAGTGTGCTTTCATATTACATCTACGTTCAAAAAATGTTGATGAAATTGTTACAACTGCATTGTCAGGAATGTGGACTTACTGAAACTGCTATTTTCTTGCTGGAAAGAAGGTTAGTTTAACAAAGTTTTCATCACTAGAGAGTTTTTTAAATGTTCCAAATTATCAAAATGCTTTCTTCCAATATTTTCCAAATTAAAAATCATTTTTTTCTGACTTTTTAAAACAAAAAAGTCACTCAACGCCTACAAAAATAGTAATAAATTAAACATTTTAAAACTATTTGAGACAAAATGTTTCACTTGGCCTGAACTGTGTCTCCCACTCACAGCAATTGTCATGTTAGACTTTCATCTCAGTTCAGGATATAGCTTTTTTCCTAAAACTGTGACTATCTTCCTGGATGAAAAAAAATTTCCCACAGAATATTAATGTCCACATAAGAGCACAAAAGCTATTTTTTTATGAAGATGCACTGAAATCAAGGCCATTGTCAATGAATCATGAAAGTGGGCTTGCTTGTTGAGTTTTCCATAATTCTCTAGGAAAACTCTTATTTTCTACCTCGTTCTGCACAGGCAAACAATGTACGCTGGAGACATTGTGGTCCATATGGAGAGGAATGTTGAACCCAAGCCAGATGTTTGTAAACCTTAACTTTGAAATGTGGCACAATACCACAAGCTGTCAAGTTGTGTAAAAGCTTAAGCAAAGACAAAAACAGAACGTAATATTTACCAGATGAGATTTCTCTGTAATCTTGTTGGAATTTTGGGAGTATCCAACTTTCATGGATTTTGAAATGAGCTCTGTATCATTTTTTTTTCTTTTTTCTCTCTCTCTCTCCTATGAAGAGGGATAAGGAAAAAACCCATGCTAATAAAAAGGAAACATTTTACATGGGCAAACAATGGACTTAGAATGTCCCTGGGCAATTTATGATGGGTATATATTTTCTTGAAGGCTGAATCCCATGGAAGATGTACATTTTTGGCATGGTATTTAAAGACTTTTCCTGAAAAAAATTTCTATTTCTGGATCAATTTACTAAATTGGTAGTAAGTAGGACAATACCATAGTATTAACAACATTTTTCATAATGCCTGAACTATTGCAGTAACATATGTTAAAACAGTGCAAAGCTATCCAACATATTTTACATCTTTTGCCAAAAATAATTTAATTCATCCATATAAAAAGATGAGTAAAATATTTCACTACTTGAATTAAAGACATACGACTCAATTCAGAAATAAAATACTAACTTAAGGAGTCTAAGGTGGTATTTTTTGCTCTCTGCTGAGAAACTTATCCTTGTTGGTTTCCCGCTTTTAGTTTTCGCGAGCCCCCAATATTTCAAAGGTGCTGTTCTCCATAGGACCAGGCTGGTATCCTATTAGACCTCTTCCCCTGCTAATTAAAAACTAAAGGCCTGTCTGTGGGTGTGATCCCAGGACTTTTTCCACTGCTCACCTAGCCCAAGAGGAGCTGGACTCTGGCTAACGAGAAGTTGCTGAGACCTTACCTGGAAGCAGGGAATGGGTATATGAGGACAGCATTCCTCACCCTACAGAGACCTTATTGCCTTTGAGCCTCAAATTAATAGTGTCTGGGCGGGGGGGGGGGGGCACACCGTTTCTGCCATGTCTCAGCTGGCAGAAGACCAAGAAGGGATTCTGTCCAGCTGGCATAGTTTACTGCAGCCACTGGGCTGCTCAATATCACCCTGGATGGGATTGGCAAGGATTGCGCTGTAGAATCTGGGACTTCTCCAGTGCTTTGACACACCTCCCTGGTACTTACGTTTGCTGTAAGAGAGATACATAGCATATATGTTATGGTGGTGAAGAAAACATTTGTTGAAGGAGTGACTGAATTGGCGCCAGCAGTTCTGTCTTTTTCAAAATATCCTCAAGATCCAAAAATAGCAAATGCACAAATCTGCAAAGAATGATGGGCTATTTTGAGGGTTATGTTGGATCTGGTTCCCAGCATCAAGGAAACGAGAGCAGTACATTCTGTTGAATCTCTGCTAAAACATAACCGAGAACAGTGATTTGCATTGCTTTATACTCACCAGAGTCATAGGGATTGTTGTTTGTGTTGCTTTGTTTTGCTGTTTGTGCCAACAGCAATTGAATTTAAGGACTTCATTTTCCAGGAAGTCTCCATCCAGCTACTGAATCAGTGTGCACATCATTTGCATGCTCAAACAATAGAATGTGAATATACAAATAGTATTTGTGCGTACAAATCAAGTCATTAGCATCTTAGTTAATTTGCATTACAAATTGAGTGCCAGACTTTCAATATTTGGCTCTCACTAAGGCTGTAAGATAGAGGAAAAGAAAGAAATACAGAAATCTTGAGACTTTTGGTTTTGAACATTGTAAAATGTGATTATTGACATCTGTCCAAGTGTATTTAGTTGCATGGAAAATACAGTCTATGGGTATATATTCGTACTATTCTACTTCAGGCAGGCAGAGACCAAAGCTAGATGGCAAAGTTACTTATGACGTAAATATAGGAACAAATGTGTCTCCAGGTTGTTTATTCAAAGTAGAGAAATTAGATATCTGAAATAGCCGGGAATACATGATATGACTTCTTTGCTTACCACTGTGTTGAACCAATACTGAACTACACAAAGCTTGTCAGGCCCCTCCCCCTGCCCCCATCTTCTAGAGCATCAGGATGCTGTAAGATCAACTAACAGCTAAGTAGCTTTTTCAGTACATGACTGTGGGCACAAAGATCTCCCTCTTTCTGAGTAAACAGTAGCTTCCATTTTCCCCAGTAGTTGCTGGTTTGAGATTGTAATGAGAGTTCCCACACAGCAACCCCCCAAGTTCCTGGGTAAGATTTCAGCTGGAATAGTTGCCTCCTAATGGAGCACGGTCCTTTATTTGAATGTTATTCACTTGATTCTTTTCCTAAAGACATCCCCCAGTGGGACTTTCGCAAGCAAAATTCTTGCAGGACTGCAGCTTGTATTTTGCCTGGGAAAATGAGTATTTGTTAAATGATTAGTAAGTCATATGTGATCAACAGGCAGCTCACTTCCTTTATTTTCAGTAAAAACAACTCCTGGAAACTCTAATTCTAGGAAAGGATTAGGCTCATCTTTTCTGGTTGTGCTCGATGAACAGATAGGACTTGTCAGATTGGATCAAGGTCACGTATCACCCACTTCAATACCCAGAATCCCAGATATTTTCAGAGGAAAGTGAGGAATCCCTGATGTCTGCAGATGCTGTCCATTTTCCACCAAGAACACCTGGGGACATCTAAGCCCCCATTAGGTAGAAATGAACATAAAATCCAAGCCACGAAGTTCAGCATCTGGAAGCTATGTATCTTTAAAATACTTTGTTAGCACTCGTTACCCATTCTTGCTGATGTATGGATGGAAGTGTCTTTCTTATTAATGAGGAGCCAGAGATAAAGGTCCAAAATTTCCATGTTTTGAAAGTGGGCATGCTGGTTTGTATCACTGCTATAGACATGAAGGTGGAAGAGAAATGTTTGAGACCAGTGAAGATTTGGGTGTGATTTGCCTTTGAATAAAGGGTTTCATTCATCTCAAGGTGAGCTAATATGGCTTGCGTTTAAAGGATATATAGAAGGACACTGCAGATGGAGAGTGAGGTGGAAGGAGTACTGTACTAATGCCTTTAAAATCACTTTCTACAAAGTAGATGATTGTTAATTTAGACTTGTTTTCTTAGCTGCTATTTTTTAATACAAGACTGAGACAGAAGACGCATGAGATGTAATAATTACCCATCAAGACTTGACTTTAAAGAAAAAAAGGAAAACCAACCAACAACCTGAAAACAGAAATAGAAGTTGTGAGGAAAGGGGGGAAAATAGGAAATGTAATTCATTTATTCAATGCTGGTATTAAGGGAAAACCAAGGTTAAAAAGAAAAAAAAGTATGTCTTTGCAAAGCTCTAATAGATATGCCAGATCCTCTCTTTTGCTTTCAGCAATTGTGGTGCATATTGTTGGCAGTGGTTCAAAGAAATGAAGTGTTCGTTCCCTGGGAATTGTCTTTCACACAAAAAAAGTAATTAGGGGAATAAAAGAATATGATGTATTAGAAAATGGGAGCCATAACAAACTACCAAGTAAGCTGCCATGGCTAATTCTTCTTAACATTCTTTTAACCACTTTCAAACTTGTAACCGCATCCCAAACATTTCACATTTTCTATCTCGTCGAAAAATTCTGTATGGCCCATCTGATGAGGGCAGAGATGTCAAACATCTAAGTGCGTATTGTGTGTCCTAGTGACAAATATGTTCCCTTGGTGTAGGAAAAGGGCCAGAAGGTACAAAGGGAGAGAGAGTAATCTATTTATAACTTTTACAATGCCTTGTAAGAGGAGATCTTGGGAACTCTTCTCCTGGGGTGGCTGATTGTGCTCTCTCTGATGTGGACTCTGCTAAGTACGGGTAGGAATCCTATTACTGACCACTACAAAGGACTGTGTGGTTTAGTTCAGAATATAAAATTCATATTATGAATGCTGTATGGGGGCAGAGGGGGGAGGCAAGTAATATTAGCCTTCTGAAGAAGAGGAGACTGTCATGAATAATGCAACAGTGGCTCTCCGGGAGTCACACAAATGGATCGGATTTAAGATTCCTTTGCCAGTGATAAGGTCATCCATAGGGATGCTTTACATTTCTGCAGCACTTCCCAGGTAGAGGTCTCAAAGCACTACGAAGCCCGTAAAGGACTGTGATTTCACAGAACCTGAGAGGCTGACAAGTGTTAATACACCCCAGGTGCAGATGTGGGGAAAGGGCAGAAGGACAAAAAAGAAGAGCTGACCACTAAGTTGGCACAGATGGAGCCAGCCCAGCCCAGCTCTGACCCCTGGTTTCTGCTGTCTTTCGTTGGAGGACTGTTTGCCCAGCCCTCGTCTCAGTGCCAAAATAGTCTATGAGGGTTGGATGGAAGTCCGTGTGAGTGACTGTCCCAAAACAGGGGTTTGGAAAAACTCCAGGGCAATTCAGCATCTAAAATTGGCCGCTGGGTCCTCGGGGCTATCAGTGTCATTACCAACAACGTTGCGTGGCACTGTACAGAGGAGAGCAAAGCTGGATCCTGGTGGCAGCATCCCAGCTGTTTTCAGCGTGGACCTGACACAGCCAAATGCCTTCTGGGAGAGCTGAGATGTGTCAGCGGAGGCACACGGGGACGTCAGGCGCAGCCCTGACCGTGGCCCCAGGATGGTGCCTGGGGAGGGCAGGCAGTGCTGCTGGGGCCACCCCCCCCGAAGGATGAGTGCGCTTGGGCGAAGCTGCCTATCGACCACGGAGCTAGCTTTGGGCACACCTCCTAGTGATGTTACCCTGTCCATTCAGGATGGATAAAGCAGAAATATCAGACAGGGCGGGTGCACTGCTTCGCTGCTATGTGACTTCCACTGCTACCGGCACCTTAGAAGTCAATACTGGATACAGAAACGACGGCTCCCTGGGAGAAACGCGTAACCCCACGGCTCAGAGTCCCATCAGCTGTGTGCCAGGACTGTGGCAGCTGCCTGCTGACACGATAGTTCTGTGTGTTTTGGGTAGAGAATGAAAATTTTTTGTTGCTTTTTTTTAAACTTGAATTAACGGTGGCAATAATGAAGGGGGATCACATCTTTAACTTAAAAAATATCCTTGATAGTCTCTGCTAATGCCATCTGCAACAGTTTATAACTTAATGTGAACAAATAGAAGGATATCATCTTCAGACAAAGTTATAACTTGCTTTCTCCTGTGGAGCTGAGTCTGTAAGAAGCAAGACCATTTTACTAAGAATAAGCATTTGACCCAGGAGAGAATTGTAAGTAAACACTGGTAATACAATGTGCTTTAGAAAAAACAGTATGTTTCTGCCCCTTGATCTCACTCAGTCTTAAGCCAATTTTGGCAGGTACTGCTGTATTAAGTGGTCAGTACCCCATAGTGGTCACACACTGTTTTACTGGAGGTCTGACAGCAGCTACAGGAGAGATAAAATTAACCCTTTGGCTCCAATGGCTCCAAAGGATCTTATTGCCCACAACAGGGAAAGCATCAAGAATTTCTAGCTCTTGGCCTCATGGGGTTAATGGCAATCTGTTGCTGATTTCCCTGGACAATCAGAGTAGCAAACACTGGGCTTTTTAATGAGCCCCAGAGGACAATGTTGGCACACAAGGCTGTGAAGATCTGGACAAACCAAGGAAAAGTAAAATGAAAACAAACATGGACGTTTATTTTCCTAACTCACCAGTTGCAAACAAAATTTCATTTAATAAACCATGAAATGATTCACAGAGTTTCTGTATATTGTTGTAAGAGCAGCTGGGTAATGTAAAAGTTACTTTCCCTCCTCTTTGTTATGCCGTCCCGTATCCAGTTCTCATCCAAACAAAGCTGTATTTATTTATGTGTTAATATATTTATCATCTTACTCCTTACCATGCTTTTCTGAAATGAGTTTAATTGTGACTGAAGTCGTTATCGTGTGTAGGGTATCCAACACAGAGCAAAATCAGGGAATTGCTGAGGTTGGAAGGGACATCTGGAGGTCTCTGGTCCAGCCCCCCTCTCCCCCTGCTCAAAGCAGAGCCAACTTGAAAATTGCATTAGGGTGCTCATAATAGAGCATGAAGGAAAAGCTTTTTCTGGTCATGGAATGGGGCAGATTTTCTGGTGAACTGGAGAGAGAAAACAGTTAGCTGAGTTTCAGTTTGCTTTTTTCCCCCATATCTGAGACAAACTGGAATTTACATAAATGCTTTTCAATTATCCTAAGGGAGAAAAATCAGCATGTATTTCCTATATCAGGAAATTATCCCTACTCAGGGGAACACATAAAAAAGTGCTGAATTTGAGCATGCACTTGAGTCCCACTGTGGTAAACGAGCACATGCTTTGAGTTAATCTCCTACTGAAGTACTTTCCTGATTCAGGATGACATACTGGTTGTGAACAATTTTTCTTGTACACATCCTTGATGCATACATAATGCTTGGTACCTGATTTTTTACTGATGCCCCCTGTTTTGTGTTTGTTCCTTGATTGGATGAATGTAAACTAGTGGAAAGGGCAATAAATCAAGAGAGATTTCAAGATGGCAGAGGAAACTCTGTCACTGTAAATCTATGAACCAACATGAGATATCTGCAAGACTTTTCTGTCTTTCAGTGAACCAAAACTTCTATCAGTCACATGAATTCAGGGGTTTCACTTGTTCATATGTTCATAGAGGTCATAGCATTTGGCTAAAGCTAGTTTGTAGCAAGCTCCTGTCCAGAACAAGTGAATGTTGGCTTTGTCTCACAAGTCTTATAAGGTTGCATTGAATTATGGTAGAACAATTAGTTGCATTCCAACACGATGAGGTTCTTATTTCTTTCAAAACTTCCCTTACTGCCAAATATGCAAGCACATCCACTTAAAACAATACGATTACTATTGCAATTACTATTAGATTTTAAAAAAAATTATTTCTAGACTCTTTCAGCCAGCATCTCCAAAACTTCCCTGTAGGAGAAGATCAATGGGTGTATTTGTAACTGCTCTGTGTGCTTGAGAACATGATACTGATCTAATTGCGTGGTGTTACTGAAACCCATTTCCACACATCTGGGCATATGAGATAGAACATGAGATAGTCCTGTCCTTCCCTTTTAAACACACACTGATCCCACTGGACTGAGAAATGAAGCAGAAGGGAATTGGTGCTATGTGGCAAATTCAGATAAGCATCGTGGAGGCAATAACACCTGCGATTTCATGCACAATGGCAAATGAATTACCAATTAGCAAGAGGGACAGTGTAATGTGGCACTATAATTATGCTCATTAATGGCACTGCAGGATTATACCTCCACTCAGTGGTTTCTATCTTTTGGAAGGGAGTAGAGCACAGCTGAAATGCAGCAATTGAAGAGGATTTTAGTAGGGATAAAGATAAAAGCAAACTTGGTAGTGGTATTCAACTTGTCAGTAAACTGGTGGAGCTTCACAGACTGAAGACTGGTGAAAGACAACTGTTGTCAGTAAGGATGAGCTGCTAGTGGTGTGCAACTCAGAAAAAGTAGAAGAGTCCTGGCTACCCCATGGATATGGACAAAATCAGCAGGAAAGGACTTGGCTCCTGTTTGCCAAGTGCGGGATGTGGCGACGGCAGAGCTGGTTCCTTGTGGGTCCAGCCCCAGCTCTGGCAGCAGCAATCGGTTTCTTTTAACCCCGCGGTTTACAGTCGCTTTTGCTACCTCACTCTGAAACACCTGAGCAAACTCAACAGGCGGGCAAGACAAGATGGACTGGTAGTTTAATCCAGTTTTATACACCTGCAGGAGCTGACTCACAAAAGGCTTGTACCTAATCTTTCTATTTGGCATCACAGCTCACATTGCTCTTTCGGTGGGAAATTGCGCTGTTCAGCAATGAGAGACCTAATCTCTCTGATGGACAGGGATCAAATGATGGGCTGGTGACTCCGGAGACACTCAGACTCTGTGAAGGAGCAGCAGTAACCTTCACAATTCTCAGTCAGCCCAAATGACAGCAAGAAAACTTTTCTGGCTCTCTGTGTTCACCTTTAATTTAATTTTTAAACATTTAGTAAACACAGTTGTAGGGCTTCTCATTAACTTTGGAATCTTATAGTCATAATTTTTGATACACAACATTACTTACCAATTAGCTTGTCTTGTTCGTTTAAATTTCTTCGCTCATATTTTAATGGGAGCTAATGATGCCTTTGTTGACTTATTTAATGTTATGTAAATGTGGCTATAAACTGTGAAGGGTTTAAAGAGCAGCTCTTTTTTTGCTTACTCGTCAGTTTTCAGAGAATGTTTGGCATTCTCACAATCTGCACACATCACCCTGATGAATAGGGGTAACTAAGAAGGCAAATAATAATAATTTTGTAAGATAAGCAGCGAAAAGTATTCAGTGTAAAATTTGATTTCTTCTCTTTACTGATGATTACTCTTTCTTTTTTCTTTTTTTCTTCTTTTTTTTTTTTTTTTAACGGAGCCTAAGGGGACTTTGTGGCAGCTAATCTAGTTTATCACGATATTAAGAAACTGATAAACATAGGTGGATGTTTAGATTCTGCCACACTCAGACTGCCAGCTCATGAGGACACCTTGTTTAATTTTGCATCACAGAACAGTGCCTCTCAGGTGTGGTTATACAGGGACTTTTAATTCAGTGTACACTTTCTGTTAAACTGAGATATGAACACATACGTATAGGTGTATATGGAAAATACTTGCACACAAACATATATGTATATATGACATACACACACATGCATTTGTTCAATAGGTAAATATAGTTACCTCTACAAAAAATATGTCCTTATTAAAGAAACCATTGACTCTTGCACATATCTCTGCCATTTAGCCCTCTGGAGAAAGCAGTGCAGCTTATTCAATATCCCCTTGCTTCTCTACAACTCAGGACTGCTTCCCTTTGTTTCCTTTCCACCGTGCTTTACTGGCTACCAAAGGTCAGCCAAAGGGAATTCTTAGAAACTTAGAGAGAAGCAGCCAGTGCAGCCTGTATTTGGTTACAATTACTCTATTGCATGTAAAAGCTATTCTGATTGCTAATGAGTAGAAGTGGGGAGAAGGGAGGCTTGTGAAACTCTTCAGCAAGGAGTTTGTAACCAATTGAGTACTGGTTTCTCAAATCTGATGATAATGCTTTGAAAGTGCACTTCAAACATATTGTAGAAAATTTAAATATTTAAATATTCATTTATTCTAATTTTCCTTTTGATAGGTACCAACCACTAGGCATACATTTCAGCAGCCATGAAGATCTACAGCACACTGTCTATCAATGTGGATTTTAGCACAATTCACTGTAAATTAGGGAATGATTTTCAGCTTCTTATCAATGTTTCAGGTATGACTTTATTGCGATATTTAACAACTGGGGACTGAGAAGGAACACCTCAAACAATGAATGAACAAGTTTTACCTCTGATTACTATATAGATCTGTTCTGAGGGTTGGTGATCATGTGGTTGTCTTTCTCTAGAACAGATACTATTTTTAACAGTGTGGATTTGCACAGACAACAGGTATAAAAGTACATTTGTCATAAACTGTTAAAAATTCTTCAGGGATTTGACTTAAAAAAATAAAAGTCAAGCAGACGTGACATTCAAACGATCTGTGCATTTTATATGATACATATCATATCAAAATGCAATATTTTGTCGTTGAGGTGTGTCCCGCACCATGTTGTCAAGACTTGGATATTTCCTACCCTAGTAGTCATCTAATAAAGAAAGTAATATTAGCATATTAAATTTGGCATGCCATAACTGCTAGACAAACAAGTTTAGTGCAGGAGATGTCAGTGATATTATGTAATAATGCTATCTTTGATTGGCAGTAAATTGTTTCTTCGATTTTTGCTTTCTTATGACAATTGTCAACTCTTTTATATGCATTTTCAAACTTCCACATTGCTTTTTGTTACAGATGTTGTTCTGCCGAGCGTTGAAAACATACTTCACTTTTTGACTTAGTATAGCAACCCACAAATATATCTGCATATTGTAGTAGCAGAAAAATGTGGAAAAATGTATGTATTCTTCTCTTTCATTAATTGTTTGGTGTTAGATGAGTTCAAAGACTCATGTCAAATGCACAATGGTGCTATTAGTTTCCCTGGTATGAAGTTTACTTTAACAGCATCCATTTGCAGAAGACACAGTACTCATCACCGGTAGGCTTTGAAGCTCATTCCAGATGAGTGACGCTGAATCCTTTATATCATACCCCAGTGCCATCCGTACCAAACATGCTGCAAATTCTTAAATCCTCTCTGGCATAACAAAACTTTCTAAGATATGTTGTTCCATTTAAGTTTCCCATGAATGCAATAGGAGCTGTGCTGGCGTGAAGTTCAGTTCTGTAATTACTGGGAACTATTACCTTGTGCTCTGTTCATTGTCTTTTATCTGTGTAACACAGACACCGTGCCAATTGCTGCATGATGTCATGTGTCTTTAGCATAATTCCACTTTCACTTCCTTACAAGCCCATTGCTTTCTGGGGTGTTTCACTGTTAAAAGGTGCCTTTTTGTGACTACATCATCAGTGTAAAGTTCTTCAAGGCGTACAAAAATATCTGAGCAGACTAATGCAGACTGCAAAACATGAGTGCCTTCTAAAAGGAAAGCTATTACAATGAACCATCTATAATTGACATTTCAAACATATTTCTCTCCTTCCTCTTTTGTTTTATAATCCAGAAGTTGTTGAGTGTGTGAAAAGAGTTTTTTTCATAAAACACCTTTCTCTCATAATAAGCAGATAATAAATTCTATGGAGGTTACTATTATGATTTCTTGGTCTGAAATCTTATTGATAAGGGTGAAAGAAGGATGCTTAGATATTAGTTCTTGGGGGATATTTATTAATCTCTGTGTTTACTGGAAGCAGATATTAGAATTACTGTTTCTTGCTCTCAGATTAAATTAATTCTGCCAGTCTCAGCTGCCCAGCAGTCCCTGGCAGAACATTATATAGTTTGGGGAAAAAATGGAGTTCCAATGCATGGTGAGGGGAAGTCAAGTTTATTTAGCCCCCCAGTTAAGTGGAAAATTACTGGGGCTGTGACTGAACATGCAGATTTCACAAGGTCCCAGAAGTTCACATAAATTCAGATCAGTCCCCAGGCTTTTGCTTCTTCGTCAAGCTTGATCTAAGTGTCTTAATCTCAGGGGTTTTCAAAGTAGAGCAGAAAAACCTTATGAAAACAGGGTTCTGTTATCAGACTACTTCTAGCTGCTCCTGCTGAGGTTGAAAGTTAGGAAATAACAAATTCATCTGGAATCTTGGTTAGGAGACTAGTATCGCTGTATCACGCTTCTCTTCAAAGAGAGGGGTGAAAGAGTGTGCAGACGAGGAGTCTGATGACCAAGAAGGTGCACTACAGATCATAACAAATGCAGACTTTGCAGCCTATTTAGGTCGCTCACTGGGACTAACCATGCTTTTTGTGCTGAGATCACCTTGTGTGTGCTGCGTAGGTACACTAGCAGTCAGGGAGAGGGAGGAAGAAGGTTGTATTTTCTTGCAGGCAGGTAGAGGTGAGGGTATTTTGTAATCACACACTCAAAGGACAGAGACAGATAAAAAGACTAAAAAAGAAACCCACAACTTCTGCTGTCAGTACTGAATGAAGGCCTCTTACCTTAGCCTCCTTCTTTACTTTTTCCTTCCTTTGTTTATTGTACTTCATCCCAGAATTCACTTGTGTAAAAATTTACATTAATTAAATTGTGCAAGGATTAGGCACTTGTGCCTTACCAGAGCTAAAAACACCCTGTGATTTAAAAATTACTTGTGTTCAGAATATAATAAAAAGCCACTATTCAATCTTACTTCTAATATAGCAAAATGCAGCTGAGATCTGCAACAGGCCAGTACGCTTCAGACCCAGCCCTGCTTAGCCCACTCCATCTGCAGTTGCTGGCAAGTGAAACCAGAGGCCATTAAGAAAGCTAATGCTTAGCCATTTTTGTTGATGGATTCAGCACTAGAACAATATTTTGCAGGGAAGCTGGACAAAAATGCTGTTAGTTCTCATTAGAGATGGAAGAACTTTGTGAAGCTAGAGGTTTTTGCAAATCAATCATATTGCTTTTTAGGTACGCAAACTCAGTCTGACTTCACAAACCATTTTTTTTTCCTGTCACTGAATTCTCAGGGGGTTTCCCCCTCCCCACACCACTGATGATTAATAAAAAGGGAAAAAAAAATCCAAATGTTTTTCTAGCACAGGGGAAACCTATTCCTTGTGTTAGCAACAGTAATGCCCACCCTTTAAAAAAGTAGACCTTGCAGAAAATAGGATAGGCTCTCTCACTTTTTTTTACTTCTGTTTTTCTCAATTATGTTTTTAATTCTCTCTTTTTTTCCTTTGTGATCACTCTCTGTTCCCAGTCGCATGCTAGCCCAGCTCCTTGCCTTTGCACCCATGCTTTCCTCACTCATAAATAAATTTCCCATTGAGGTTTCCATTTTAGTCCAATTTCCAGTTCCATTTTTTCATACAAAATGAGTTTGTGTGTTTACTAAATCTTATGGGTCGTTAAGTGCCATTGTAATAAGACCTCCGTGGATAATGTACATATTTTCTGGAAGCCCATCATGCTGTTATTATAGCTGAGTACCCAAGCCTCCAGTAAGAGGAAACTCAAGATGCAGGAGAGGGAAGGGGTAAACACCAGACAGATTTACTGGGAGGCTAACGGGCCTTTGGAGCCCATAATACTCCTCATCTTTGCAGTGCTGGCAGCCCCATACTCCCAGCAGCTTCTCTCTGGCTGCTCAGTCCCATCAGCTAAATGCAGCTGACTGGCCCGTGACCAATACATCTGGCACAGGAGTTGTTGGAGCAGAGAAAGTGCAGCAAATGCCTCTTTTTCTCCTCTCTCTGGACCCTCCCCTCCAACTTGGCTGAGCATTTCTCCCAGGAGGGAAGCATGCCTGCCCCTAGCGTATCACAGGCTGGCTTCGTTCCATCCTCTTGGCATAAGCTTTGCATACCTGACCCAAGAGGTGAGCATGTGGGCAGGATGGAGAGGTGGAGAGGGGTGGTCATGCTCTTTCATGATGTGGCGGGATCATGGCCGTGCAGACGAACGGCCCCTTCTCTGCTTCCATCAGGGAACAACTCTGCCCACCTTATTGAACAAATCTCATATATTCTGCAGTAACCCTTACGCATGGTCGCTCCTGGCATACTGATGCAATGCACATCCTGCACCGTGATGGCACCAAGCACAAATCATTGGATGGGGGGGGGGTTAGAACATGCTTCAGCTTTGCAAAACATGCTGTTAAATATTTATTCTAAGTGTATCTGTACCATTGTGTGATTAAACCTTCTCCATTATTCACAGCAATAGATCCGCTTATCATAATGACGTGCTGTCTTTTGAATATTAAATACCATCTCCAAGTTGCTGTTTGAGGTTTTTTCTCTGTCTTTTAAAAAATACTGAGCTATAACAGTCACAAGTGAGCAATCAGCATTATCTAAATAAATGAAATATTCTTTGGGGCTCAACAAAACACTTGTTTGGTTGAAACTAATCTGTAGGAAATGAACGGTGTTTGTTAGTCTTTGAGAACACAGAAGAGATTCAGTTCGCGTTAGTATTTCCAATAGTGCCAACATAAATGTGCAAGTCTCTAAGATACAGAGCTTGTTATTGTTATCAGATGAGGGGTGGAAAGGAATGTGGCGTTATGTAATTCAGAATTATTATTTAACATGGAAATAGACAGGCTGCAGAATGCACTCAGAAAATCTAGTTAAAATGTACAGTGGATGCTCTTCAGTGGCAGAAGAAACAGCCCTGTATGCCAGGGGCTCCCAGGATGCTGCAAACCCAAATTGCTCCACTAAAGTCCCTGCAAGCCACTTGAACTCAGCACCCTTGAAAAATCAGTCCAAAATGTGATTTACCGAGTGGCTGTTCTGTTTCATATTGTGCATTTTTCATTATTGTTTTTGCAAGCGAAGGCAGGCTGATAGCCGTCGCTCTCTTGAGAACCATGAAAAGAGAGTGTTCTTTGATAGCAAAGCTGGCGTGCACTGCCACAGCCCCAAAACTTTGAGAAGCTGCACCACTTTCAAACCTCATAATTTCCCAGAGACCACCGTGCAGCTTTATCATAAAACTTTTGATTGAAAACATGCGACATCTTTCACACTGCTCCACAGCCCATCTTTGGCCCTTTACACGTAGCTTGGACCACCACCCACCCACAAAATGCTGCTCAGGAACAGGCAGTGAACCCGCTGGCTTCACTCTCACCTTCCTTCCACCAGCGTGGTGGTTTCTACATTGCTTCATATTTCATGTTCTGCATTTCTTTTTATGTCCAAAATACCTTCTTAAGAGTAGCAGGTGTCTTTGTCTTTTTGGCCATTCACAGACCAGATTCCCCGCTAGACTTTTAAGCAGTAGTGAGAGGAGAGCTGGTCCAGTGCTATGAGTCAGAGGATAGTCTTCCTTGACAAGAGCCTCCTGTGGGACCTTGGCAAGTCGTTTAGGCTGAAATAAAGGTATTGGGGAATGTGAGCCAGGTGAGCTGCCCTTTGGAGCTGCTGCTTGCAAAGCAGCTAGCAAGGAAGCCACTTATATCAGGACTTCTGGAGATGAACCCCACCTTCAGTAACTAGGAGATGGCAGTTGGAGACCTGGACTGGTTTCTGACCGTCTGCTGGGGTGAAAGGATCCATTTTCCATCATCAGCCCCTGTGCAGCTCTGAGCTAAGATATTTTTGGTTATAAACTTTTAGGTACAAAAGCAATTTGCAACTTAGAGGGGAAAAGACCTGACATTTTAAAGGCAAACTATCAACTAAAATAAAGTGAAAGGATTATTATGTGCATATGAAAGATGGAGAATAAATGAGATATTTGTAAGTGACATATACAGATCGTTCGTGGAAAAATGATTGCTATGAGTAACATGAAAATTAGTGCCGTACTGCACTTTGGCATGCTCATGCTTTTGCTTCTATCTTTAGAGCTTGCTTTTGTAGTATGGCCATCTCACTAGTGCCTGAAGTTTCTCTTACTCTCTGGTTTTGAGGATACTTCTTTTGGACTTGCAAAGTCATTAGGTTATGCTAGGTAGCACAGTTCCTGATACAGAAGTCTTAGAACTGACCTGAGACCTTAAAAAGGTTTCTGTCATTGTGAAAAGCCTGAAAATTCAGTTGGCAGAATTTCCTTGATGACAAAGCAGGCCGTGGACCAAGGCTCCCTTCTTTGGCCCCAGATCTATAACGCATTAAAATGAACACCGACGTCCAACCCTGTGCCCTCAAAGCTCTGCAGTATGTGCTCAACATTTAGCAAGGTCTTATCTACCATCAAAGCCAAACCGAAGCATGTCCCTGCATGCTTCGTTGGGCAAAGAGCCTTCAGAGTTGTCGTTACAGTCCCAGACTAACAGCTCCCTCTTTCCCAGATGTGCTAATTTCCGCCATCAGTCTGTCCCTCAAAATAAACATGTAGTGTCTTTCTTAAACAGGAGGACCACACTGGAAAGAGGATAAAAAACCTCAGAGGAGGGAGGTGTGAAAAAGTACAGTTATTAGGAGGTCGAAGTCAAAGAAAAATAGAGCTGCATCGTCTCCGAACAGCGTGTTTGTGCTAAGAACTTCTAGCACTGTTTAGTTTTGTTTTGCTATCTGCCATTGACTGTCACATTTCACAAGTTAAGAAACATGTTATTTCTTTGTTTATTTTGTCAATCTTAGATAGTCTCTGGAGGGAAATTATATCACTGTTTCAGTGGAATAGATTTAATTTGTTTGTGTCTTGTTGTCTATAGCATCTATCTAACTACTTATCTCTGAAGTTACCTCTCAGTCAAAGGTTTTCTGTTTTGTTCACATTTTAACAGGAGGGAATTTGCACTTGATTGCTTTGAACACTTTCTAAGTTTGGTCAGCTATCTATGTATTTATTTTTCTGTTCTAGTGAGAGAAAATGGGAATTTAAAACGTATGGTGCCAGCAGAGGTTTAGCTGCGATTTGTTTCTAATGTAGAGGAAAATTGCCCAAGTAATCTTATCCCATTCATACAACTAATATGGCTATGAGGCTCTGATGTGTTGAACAGTAAACACCATGCAACATGCCCTTAAGAACTGTGGCTTAAAAGATTTCTTATTTTCCATCACACAGTTCTAGCTTTCGATGAATAAATATCAGGTCCTGCTTGCATTAACGTCCATGGGAGTTTTCATGGGTTTAAACGCGAGTAATATAAGTTCCTACTTTATGAGCATATTTTATAAAAATGATAGTTATAATGCATTATGGAGTTAAGTGGCACCACTGGGTAGCTCTGTGAGGAAAAATATTTCTGATGCAAGCAGGCTACAAAGTGAAACACAGCCAATTCAGATTGAAAATATATAAGCCCACTATCAACATTTGGGCAACGGATGTCATGCATTCTCCAACAGATGAGGGCTTGAAATCCAGAATAAATTTTTACTATATTCTCTAAAAGCCCCAAACTGAGATACCCATGCAGGGAAATGCTCTGACCTGTGTGATACAGAAGACATTTTAGATTAATATGGCAATTTGTTTGGGCTTAATATCTATGGGTCAGCTCACATCTTCACCAAGCAACATGATCTTTGAGCAAATTTATATATATGTGCATATATATATGCATGCATCACAATCCCAGGACTAAGATTGGAGAAGACGTAGGAAAACATGGGGGAAAAAAACATTATATGTATCACCTTCCGTACCAAACCATAGGAAGCCAAATCTTGTCCCATTATCATCATTAGTGCAGCTTTCATCTGCCACAGGCTTAAATATTTTAATCTCTTTAATCAAAGTCAGAGTGAAGTACATAGCCTAGGTTTGAATCCAAGTCTTCGCAGAATTTTAGTGACTCTCTCCTAATCTTCTTTCTTAATCAAAATATCTTGTGACACCTGACACCAAGCACATTGTTAAGTGGCAATTCAACACCTTGTCTTGCAGGACTTTTAATGGATCAAAACTCATACACTGCCTCATTCTTTTGCAATGATGCAAGAAATAAGCAGTTGGCTAACCTGGGGCTTTTTAGAAGGGGTGGTTTTAAGCGCTATCCCCACCCTATTTTATATTTATCTTCTGTAAAATTCTTCCCTGAATATACAAAATATTAAATGTTGCTCCTTCATCTGATGAAAACTACACATTGTTTGACTACAATTCTCTTTCTTACATGCCACCTCCCTCCTTTGCCACATCCCCACTGTTCCTTTGAATCATCTCCAGGTCCAGTAGCTGTTGAATTTACATTCTTCTCTGGGCTGTTAATGAGTATATCGATTAATACTGGCTCTGGTATCAATCCCTGTGGGAAACCAATTGATACTTCTCTCTCTTTTGACATAAAACCATTGATGATAACTCATTGGTTCCTAGCTGTTGGATAGATTTTTGTCTACCTTATTGTATTATTATGCAGGCTATGCAACTTCAGCTTTCTTATTGAGTTCATGTGTAGCACTAAACTAACAATTTACTAAAAATACAACTATGTTATGTCTGCCTTAATTAATTAAATTCTCAGTATAATTGGGCCTGAGCTTCTATTCACAGACCTGTACCACCTATTACATGGTTCCACATAATCTTCACCATTTCTGTCAGGTTTCATTTCCATAGAATCATGGGATAATGTAGGTTGGAAGGGACTACGGAGGTCACCTGGTCCAAGCCCCTGCTCACAGCAGGTTCTATTAGATCAGGTTGCTCAGGGCTGCGTTCGGTCAAGTCTTGAGCACCTCCAGTGGTGGGCTTTACACAGGCTCTTTGGGCAACCTGCTCCCATATTTGATCACCTTCATGGCTAAAGAAACGACCCTTCCTTGTAGTTTATATTCCTTCTATTGTTCCACCTTGTGTTCATTGCCTCCTGTCTTATTGCTGTGCACCTCCAAGAGGCATCTGACTCCATCTTCCCTGTATCAGGCAGTTGCAGGCAGCAATAGAGTCTCCCCTTCGTCTTCTCTTCTCCAGGCTGAGCAAGTCCAGCTCCCTCAGTTTCCCAGCTCCAACACTCAACCAAATTTGTGGCCTCTCTGGGATTTGCTCCAGTAGGTCCGTGTCTCTGTTATAACTGGGAATCCCAAACTGGACACAGCACTACAGATGTGGTCTCACAAGTGCCAAACAGAGGGGAGCACATCCCTGGACCTGCTGGCTGCTTTCTTGCTGATACAGCCCAGGATGCTGTGGCTCTCTGCTGCTTCCTGCAGTCTGTATTGTTGCATAAGGCTGTTTCATCCCAGATATCAAGACTTTGCGTTTGGTTTTGCTGAACTTCATGAGGTTTCTGCCAGCCCATTTCTCCAGCCTGTCCAGGTCCCTCTGAAGGGTAGCCCTGTCATCTGGCGTATCGAATGCTCTCCCCGCTATTTAGTGTCATCTACAAACTTGCTGAGAGTGCACTCCATCCCATCATCAGGTCGTTAATGAAGACATTAAGCAGTATCGGTCCCAGTACTGATCCCTGAGGGATGCCACCACTTACCGACCATTTTATCTAGAAGCATGCTAGCTAATTTACCTCTCGTGGTGGTAAGAACTAATGGTATGAGCCAGGCACAGTGGAAGGACATCCTGCCTCACTGGCATTGGCATGTGAACGAGAAATTGTGACACTTCTGAGCTGAAGGCACTCAGGGTCTGCCAGGAGAGCTGGAATGATGCTGCTAGCCGACAGCTGACTCTCAGAACAGTCAAGTATCTTGGGGGAGACAAAACTAATGCTGCCTTGAAGGGCAGATTCAATACCCAAACAATTTAGTGAATCTGTGATCCTTTAGCTTTGGCATTTCATGATGTTATCACATACCAGTTCCAGCTCCCAAATTGATGGACAACAGATACAGCAGAGGTTGTTGCCATTTGTCAAAGGCAGTGTGGACGCAGCCCTGGGCTGCCTGTGCTAGGGACAAAGTTCATATTTCAAGTTTCCTGTGGACCCACACACACTAGGACAGGGGAGTGGACCTACCAGACCAAAGGACTGCCTAAACCATCCCTGCTTTCCTCTGTGAGTGCAAGCTTGCTTCCTGGACCTGTTGCCATATCAAGCACACTCAGCACATCTTACGTAAATATTTGCTCGCTTTGGAGGCTGGGATGTTATTCCTTATCCAACTACCTTTCTAAGTGATGAAGATGTGGGAAAAGAGCCCCTTCTTGATACCTCTGACACAATAAACATTCAGCTCCAGTAACTGAGGCCCTGATTCAGCAGGAACCCTTACTGGAGAGGAGTGCTTAAGCAAATTATATCTCAACGGAATCAGTAGGACTTTGGCACATGCTGAATGTTTAAGCACGTGCTGAAGTGTTTACTATTCAGCCCCTCATTTAGCTCCCATTTAATTAAACAGGATCAGATTCTCAACAGGAGTAAATCACTGGAGTTTCTCCCAAAGGAGTTTTCCCAGTTTGCAATAATTGAAGAGTTGATCTAATGTCCCAACTCGACTTCTTTTTTCAAACATCTAGGTATCTATCTGTCTGTCTGTCTATCTACCTAACCTATGTTATTTTTACCTCCTAAGTGATAAACTATTCAAGAGAGAGATGCTGTCAGAAGCAGCCCAGAGGGACACAGGTCTCATTAGTTGCAAATGAAGTTCTGAGCCTCTGGTAAATGAAATGAAACTTTTCTGATATTATTGTTGTTCAAGCCTAAGCTGATATAAGCATCTCTGCTTCCCCTAATACAGGCAAGGATTTCTTTGGAAGTTTAGTGCTTCCACTCCAGATAAAAGCAAGTCATTTGCTTCTTTCATCATGTCTCTACTAATTTCCAAACAGTCAAAGCTGCTGCTAATTTATTTACTGAACACTGAAGCCCTGTTAGCAGGGGCTGCTACTGAAACTGCTTTCTGGCCTTCGGCTTTTGTTTGTTGACAGCCTGATTTCCCAGTAGGCCATTTCCACCTGTGTTTCTGTTGTTTTTAGTGCATGTCTTTCTTTCTTCTTCCCAGTGACTGTCTCCCAAATGGCTCCTGAAGGCTTTTCTCATCTTCCCTCGCTCTCTCATCCCCTTCTCCCTCCCAGCTGCAAGGACTCTCAGCTCTGCTTTCAGTCATTCTGCAGTTAGTGGTTGTCTACACTGCTGAGCTCCCATGGGGCACTAATTTTTGTTTCAAGGACAAGATTCAAAAGAGTTTGCTACACACAGGTTGCAGGGTGCACCTTCAGATGTGCCTTCAAATAGACTTTGGAGATTTGAATATATGAGCTTCTGAAAATCAGTTTTTAAATTGCAAGGGAGGCCTATTAAGTGCTGTAAAAAAAATTTTTTTTTGCTTTTCTATTTTAAAAGCTGCATTAAAAAAGTGATATTTTTTTTTCCTTCCTCTCTCCCATGACATTGGGTGGAAATAGAAATTAGGAGACTGCCATTTCCCTTTAACTTCATGCATATCAAAGGAAGAGAGATGACAGGATAAAATGATTCAGAGAGTGGCCAGCATACTCTGTATCTGGAGGAGCTAGTGAAGAAAGATACTGAGATGTTGCAATGGTTTCTTTGCAACAGCTCGGTGTGCCAGGAGCTTTAAGTGTGCAAGAAAGGTTCTAAGATGATTTCCATGAATTGAAAAATTTGGAGCCTGCACAGCTTTAAGGATTTATTTATTAAGATATTCTTTTAAATTTGCTACTCAAAATTGCCTAGCTTCCTTGTGTGTGAGTGTGTGTGCATTTCTTGACATGCACTTCACTTCACATGCAACTTCTGATTTACACTTACTAAATCTCAACCCCAGCAGCCTGTGTTAATCGTTCTGAGGCCTGTTATGAGAGGACTCATAACTAATGTCTGGTATACTGGGCTTCAAAAAATCTCCTTTGCTTGCATGTTAGGTTCAAGTGGGATTTTATGACTTCAGTTGTGCTTGAAGACTTGGTTTCTAATAAGTCCATGAAACTCAACACAACTGCTTATCTTCTGGCTTAAAATAGGA
The DNA here is from genome assembly GCF_000737465.1 of Haliaeetus leucocephalus. NCBI lineage: Eukaryota > Metazoa > Chordata > Aves > Accipitriformes > Accipitridae > Haliaeetus > Haliaeetus leucocephalus. Next base: position 9,517,431 of record NW_010973092.1, read on the forward strand.
ACTGCAGCTTGGGGGGTTCCTCTGGTTAAAACTGCTGGGCCCTTGATTTCTCAAACTGGATGTTCACATCTAGTGGGTACCTTAGAATTTTTTTCCTGTTTGCCTCAGTTTCCCATTTGTAAAACAGAGGTGGTAAGACTATCTGACCCCCAAACAGGCACTGTGAAATTGTTCAGAAATAAATATTGCTGGGACGATTTTCAAAACAGTACTCAAATCAAAGTTTGAGGAGTGCATAGTAAGCCTCTAATGTCCAAAGACATATGCTTTGCCAGGAGGCCATCCCTGCACACAGAACTAGAAGCTAGGCATTTGAGCTATAATCTACTGACCTTGAGTAAGTCTCTTAGCTGCTATGTCTCTCCATTTCCCAATAATATTGCAATAAGACTAATATTTACTTACCTCACAGTCACATAGTCGGAACTGAATTAATGTTTATAAAGTACCTGGAAGACCTTGGATGAATGGTCTCATAGAAGTGCTAAGCAGAGCATGCATTGTCATTTCCTTGTAGATAAATACATACCATTTACATGGGTGTACAGAGCTGTTCACACAAGCATATGCAATGTCTCATCTCAGTGCACTCAGGTTAGCACAGGATATAAGAACAAACCCAACAGTCCTTGACAATTCATGTCATTTTGCTTTGAAACGAGTATATTTTCTTTGAGAACAGAGCTTATCATGTAATCTCCAATGAAAGTTATGTTCTGCCTTTTTACAGTTGCCATGATGCAAATGTCATTTGTACTCTCCTTCTTTATGAAAGTTAACAGTTATTTAAGAGATCAAAGTTAATTATCACTAAGGAGATCATTTTTACCTATCAACCCACTTTTGTAACCCCGCTATCACAAGTAGAAGCTTTATGCTAATCAGTTTTCTAATTTCCATAAATTACTGATAGAATTACTTTTTTTTTTTTTCCAGCATGAAAGTAGATCTGTTGGTGAAAGCTCTTGAGAGGTAAAGAGACAGAGAGAAAACGAGGTAAGGTGTATTTTCAAGAGTTCACCAGCTGAATGTGGTACCAAGAAAATAAAATCCAAATCATTAGTTTCATCGCATCACAAAACTTGTAGATGCTACAGCTTCCCCGCACTGCAGAAATCTGATGCACACACATTGTTTCAATTTAACATGGTGATAGGAATGGAAACGAACGTGAGGATCACTGTGTGACCCTATTACATGTGAAGTGTCTCTATTAGAGCTGCAAAGACAGCATGCCAGAGGAGCTGAAATGTGTTGATAGAAACAAACAGATATACCTTTTTAAAAGCAGCAGTCAGATACTCTGCAGTGTGATCCAAGCGTGTTCTGCTGGAGAGGGCAAGATAGTCTATCCTGGGGGAAGATGATATTAAGAAAGAGAAAGAAACCCCTTCCACTCCATCACAGCACTTTCTGTAGAGTGAGCTTGCCAAATGGAAGCTGCTACTGTGGAAGTTGTTACTGCTATGACTGACAGCTGCTGTAAAATAACCTCAGCTACAGCATGGAAGGAACAATAAGAAATCAAAATGAAACAGATGCGGATATTTTGGGTATCCCCTTGGTCTAAAAGTTGAGTAAAATAATTGCTTAGTAATTAACAAGCTTGTTGCTATGCTGCTCCAGCCTTTTAGACTGATGCTGATGAATTCCAGCATAAATTAAATCATTTCGAACCCAGACTCTACAACCCAGAGCTAAAGTTGTATCCATGCATCACTTGAACCACACCATACTTTTGGTGCTTCGTTTTGAGTTGGTAACAGAGGAGTTCATCTTCCAGTGGGCATCAGTAGATTTCTGCTTGACCACTGCTCTCTAGAGTAAGGAGGGACCTGCGCTGTCATTTTGATCATATTGAAGTCCCAGAGTCTTCTGTCTTTGCCACCGTATCTGTGGCATTTTCTACGGCATCCCTCTTCGGCCAACTGAAGAGCTCAGCTGTTGGTCTGTCAAGTGCCTGAAGCGCTTTCCTTTTCCCCAGCTCCAGGAGGAGACCAGCAATAAGGCAAAGCCCAGAGAGACCACGATCGGTGCCAAATCCCCTCTCTCTGTCATAGGCATCCCATATCCCTCAGAGCACTGTCTGAGCAGCCCTGCAACCCAGATGGGCCTCCAGAGCTAAATGCCAGGGGCACCTGAAAGCACCCGAGGAACAGACAGGCACAAAGGAAACTAAAAGGACCTTCGCTTCCCCCTGGCTGTGGGGTTTTGTGTCACTGCTTAGAGAAAAGCAACACAAAATTATATTCGCGCTTGGTTTTTTATTCTTCGACCTTCACCTCTCCTGCACACGTGCACCTATTTCTCTTCAAACGCATGAGCCATCCCATTGAAGTCAGCAGGACTCTTCTGGTGCTTCAAGCAAAGCATGCATATGCCTGGATCAAGTTGATATTTACAGAAGGCTCCTTTTGAATTGGCTTTTGATTATACACCTATGTCAGCGAGTTGTTCCTTATTGCATCTGTGGGCAGTGAGGATCAGTGTGCCTTGTTTCCGTGTGAGAAAGATGGCAAAAGATTGCAAATATAACCTTTAACATTACAGACCTTTTTTAACTGTCATGTACTGCACTGAACTGTGTATTTGTGGTTGAAAGGGAACATAAACTATGATGCAGAACACTAAAGGATTTAGAAAATGTAACCTTTGTGCATACGGTTTGGGTTTTATTATCCCATTTATTTATTCTGCTGGATATCTGTAGGATAATATGATCAATGAGTTGGAATCCTTCTTGTTTCTACCAACAACAAATCAAACCATTAATAGGCCAATAAAACCCCAGGATTTGGAGAGAGGGGAGGAGGGGAAGTAATTGCATTGTTCTGATGCTAACGAGGCACATCTATCTTGAAATAACTGATTAAAGCTGGTGCCGACACAAGGCCTTTGCACAAAAAAGCATGTTGCTAACGTACAAGGTGTGTAGTACTGGGGTATGGGAACATGAAGTCGCAGTGGCAGCTCTGCCTTTCCTGCATGCTCTGTGCAAGTGGGATGTCTGGGGGGATTTCATCCTGTTTAACTCTTTCTGTACACCACGGTGACAGGCTCACAGCGTGGTGGGTCAGGAGCACGCAGGGTTCATGGGGCACGTTGTGCAGCTGATAAATAGTTCCAGAGATGCGTGATTGCATAATGATAGCCACATTCATTCACCTGCCTATCAAAAGCGATGCATTAAAGTTTGAGCTCTCTTCCCCTGGGTCCACGAAGAGATCTTTCAGTGTTAGCTTATAGTCTTTAACGTTCCTCCTAACAGTGGGCTAAGTGCAGTGGGGTTAAACAGAGTCCCTTTTGCTTAGTAATCCATTAGCTAATGGGTGCGTAAGCCCATCAATTTTCTGTTTATTCCCTAACCCCATTAGGGTACACCTGCTGTGCATAAAAAATACACCTGACAAATCAGAGTGATAGTTGAAATAAAATAAATATCAAGTGTTGTTATAGCTGATCCACAGTGTTTAAAGCAGAAAGGGCATAACAGTGATTTGTGAGGGCGGAACAAAATAGCGCGTGCTGGCTCACGGTAGCTCAAGCAGGTTGATATAAATCCTCCCGCGATCTTGCCAGTTCACCTGTAGACTCCAGCATGCAACTGCCTCTTTCCCCAGCCCCACGGGCCCCTCCGGAGGGCTGGAGTTCACCTTCAAACGCCGTCTCCAAGCGCCTTCCGGAGAGCCATAGCTCTGCTAAGTGATAAATTAATTATTTGGGGGAGGGAGAGTGAGAGCTCGCAGGCTGCTCTCCCACGAAGGCAGCCAGAAGCTTCAAATCTGTCTCCGATACCAGGCCATTTGTTTTGTCACTTCATAGGCTTTATTTATTTATTTATCTTACAGCTCGCCTTGTGATTAAAACTGTTGAAACAGCTGTTAGCTGGTAGCAACTTTTCGTTGTGCTATTTCCTGACGTCAATCAGGGGACCGTGGGGCTGTAGCAGCGATGGGAGCTGCCCCGCGCTGCTCTGCTGGGGCTGGGCGAGAGGCAGCAGCAGCATCCCCGGCTGTCCCTGGCCCCTCGAGGACCCGCGGGGGGCTGCTGGCATCGGGCAGTAACGATTGCAGCAGCCACACGCCTGACGGCACGAGGAGGAAAGAAGGGAATAACAGCAACGAACTTGTGGAGCTCGTTGCCAAAAGCCGTTACTGAAATGAAGGGATTATCAGGGAATTAAGTAAAATGGGGCTTTTAGGTTTAAAAAAAAGAAAAAGACCACCATCACCACCCACTGGGCAGGCTGATGACAATAAGATGAGCAAGGCGCTTGGTTCAAGGTGCTCAGTCCAGTGTGGAAAACTCCCTGGGGCGAATGACTGGGCTTTGAACGAGCCAGTCTTAGGACTTTACGGACAGGAGCTGGATGCCCTCTGCCATCAGGGTGCTGCGCAGCCGGGCCAGGGAGGGCAGATGGAGAACAAGATGGGCAGAGGGTCACTAGCATCTGGGGTGGCAGAGGCTGGAGAAGCCTTGCAGTCTCCGTGGTTGGGGAAATGTGCCTAGAAAGCCTCTCAGGCTGAGGAAAGCTTAGGACCAGGTTTCTTGTGTCGGGGGCACACAGTCTAACCTCAGGTGTGAAGGAGTCCATGACCGCAAACGTTGCTTCTCCTTTTGCTGTTGAAGAAAACAAACATTGCTCAGGCTTTCTGCAATCACATCAGGCACCTCAGGGCTGGGTGTGCTGGCTGCGACAGGCCTGCTCGTGGCTGCTAAATCCACAGTTGAGCAAGCTGAAGAGCTCAGCCTGCATTTAAAAAAAAAAAAAAAAAAAAGAGAGAAAGCAAGAAAGAGACGAGGTCAACCCAGTCCTGCAACGGAGCCAGCAAATTACCAAAACCCTCAGTTTGGGTAAGACAGTGGAGGAGGGGTTTGGGAATCTGCCCTGGGTTGCCTGAACTCTGTAGATTGCAAGTGCTGCTAATGGGCTAAGGAGCAGTGATACAATGAAGAAAGGAGGTCATTGCTGTTGGGTTGTATTATCCACAGGCTTTGGCGTTTTCCAGCCGAATGCTTGCCTTTTCTTCCTTCCCGGCCCACTGCTGCTATTATTTTTACATCATGACTCTTGAGGAGTGTATCATTCATAACATACCTATCACAGAGAGATTCCTTTTTAAATGCTTAGGGAGATAGAGGGCTACAAACCCTGGGAAATCAGCTATGCCTAATATATTATGTAGAAGTTCTGTAATCATTATTGAACTAAAGTGCATTGAGTAAGTGGATAAAATCAGTCCCACTGTAGCATAAGTCTCCAGAGAGCACAGATAAAAATGCCTCGCACTTAAGTAGAAAAAGGTAACAAAATATTTCCAGTCCCAGCAACTGCATTTTCCTCTCTATATAAATAGGGAACCCTCAGGAGAAGGCAATGATGCAGCAGAGGTTGAAGGCAAAGTTAATGGTGGCAAGGTGGGGGAGCGAGGCAGTGCCTGGGGCAGGCTGACGGTGAGCAATGTGAGCAACGCTCCGTGGAAATGAAGCTGAAGGCAGAGCCCTTCGTGGCAGGGGCAGTGGGCAGGACCCATGCAAAGCTGGGGGGGACAGTGTGGGTCTTGGAGGGAGCAGAGATGAAAGCTGCAGCACAACAACCTTCCAGATGAGCCTCTGTGCAATGTTTGTGCTCCCCTTTTCTCTAGCCACTGCAGAAAAGCGAACTTTGATGACAGGGTTCGTCTTGGTGCTTGCTTCCCAGAGCTTGTCATGGCTCTCACACAGTTTCCCACCGCAACACACACGCACACATCTGCATTTTTGTGCCTCCGGAGCTAAGGGCTGAGCTGAGCTGTCGCCTTCTTACAGGCAGTCACTGAGGCATCCTCACTGGCAAATTTATCTTGAGGTTATTCTCAACCAGATAACCTGTGCCCCTTCAGAGCAGACTTGTATGTTGCTACAGACATAATCGGTCCTTGCCTCTCTCATACGCACGGTCAAGACCTGCCAGACTGCAGTGAATCACCACGACATGGTGAGTCTCTTCTGTATACCAGCTGCAAACCCACCGAAACCCTCGTAAGGGCTTACAGTGTAAGATACGCTTTGACATGAATAAATGTGCGAAAATTAGGGACTTATATACTTTAACAAAAAAAGGAAGTGAACAATTTCATCCCCCTTATACAAAACAGAGTTTGGCTGGACTGGGACTTGTAGGACAGAGTTTGCTGTATGTTTCAGGAAAGGGTTAGGTGATCATCTAAATATTTTTTTTGATGGAGATCTTCATGTGCGCATCCACATTAGTGATGAAGTTTGGGTCATTCATTGAAAATAAGGAGAAAAATGTGCTTTAGAGCATTGTATTTCCTGCTCCTGTTGTAGGCCTACACAAAAAAGTCACCTAGAATTGCAGACCCTGCTGTTCGGCTGTGACCTGGGCAGTCATTGGCATTCATGTCCTGGAATGACTATACTAAAGTTTTCTAAGATGTGTGTTCTTTCACATGACCTGCCAATCATGTTGGAGCAGTGCCATAAGCTCTGGTCTAGTTGTATCCTCAAGGGCACCAAGGAGAGGAAGAGAGAACAGCGTTGTGGAGTTGGAACTATTACTTATTTATCTAAAGTATTGACCTGACCTCCCCTACTGAAATATCAGCAGTAGAGGCAGGGGAAAAGGGATGCCAGAGCCAGCTCCTTCTGGGAAATAGAGGAAACAGAGGTGTCAAATGAGGCCCAAATCAGGCAGCATCCCATTGAGACACTGGGGGGGGGAGGCAGGGAGTTGGCAATGCCGTGAAGGAGTGGGTGGGCACACCAGTACAACTGGTGGGTGGGCAAGGGGGCAACAACCAAACTGACCAAGTATCTTGCTGAAGCTCTATGTCAGGCTGCTTCACAGCATCTTTGAGATGTGGCCTTATTGTATGCAGCGGACTTTGAATGTTCACTGGTAGGTTTTGCACGTTTTTATTAGTACGATGGCAATGAAGTGTGTTTGTGAAGGGAGAAGGAAAGAAGCGAGAAGAAAGTGATGCTTCTGTAATGTTGCTGTGAATGGAGCTAAGCAAGTAAATGGTCACAGCTCTGAGATGATGAGATGAACGGTCCTCATGGACTCCCCATCTCCCTGTCAGAGATATGCACCCAGGCCTAAGCGAGAAAAGTACAGAGTGAAATGGAATTGGAAAAAAAACCCACTGGCATTCTCCACAAAAAGGAGGGCAACTCTCTTAAGTATGACACTAAAAGAGCTTGGCTTCCTTAGCACAGCAAAGCAAAGACTGTAGCAGCAGCATTTGTTTGCTATATATTTAACAGGAGAGCTAACACAGGTGAGAATGTATTTAAAAGCACAGTGCTGGTGCAGGACAAAACTGTATAATGTTTTCTATGCACTAGAGGGATGGGCTTCAGTGTCAACCTCCCTAAAAGGGTAATGAGGGCAAATAAACTAAGATGCAGTGGATGCATTTTTGAAAAAGCTTGGACAATGTGGCATTCGCTAAATCAAAAACTTCTGTCCTGTGAAACCAGAGGAGTCTGGAGCTGAGTTGGGAGGCCAGGGACTCTGTGGGAGACCTCCAACCCATCTTTAGTACAGCAGCACAATGTGAATATTTACAAGAGGACTGGAGAACAAGGGGCAGTAAACAGGGAGGAGCTGAGGAAATCAAGTGTATAACATGAAATGTGTCTGCAGCTAACCCATGAAATGGCAGAAGGTACATGGGCTGTGATGCTAAGCCATCATGTAAATGATTACATGGAGTAGCTGTGGCAAGAGCCGATGGACACAGCTTCTAAACGGAATAAGCAGACACGCAGACAAGGCCTGGAAACTAACAGTGAAGGTAGCTCATTTTGCTGAGGTTTCTTTAAAATAAATAAAAAATTAGAAGCATGCCCATACAAAAATACAACCAATCCCACAGCCAGATGCAAACTGCTCAGTCCAAATGACTACTAAAATTGCTGAAAAGTTAAAGAAGCCACCAGTTTAGAGGGCAGCACTAAGCCATGCTGTTATACACGTCACACTAAGCCCCCATGCCTACATGTTCTCTGTGCGATGACAGAAGACACTCTCCCTTTAAGCGTATGACCCATCATGGATTATGTGTCCCACTGCAGCCATACCTGAATGTGCACCCTGCAACTGGTCCACACACGGTTTGGGTTTTGGAGGGTTTTCGTCTGGCATCAAAAAGCAATTCATCATCTGTTACAGTACTGTCACCCAGGCGATCTCAGTTTGGATTGTCAGATGAACATCACTGGGGCTGACTAGCAGATTCTTCTTCAGCATCCGTCTGAACTAGAAGCCTGATGGTTCATGCTATCTTATGCCCCTCAAATGCCCCCCCCCTTTTTTTTTAAAATATGGCTGAAATTAAATTTCAGACAAAAGCATTCTCATTGGATCCAAAAGGCTGAAGCAGAGCTCTGGATCTGCTGCACCTGGAACAGGTTGCCTAATACTACATCCTGAATGTAATCTTTAAGACTGCTTTCCAGCTACACGTAATCCAACATTTTTCTAGTGAGCTGGGCACTCATAGAGCCCTCAGCTGCAGTGAGAGCTGCCAATATTCACACCATTTGAAAGAGAACCAGGAGAATTATCTCAGACAGAAGAAACAGATATCTTGTGCTGACAGAATAAATACATTTGGGGTCTGACTCTGCCAACAGCTCTCTTTTCTCTAACAACTACTGGAGTGGATCTGCTAACATTTAAGAGATATCCAACACTTTGCATTGCAAGAAGCTACTTCCAGCTGCTTATGTTTTTAGTAAATTTAATTTTTAAAGTAAATTTTAATTTAATTTAAACTGCAACCCCAACATCCCTATTCCTACCTTGGAAACGCTTGGAGCCTTGCATTATGTGTGGTGTTTAAAGGGTTTTGATTGTCCCCATACAGGTCTTCTGTATGACAGCCACTCTTCATGCCCAGTTAAGTGCCATTATGTCAACCTTCCACATGCCAGAGGTAAAGCTCCTTATGGTCCTCTCCTGCCAGAGGAGTACAGAATGAAATGAAAATGCCTAGAAGCAATTTAGTAGCTGATGGATTTGTCATTTACGAAGGGTAGCAGAATGGAAACACTTTATAGGAGCCTCCTTCGTGGTCAAGTCAAGGAGCTAGTTACAGCTCAGCACACTTTGATGCAGTTCTTGGAGCTGGCCTTGAGCAGATCACTTAAGACCTACCTGGTCCTGTAAGTGTTGCCATTAATTTAAATAATACCAAGATGAAAACTTAAATCTCTGGCACTGGATCCAATATGCCTTTGTCTTGCACTTTATGATCACCGTGTTTAGAGAGACAGCTCTTTGCAACTGGGTACGTAAGCTGGATATGCTCCCTCAATCTGCTAGAAAAATACGTTGGCCTTTCAGGCAATCAATAGACTAAAACAATGGAAATAATGATAACAGGATGAACATTCAGCATTATGGGTGAGGATCCTTTGAAATCCATTAGTGACAGAGTAAGAGGAGTTTCAGTGCACCAGCATTTGCCATGTTTCACTGCATAATTCCATACATTTCTGCTTCTCCTTTAATTTCAGAAAGACAATTCAGTAGCCTCTGGCTTCTATATTTTATTTTTTCTCATCTACTAGCTAGCAGAAGCAGAAAAATAAACACACAACTAGGAGCTGTATTCACAGACAGGAAGTAACTTTAATTAAATATTGTGAAAGTTGAAAAGTTTTTACAGCTTGAATTTCTGCAAAAAAATTATAACAATCTCTACAGTAGTTAGTTTCTCTAACAATAGAACTGTACAGTGTGTGTGTCTATTCAAAAAGATTTAGATAAGAAGGTGAAAGGTTAGTAGTTTCAGAGATGACTTCATTTTAGCTGCATCCTAGTACAACTGTGAGGAAATAGGCATACTTTATGCAATCCAGTCATTGTGAAGCTTCACCTTGTTAAAACTGAAATCTGAATGTTTCCACTTAAAGCCATATTCTGTAAACAGCTGCATCTTTTACTTTGTAAAAGATAAGGGTGGTGCGGGGGAGATTTTTATAAATTCCCATTCATCAGATCACTATACATAGCTGCAACAAAACAAAATTGTGCACATTGTCAAAGGATCTTTGGACACTGGCGTAGAAGACTACAGACATCGATGGCTAACACTGGTGTCAAAATCGCTATGACTTTGAGTGGAGTTCTACAAGAGTAATTGATGGTGTCACTGGACAAAATATGGCTTTAAATTTGATTATATTGTCGTGCTGTTGCTTACTATGTGAATTAGAATAATCGCTTGGAATACAGAGAAGCAATAAATTGATGTCTCTCACATTTTCCAGTTTTCTCTTCTTTTATTTTCTCACCATGAAAAAAAAAAAAATCCTGTTTTCTTCCCTTCCCCCCAAAGATCACACTGTGACATTCTAGTGAAAACCATTGCAAAATTCATACAGGAAGCATGCACAGTTGCAGCATCGTTGTAAATGATTTCTTGCTCGACTAGAAAAAAGTTATATTGTTTTAAGGTAACAAAACAGTTCTTTTGTGCTTTTCAATTCCTTTTTTTTTTTCTTAGAATGTTAGTGATGATTGACAGTTCTGGTGCACAGTACAATGTACAAGTGAAATGAATATGATTTGCATTGTTAAGGCATCCAATCTGCTGGTTTATATTTATGTGAAAGACAGAGAAATATACAAGCAGACTTAAGAAAGAAAGTATTTTCATTGAGTTCTATGAAGTTTCTCCCCATATTTAATGCACAAAAATGCGTCACTCCAAAGAGGAGAAATCCCATGCATATTAATAGAGTAAAACAGCATTAGTTTTTGTTAAGCCTCAAAAGCAAAGGATACATTTTTTTTAAAATCTACATAACTAAATGCTACAAGAATAATATGCTACTTTTTGCCATATATTGGAAAAAACTTCTTAACTTACAAATAATACAAAAATAGACAATGGCTTTTGGGTGGAAATTAAAAAAAATGGAAGCATGGTTTTAAACAATTCTAAAAAAAAAACTATAAATGAAATGTTTTAAAATCACATTTAAACAGCTAATACAACGGTGAATGACCAAACAAATCAGCACTTTTCACATAGCAAACATACACAATAAAATAAACTTGGTAGGGGAAAAAAAGCAATGTACAAATTCCAAAGATAAATCATTATTTATATGGATATTTTACAAAATCCCCTTTAAAACAAACAAACAAAAAACAGAAACAAAAAGCTTTTTTTTCCTTTAATTAATTTTGCAAGTATGTGCAAGCTAAAGGTAGTGAGCTCTTTTTGCAAAATATGCAGTAAAATTCTTTTTTTGTGATATTGAAAAACTGTCTTAAGACATTAAAATGTATAAATAGAACAACAACTTTGGCAAAAAATCACAAAAAATCTACAGTATTTATAACTACATACAAAACACAACAGCAAAGAAAAAATATCAGGTAATGCATCTTCAGAGCTTTGCTGCCTCTTTGACTAATAGTTTTTAAGAACACTTCCCAGATAATGATAGCAAAATTTTTGTAAAACAGAAGCTATGGTTTTGATTTGAAACCTTCCTAACAGCCCCACCCCCCACCCCCCAAACTCATGTTTCCATTTACTATTCAAAAGCAGTTACCTGTTGCTTAATATATTATGATACAAACTGAGAGGGTCGACCGATACAGGAACAATCCTGGTGGGAGGCTGATGAAAACGTGTGCTTTTAGATTGTGAGGATGCAGAACCGCAGCCGGAGTCTGTTCTCGTTCTGCCCCCGAAAAACAAACAGGTCAAGGGGCGAGGGGCTGCGCTGAAAACACCCCACGCCTGACGGCCGCAGTCTGGGTCACGAGAGGGCTGTGCAAAACCCAAATGGCATTTTACGCACAGCTCAGGTGACACTAAACTTCAGGAAGGCCACTCGTTTGGAAAGAGTCTGCTATATAAGCTAAAGAGAGAGCCACGCTCATCTACTTCTGCAGTTTTAGCATTATATCTAGAGGCACTGGATTTTCAGCTCAAGAGGAAATGTGTTTGCCATTTGCATCTTTACCTTCCCTTTCACCAAATTTTCTTGTTGCATTATTTACACAATTATTTAGCCTGATATTAAAGACAGAGGTTATTAATCCCACCCCTCATCCTGCCCTCGTCGTCCAAAAATACCAGCTTTCTAGGGAGTGATATCTATTTAATTAGAACATTAAAAATGCATCATATTAGCAAGTCACCACAGGATAAGCAACCTATATGAGCCGACCCTTCATTAAATGGCCATAATTCTTCTACGAGAAACTAACTGGCACTTCTATTCTGTCCCATACAGACTTGTATGTAAATGACACCACTTCATTTTTCTTTACACAGCTTTAAAAAAAAAATCATAAATTAAAAATGTGGAGTTTCATCTCTAGTGTCCCTTGTGTAATTGTATGATTTATAAAAGACAAATGGTGTTGAGTTAAATCAAGCCTTAAAAAAACACAAAAAACAGAAGGAAATAAAAGCAAGCCCCCACCCCCGCAAAAAAAAAAAAAAAAAAACCAAGCCCCCCCCCCCGCAAAAAAAAAAACAAAAAAAAACCAAAAAAAAGTGGATTTTTTTATCAACATACAATAAATATATCTCCCAGGTATTTGGGATGGACAACTTGAATCAACACCTTGCAATTGGAGATTGTTAATTTCAGTATTTGCAAGGATGGTGATTTTTGTTTTGTTTAAAAATCCGCAGTTATTGTAAGATTCTTCTTTATCTCTTTTTTATTTTTAAAAAGGCCTGAGTAAAAAGTTCCACTCTGGGACTTGTATCAGATTCTCTCTGAAGCAGAATTCAACCTCTTCATTAATAAAATTCTTCAAGGCAATTCTTTCACATGGGGGGAACAATCATGCCAGATATAGCTGTCAGGAGGAAAGGGGAGGGGGGGAGAGAGAAGGGGGGGGGAGTTACTTTTGTGCATTATCAAGCAACTTTTAAAATCCTCAGAGCTTTTAAACATTTACTAGCAATGTACTCAGCTGTACTGTGAATTAAATTGATATGTATCATCCAGCAGAGACAACTATGTACACAGCAATCACGGGAAACCTCATTCTGATCAGAAAGTGCAAGTGATGCTGAAAACAGTGATTTCCTTGCAGAAAAAGTGCACTTCCCCTGGTATCAGAATCAGACTGCCACTTAATTTTTTTATTTTAGTTTCAAAATTTCAAAATGCTCAGGAGGCTTAAACTTGACCCAGCCATTGCCACACATTCTGTTACTCTTTTAAAAGCAAAGCAGATACTTGCTCCACGTGTGGGAAAATGGCTGGAGTCCCACAGGCCACCAACACTACAGACCTGGTCGGGTGTTCATTGCATCAGGCACACTAACAGTGGTTCATTCTCCTCTGCCAGTTTTCTCTTACGAGTTCAGTGTTCAGCCCTGGGACTTCTTATGTATGTATTTCCAGGTGCTCGGAAAAGGACTTAAACTCTCAAATCCAATTTTCAAATTGAAATATGTCCTTAACTGGTGGTTTAGCAGACCGGCGTCTCATGGTTTTATTACGCTTATGGCAGACATCACCCACTACATCGAGTGAGTTGTATATCAAGGTTCATTTAGAATGTCTTCTCTTTTGTTGGCTAAGTTAAAACATCAGTATTTCTTTATTACGCTTCCTAAGCTCATTTGCTATGAAACCACCACTTCTTTTAAAGATGAGACATCCACTAAAAGTCAACAGGTACAGACTTCCACCTAGCTTGACCTCCAGCTTGGTCTCCCTCTATTTACCGGGGACTCTATGCAGATCAGACATACCAAGTGTCCAAGTGATATACTGTGAGCAAGCACATCATTACAGGAGGTAGTCACGTAAGTTTATGATGAAAACTGTAACAACAATGCATCTTTAAAATACCAGTTGTACGGTTATTTGCCAAAAGGTAGAAAACAGATTTGCCTTCAGGTTGGCGGCACTTCATGGGCACATTATTTAAATGCTAGAACTGCCTGCCATCTCAGACATCTGGACATGTAATTTCTTAAGGAAGAACTCAACCCTGTGACTGGTGCTGATTCATTGTGCTTTAATTACAGCTGCAATTATTTGATAAGAACAGAGCCAAAGTAAAAGACTCACAGATTTGGGGTTGGAGGGGGAGAGGAGGGAAATGTTTTCTCCACAAACACCACCATATGTGCAAGAATTACAAGTCTAATCAGCAAGGGGAGAACAGCTCGAGTAAACTGCACTGATTAAATGAAATAAAATGAGAGGAGAAGGCGAGAATGCAAAACACATCCACATGTTTGCAACAGACCATCCTCAGAGGTGACATGTTGCAACTATACAGCAGCATTTCAATTCTTGGAATTTATCATTCAGCAATGGTTTTATGTGGAATCACCGTGCTGATTGTTTCCGCTCCACATAAGGGCTCTTCAAGGAGCTGAGAATGAGGATAAAAGGGATAGAGGGGTGAGTTAAGTTGCTTTAAGCCCTACAGGAAGACACTCAAGTGAGTAGCATAGAGGACACCACTGTGTCTTAGACGTTCCTTGCTGAGGTATTTCGTCTCATGGGCCTTTTTGGCTCCACCATGGAGATAATCTGAGGATGCACTTTCATATTATCTCCATAGCTATGCTGTCTCCTTCATCTCAAATCATAGGACGAATTCGATATTGCCTTTTTTTTGGAATCCTTCCTGATTTAATCAACACTGGGTGAAACAACAGCAGCTTTGTTTAAAAAAATTCTCAAAGGGTTTTATTTCAGCAGTGTCTCAAATGAGTTCTGAATTCTCACAATTGGGCTGCCCCCTTCGTACATGTGACTGAAAATGAAGCAAACCCAAGCCAAGCAATGCTCTCACTGTTGTGGTTTCTCCCTACTCTGCTCTTGGGATCCTTACATATGGGCCAGGGTACAGACCCTGAACCACAGACCTCTATGGCGTCAGTAAAATAGGTATTGACAGTGATGGATACAGTCTACCAGACTGTAATTCTGCTGTGGCAGCCCTACAAGGCAGCCACCTGCAGCTAAGGGTGAAAGCGTGATTTTCCCCATCTGAATATATGAAAGACTCACGTGGGCATGGATCTGATACACAGGTTTTGACCCAGTTCTCCTTCTAGCTCATTGTATTACTTCAAGCAATTTGATTTGTTTCTGTTTCTTACCTGAGGATAACAATTTTTATCCCTATTAAACTTGGAGATTTCTGGACGGCAGCTGTTTAGCAGAATATAGGGGTGGGACCGCAGTGCTTGGACGTCAGTGCCATATATTACAGCGCAGAGAAGAGCAATATTGAGAACAGTGCTCCCTCCTTTACTGCTCACATAAGGAAGGAGTTGAGCAGATGGGAACGGGTAGTCTTCCTATATGTGATGAGTGCAAGTGAGCAGAGTCAGATGGATAGTTAATCCTCTGTGCATAGTACTTCAACCTTTTTTGTCTTTTTCAGCCCTTTCTAAATTTAGTGAAACTTTAAAACAAGATGCTGTTTTGCTTCAGAAAAATTACCTATACCTCAGAAAATGTCAAAATATTATGCCAACAAAAAATTCTCAAGCTAAAAGATTCATCAGAACCACATCAATTTCACCACAAAGTGGTCAAGAATCATCTCTCTCGGGACAGCCCAGCTGTCTACCCTGGGTAAGAGCCCAAACAAAGGTGACATAATTGCAACTCCTCCCTTCATGGCTTAGACATTACCCTGTAGTTACATATCAGCCATGAACATTTTGCCATTGGAAACAAATGGTACAGATGCAGATCTTAGCTCATTTTTCCAAAGCATTATTGTTTTTGAAGAGCTCTGAAATTCTGAATTAAATTGCAAGGCAAATGGCAAATGATATCTTTTCTGCTTAAAAGCTTTGATATTTCCATTCTTTCCAAGTCTTCATTTATATCGCTGTACTTTTATTCTGTAAGTGCTACATCTAGTCATGCAAATTCTCTCAGCTGTAGCATGTTATTGATCCTGAAAACAGAGAGATCAGTGGGAAACGGTGTAGCTATGAGATCACACCACCTCCAAAAAGGGAGGGCAAAGAGTAGGAAAACTCCCACCAACGGGCATTATTTCTTCTATCATATACTAATTTGTATTTGCTGCTAGCAAATTACAGAAATAATGTATTCTGAGTTTTACAAAATTGCATGGCAAAGAGAACAACAGATAAGCCTAGCTGTTGTTTTAGTGAGTTCTGCTGATATCTGAGCTACATAAGGAAAGCTTGATTGCTTTCTGATGTATCCAGAAGCCCAGGAGAGATAAGACAGCCTCCTTTACACATGGTTGTTTATTTAAGCAATAAGGCACAACAGGCAGTGCATTTCTGAGTGATTATTACAAGCCTCAGGTGGTGTCAGAAGGCATGGGACTCAGGGCTCTGTGTCTTTAACTCACCCAGAAGTTCAGAGATGACCTAGAAATGAACCATCTTTTGGTGTCTCATTCCTATTAGGAAAACAGAATTGCTAAATAAAAATTAGGGGAAACACTCAAATCTGTGTGGTTTCTGGGCATTACAGATGTGGATGTGACATAATGAGGAGGCAATCAGCAAGCCCCAGTTATGTCCGGTGCTCTCAGCTCATTCCATAATTGCTTTTCATAACCAAGTGTGTGGAATCTGAGAATTCCATGTCTTGTGAAAGGAAAAACAGTGCTTGAAAAAGCTCCCTTCTGTTACTCGCTTTTTCTCTCTACCCAGAACAGCAAGTCGGGACAAGGTGAAGAGAAGAAAAAAAACCATTACCATGTGCAAAAGCTTCTAGCAGTCAACGCTTGGCTCCTTTTTTATTTTTTTAATTAAGAGGTGAAATATTTTTAGCCGTTGCCTTTAAAATTTGTAGCACGTTAGCAGCGCCAAATTTTTAAAAATGCGCAAAAATTAATCTCCTAAACACCTCAGCTCATCTGAAAATGTTGTTGTGTTTTATTCCTGATGCAGTATGTATTTATAACAAAGTCCTGACCAAAGGTACCCAACGTAGGAAATACGTTCCTAGTATTTTCACAACTTCTGTGTGCGTGTGTGTACATCTGCAAGGATTCCTCCTTCCTGTTCACCAGTGTAAAACGCACTGAGGACAATGCTTTCCTTCAGTCACAATAGATCCCAGCTTTTATGAATGAATTCCTTCCACTCTGCCTGCATATAGATTTTTTTGGCTGTTAATGGTGCTATCAGCGTTATGCCCGCAAGCCTGGTGTTTCTCTTCCTAGAGGCTGTAGAGTGACACGTGGAGTCTGTGGAACTATCCTCCCCCCGCTCTGCACAGCTCCTTCTGAACACGGCTTTAAAAATGACGGATTTTATTCCCTGCTCAATGCTCTTTGGATAATTTGCACAGGCACGTGGAAAGGAAAACAGACCTCAGGTCTGGGGGAAGCACAATGCATACTGCAAAATCTTTCCCACCTCTGGCACAGTTGGAGGCAGCTGGCTGCATCTGCTTATAGAAACTCCTCGGTCTAAGCGAGCATGAAAATGTCTCTCTCAGCACTCTAATGCGTAGGGAGGTAATTACACAGGAAGGTTTAGGCACAGTGTTGTAAAACAGGCTCAACCAAACAATGAAATAGGCAGTGCTGGTCTTTGCGGCATCCTCAGTTTGACAAGCTTTTGTCTGTCACTCCCTCGGCTTAGCATCAACGCTTCAAAACGTATTTAGGTGCTGATGCTGGAATACTTTGTAATGAGAGGGGAAGGGATGCAGAAAAGGAGCAGCCACTTGATACCAAGAGTTGAAGAGGCTTTCAAAAAGGCCCTGCGCCATTTATGGAATTAATGGCACAGACGTACATTAATCAGTGGAAACTAATGTTTGCCCTGGTACGAGTTAAACGGGAAAATGCTGCTGTTAGTTTGTAATGTGTCTTCTATTTATGAAAGGCAAAGGTTTGCGCCAAGCTCTGTAACGGTCTATTTGCTCTCAGTAGGATTTCTGCACAAGTGTACTATGACAAAGGAAAAAAGGAAGGGAAGATTGAGTGACGTACTTCAGGAGAAGGCCAGCCCCTGGAGAGACCCTGCAGTGGAGTACTTGCTAGAGTCCACAAAAGACTGGTCTGATAAAGGACGACAACAGGGAATAAGAGAGGAAAGAAAGAAAAAGGATGGTATTAGTAAGCTGAAATATTACTCGTTTTTATCATAACAGTAGGTCTGTGCTTTAAAAGACATAGCCTCTCAATTCAGCAGTATTAGTCGAGTCAGAGATAGTGTGGTTGCCAAACACCTGCATGGTACTAGGTGGGCTGGTGGTGGAGTCCAGTTACTCTTTACGGGAGGAAACTTTAGGACAGAGACCACCAGGGATCCCCCATTGTCTTCTATCCCCTTTGACAACTCAGTGTCGCTTAGAGCCTTGCAAGGCACTAGGAGCTCACGGGTTTGAGAGCAGCCATCTATGCTCCAGACTTGGTTTCACCTACCTTGCAGGCTATTGCCATTGGTGCTGGTGCAGGTGGGAGGAGGCGAAGTTTGCGGTCTCACAACAGGCGCAAAAGCACTCTTCTGTTTCACCGCTGAGACCATGTTGGCTGGTGAGAAGGAGAAAATCCCAGAGGAACTGCTACAGTTTGAGGGGAGGCTAGTGGAGGAGGCCATTGTCGGACTTGATGGCACAACTAGAGAAAAAAAAAAGACCCCCCAAAAGGCATTCCTTAGTATTAGTAGTCAGCAGGCTGCAGAAACAAGAGAATTCTGCTTCTTGGATGCACTGGGTCTAATTTCAAATGGCCAAGGCCTTTACTGCAGTTAGATTTCTGTTTGTTCGCAGAGCGTGATCAGTCACTACAGGAAACCCACTTGCTGTTTTGTTTGTTTTGCAGGTGTTCAGGAGGAGTAATTCTAGGAGCTCTTAAACACGCCCTTAATTCTCTGTCAATGCAACTCTTTACTCTTACAACAACTTTGTCCTGCCATCCTTTTTCAAACTTTTCTAGCGATTGGCATTAGCCACTGCCCCAGTCCGAATCTGTAATGTTTTTGTGTAGGTGGATAAGAGGGAATTCAGACTGTGTACGTAACTCAGGCCTTACAAAACTGAGGGGCAAGGAGAGTGGTTAAAGTACAAATCCAGATCTGGAATTTTTAACTTGGAAAAGTTTGAGTTTTTAACTGGTTTCCAAAACCAGCATTTTGAGCCGTGCTTTCCTTGTAGCAAGATGGCTCCAGAAAGACCTATGGGGTTTCAAGCAAACTTGCAGAAGGTAGAGAGGTCCTAGTGGTGATCCAGTCAGCCTGCTCGTCAAAAGTCAGCAAAAATGGTTGGGTTTCTTTCCTCTCTCAAACCCGGCAAGAACTAGGGTTTAAAAGGACTTATTCTGAAAGCTGTGAATATATATTGTCCTGGGATAGAGTTAATTTTCTTCTTAGTGGCTGGTACAGTGTGTTGTGGATTTAGTGTGAGAATAATGTTGATAACACACTGATGTTTTAGTTGTCGCTAAGTAGCGCTTATCCTAAGTTAAGGATTTTTCAGTTTCTCATGCTCTGCCAGCAAGCAGGTGCACAAGAAGCTGGGAGGGAGCGTGGCCAGGCCAGGACCCAAACTAGCCAAAGGGGTATTCCATACCACAGAATGACATGCTCGGTATATAAACTGGGGGGAGCTGGCCGGGAGGGGCGGATCACTGCTCGGGCATGGGTCAGCAGGTGGTGAGCAACTGCACTGTGCATCACTTGTCTTTTCTTGGGTTTTATCTTTTAAATTTTATTTTATTTTACTCCTTTTCATTACAATTATTGTTATTATGATATTTTATTATTATGATGATGATATTTTATTATTATTATTAGTGTTAGTATTACATTTTATTTTAGTTATTAAATCGTTCTTATCTCAACCCACAAGTTTTACTTTTTTTTCCCAATTCTCCTCCCCATCCCACTGGGAGGGGGGGAGTGAGTAAGCAGTTGCGTGGTGCCTAGTTGCTGGTTGGTCTTAAACCATGACATATAGATATGTGTGTGCGCATGTGTATATATACATCTATACACATATATATATATATATATATATATATATACATGGAGGCTGTCCAGCATGAAGCAACCAGTGAGATGGCTGGTCTGACAGTTTTTTACTCCTTTGGTCTCCTAGCACTAGTGTTTTTGGTATCTGTTGTACAAAAAATGAGTGGATAACTGACAGAAATCATGCTTTTCTTTTATCTCCCATTGGAAGAAACCACTAAACCTTTCTCACAATGGCCTGAGATGCTTTCCATGTCATAACTACTAGTACCAAGTCAGTCTCCAGCTTCCCTGTATCCATCAGCTTTGGGAAAGTTTCTACTGCTGGGACTTCCCAGGAATTCTCAGTGACATGAAAAACAGTCATATTTCTCACATGACCATTTTATTTATGCACAGGAATGGAGCTGGTATTTCATATCTCACCCGAGATAGAGAATTTTGAAAATGAAAATCTGTTTTATAATGGTCAAGACAAATAATTCTCCCAGAGGATCTATGACCACCATCTGAATACAGTCAATACAACATTCTCATTCAGAGCCATCGACTGGAGTCTCAGCTGGAATAGCTAAGCAACCAAGCCATTCTGCTACACATGAAATGAAGATCTGGCTTCAACTACAAGACTGAAGAAAATGAGAGTCTTCAGTGTTTCTAAATAAGTGTAGACATAAGGCTTCCTTTTTTTAGGGACTAAGCTGATTGTCCAAA
Organism: Haliaeetus leucocephalus; assembly: GCF_000737465.1. NCBI lineage: Eukaryota > Metazoa > Chordata > Aves > Accipitriformes > Accipitridae > Haliaeetus > Haliaeetus leucocephalus. Next base: position 9,538,088 of record NW_010973092.1, read on the forward strand.
ATGCAAACCTGCTATACGGGAGGTTCAGGTTTTAAACACATATATCCTTAAACTGTTATTTTACTATATAGTGGGATAAATACCTTTGGTTCATGTATTTATCACTGAGGTTTTAAGTGAATTTGTTTTCATGAACACAAAGCCAACTAATTCTATATTCAGACAGCATTGCCAGTTTCCTCTCTTATCCAACAAAAAAAAGATCCTATACTTTCATTCTTCATCCTGTTTAGAAACTGCTTATATACATCAGGGGGCTATGAATAATTACGTATTATAGAGTAAAATTCCTATCATCTGGGCTTTGAATTATTATTTTATTTGCATTTATGTAGATAAAAATCACCCTATTTAAGTTCTTATTTGAGAATCTGATATCATATTTGTTAACACTGAGGAAATCAATTAATGGAAATTAACTGTTCAAAGTTTCACAGTCTGACAGATACAATCTTAGTCTGAAGTCACTCTATGTCTGGAAGTACTTGCTAAGGGAGAGCAATCAAAGCACCTAAATTGAATTGCTACTATACAGCAATTAGTTTATTGATTTAATTAAGAATGCCACCTTTTAATTTTCAGGTCATGATTGAAGCATTTTCTGATTCAATGGATTAGGCATTAGCAGAATGACAGAACTACCAAGAAAACCTCCCAAAATATAACAAGAATAGAGATCCAGGGCTGGGAAGTGAAGTGTTATTCTAAAGAGGACTTTGTTCATAAATATGAAATAATACACTGCTAGAGTATTTTAAATGCATTACTGGCATCTGCTTCCAAAAAGAAATGTCTCATCAATCATGTTATATTATGAATTCAGAGTGCGCAGATTCTATGACAGTAAATTCAACTTAATAAGTAAGGTACTTTGTAACATTACATGTTACTTTATTATTAGAGTACAAAAATAATAACTGGTTAGCAATTCCCAGGTTATAAGTACTAGTAATGTGGGTAAATATTTTCTTCTAAATTTGCAGCAGCTAAGAAGCCTTGGAGGTAATTTTTAAAATCAAGGTTACTATCCCTTTTTTAATTCTGAACTCTGGCAATGCAATTCAAAATAATTGATTACTGCTGTTACACCACTAAACTTAAGATTTGCTGCTTAAACCTTGGTATGTCCAGCAGTCTGTTTATCCTGTCCATGCTAGGGTCTCAGCCTATAAACCTATTTACATGACAAGACCTTCCGGCCTGATTCTGCTTTCTACAGATGTCAGTGGAATCCTTTTTTGCCACATGAGTAATGTCAGAGGAATTGGGCAGGTCCTATTCATTTAATTTTCTCTCTGAGCTGTGAGAGCAGCTGCAGAAGAGGTTCATAGGCCTCTACCAATAGAAATGTATTTATATTTAAACAGGTTACTAAACCTTTAATAACAAAATGCAGAAAGTTGGTCCTACACATAAATATTTCCACAGCTGGCACTGTAGACCGTAAGCTCTTTACACTTTGTATGACTTACATCTTTGGGGCATTCACTGTACGGACACTAAAACACAAACTCTAAGAGCCATTGTCACATTTCACTGACTAATACTAAGCTCTCAGTGAATTCAATGTAATACCTACTTACAAAGCAAATGGAGTATAAGCAATCAAGATTAGGCCCAATAGTAATTCATAATTTCTATAAAGGTTATGAACATATTATTTGCTCAGAGGTCTCGGAAACATCATCATGCAGCTTATGGAAATGTCAGCCTTATTACAGTAAACTTTTCTGCCCTTCATATCTTACAGCTGGAAAAAACTATTCTTCCTGCAGCAAATATCCTTAGTTTCATTTCATACCCACTGCAACAAAAAGTTGTGTACTGACAACCGACTTTTGATCCACTCCAACGGACATTGTCACTTATGCCCTCCCTGCTTTCTAGCAATGTTGAGGACAGCGGTTTTTATTTACAGAGTACAAGGTAAGTTATGAAACTATCAGCCCAAATCACAAGAGACGTTATTCTTTTTAAGCTCTTATGAGACTCCCTAAATAAATAAATAACAACAACAACAACAACAACAACAACAACAACAATAATAATAATACAGAGAAGAGCACTGCTGGCAACACTAATGTCTCCGAATGTCACTAATGTCAGTGCCTTGGAGAGGAGAGAAAGCACCAAGCTCTGTTTCAAGTGCTCAAAATAGAAACGAGATATCGAGTATCACAGAAAAGTCACCATCTCCTTCTAATGAAAATGTGCAAAACACAGAAAAGCCATATAGTACTCACTGGCATAGGGAGAATTGGCAGCAGATCCATTCAGGAAGGTTGGAGAACCGCCTAAATTTGACATTCCAGCATTCCCATAGCCATTCATGCTTGTTGTGACAGAGTTATAATTTGTCTGCTGAGGGGTGGTGCTTGGCACATAGCCATGAGGTGACACGCTGCTTGAGTTGCGAGTAAAACCTTTTGTGGGGAGGGAATACATTTAGAAATTGGTGTTAGCCCGAGAACAGTCTCTTACACAAACAGCTACAAGCCAGTAAGTCTGGGCTACCTAGTCCAGCCATGGTGTGCTCGGGGAGGGCCAGGACTGACCACCACTACCACCAGCTAACCCAAATTGTGAACCCTCGCTGCCCAGGTCATCGCTGATGGGAGCACAAAGCGGGAGGAGGGAGGCTGCAGCCTTCGCAGCTCCTCAGGCAACCCATGCCCTCAAGCAAAGATTACCATTGGGTATTACAGGAACACTCACTCTAACAGAGCTGTTTGTAGGAAATGGAATAAACATGACCTACATTTTCAAAGTGAGGAGTACATCCTGACTTAAGGTATGTTAAAAGCATGTGATTTCTGTTAACTCTCTTCTGATGTCGCTCTCATTTAACGCATCTCAAATTAGATGCTCACTGCACACTTCAGAAAATGTAGGCTATATTTCTCAAAGTAGTGGGATATCCTTAGTCTTTTTGCCCTGGTGCTATCATTATATTGGCAGAAAATTACTATCGAATTTGGCACCAAGTTAAAATTTAAATCTCTACCTAATTCTGGAAATGACGTTTGGGGAAACTCATATCCAAATATCCAAAAAGAAGATGTGTTTCTAGAAGCATAGAAATACAAAACACATCTTCAGTCCTAGAAGAAAAAAATGCCAACTTTTCTTCCTACCACACAGTACATCCATAAAATATTTTAATCTAAAAATCATTGCTATTTTTTAAGTGTAACGCAAAATAATTTTGTCTGCCCTTCTAGAAAACAGCCGCATTCTAATACTTTCTCATTAAAGTGGATTTTTAAGTTGGATGATAAATGGAGCTGAGACAAGGAGAGGGGAAAATGCAAAGGGTTTTTACAAAAATGTTCATAACTTTTTTTTATTTTTAACTGTAGGAATTGAAACAATATTGATTTTATACAAAGTGAAAAACACTTTATTTTAAAAATCAGAGAAGCTCTGAAAGTGTCTTTGTAAATATTTCTGTTTTTTGCTAGTTTCAAAATTTAGAGAAATCTCAAACTCTGAAAAAAATCAGTGCCAATATTATGTCTCTTGCAAAACCAAACCAAACAGACAAATATTCAAGGGATGCTTTTGTGTTATAAAGAAATGCGACATAGGCCCCAGACTGAGAGATCATCCTTGCTTAGGAAAATATATAAGCCAGTACTTAACATTAAGCACATGCTCAAGCCCATAGAAATCCTTTTAAAATTAGTGGGATTTAAACACAAATACAAGTGTTATCCTGAGCAGAAGGAAAAGCTGTTTAGCTATATGCAGAAGTGGTTTTCCCAAATTGGGGCAAAAGTCACTAAAGCAAGGCCCATCCCATGACAGTATTGTGTCATTCAAAGGTTGTGCTTGCGTGTGGGCTGGTGTCTGTCTAGGCGTGCTCCTAGCACTCTTCCACTGCTCTGCACGTTTCCCTGACTTCTATCAGAAAAGTTTCATAGAGAGAGGAAGACGAGTCTTCTCCTGACCCTGATTGGTGGCTTGTGAGGCTTCGGAAACATTGACAGCTAGTTGACCGCTAAAGGAATTCACTCCCATCATTCCTGCATGGACTGACGTGTTAGCAAGGGCGGGGAGCTGGTTGTGATTGCGGGGGACACTGTAGAGTGCTTCTGCGATGTCTGCTGCTCTTTTCAGGATTATTTCCTAGAGGATAAGAAGGGAAAAAAGGAATAAAAGAGTTACCAATGTGGCTCTAACAAACCTTTTCTTACATACTAAAATGAAATATTTCCCTGTCCAAAGGCAAAAACGAGATGCTTGTCTTTCTAAACCCGTTGGCTGACTGATAGCTAATGCTTATAAGATCTGCTGTCTTCATGATAAATCCTGACATCTGTGGTAAGAGAGTTGGAAGTTTCAGTCCCAGCGGCCACGCTTCTGTATAACAAGACCAACTGGGAGAATGGGGCTGGAGCCTAGACTTACTCTACCTTAAAAGCTATCTTTAGGGTAAGATTGAAAAATCACTGGTGGCAAGGCATAATGCATACCATTGCCCATATTATATAGTATCTGGTGAAAGTGGGCAAATGCCTCGAGGGTTAATAACACGTTGCTTTTACAAGCACTAAATTCACACCCTTTACAAAAGAAAACAAGCAAACTAAACCCCACTCCAGGTATGACATTGCCCTCTATATTTATTCTTGTCTCACATTGTAGTATCACATACCTTTAGCCCCTGATCTATCTATACATCTGAGAAATAGCCATGTTTTAGAATTGCTGAAGTAGAATGCATTTACCTGGTTATTATGTGGCATACCGTAGAGTGCTTCTACTAAATCAGCAGCCCTCTTAAGTATTACTTCCTGTCAATATAAAAACAGATGCATTCCTCTGAGTTCAATAAACTCCTTGTGGGGAAAAACAAATATTAGAATCTTTTATACTCTTCCATTAGTTGCACCGTGTTTTGTGGGGGGGGGGGTTTAGCTCCCACCAGGTACACCTTAATTGTAACAACTCTCAGCAACCACTGAATGGTGTTAAATCACTAGTTCATCCTATTCACACACACGCTTAATCAAGTCAAAAGGTGAGAATCATTGGTGCTGCAAAATAAAATACATCACTCAATTGTCTCTACCATCTGCACTATAAACCACTCATTGGTTTATTGCAGAATACAATCCTGAGGTCATTTAAAAGATTACTGCAATCAATGTCATTCATAGCATGTTATGAATCCCTTCAATGTGTTTATTTTATTCTTAATTGCATACTGCAGGAATTGTGACCTTACCCAGCAGGCCACATTCAAAAGATATCCAATCAGTCCTATGCTACTGGTAATGTAACCTTTCAACTTCTCTGGTTTGTATCCTGATATGGTGGGTCAGGGTAGGATCCATGTACATAAAATGATGCACAAGAGGAAAACACATGCTGTATGAAAGAATGGCCCAGTATGGTGCAGTGTTTCCTGGAAACATTCCCTGCATGGACAGCAGAATTTAAAACAATCTGGGATTTAGTTCTCCATTTGGGGAATTTTTTTTTTTTCCATTTTCCTATATGTTCTTTTTAACTTAATATTTCTTAGAGTATTTTAAACTGGCATTCAATTAATGATAGCATTTCCTGTGTTCTTACATTTTACAGTGTGGAAAAATCTCTATGAACTATCCTGATAGAAAATGTAAAAATGCATTGCAGAATTAACCTAGAATAATTTTTTTTTCTTATTCTTTCAAAGCATCTAGCAGATTCCCAATTGGCTGATCAAAACCAGTCAAGACTCTCCTTTGAGTAAAACAATATATTTTTGCAATTCCCAGCCCCTAAGTATTGCTCAAATATACTAACAAAATGCTATTCACCACGGTATATTTCTGCAAGTAGCTCACAAAAATAGTTCTAAGGATTTTACAGTTTTCTACAAAGTTAAACTTTTTAACTTAAAATATTTTACACAATAGCCATATTTTATACCAAAAAGAAACAGTAATGCTCAATTTTCATATACTGTAGACTCTGATCAGAAAATAGAGATATAATTGCGTTCATTTTGCTGTCACCATAACCTCTTCAAAAATCCTTGAACAACTCTTCAAATGACAAGCTTTTAGATGCATATTAGCATTTTTTTCAATTTTAAATTCTCTATAATATAAGATAAAATAGTTGTCATACTGCAGTAACTACTTATGACATATATAATGTCCTAAATTCAAAAATGAGATGGAGGATTTTTGTACTCCCAGTAAACATTTAGGTTTGCCTTCTGCTGCACACACCCCTCTCTCAGAACACACATTTAAATGATTTTCCATATAGGAACTGAGATGTAATATATAATTGATGGATTTTTAAATCACTACATTTGAAACAGATTCTGAGGAGTTAAGCTGATACAGCTTATTTCTGTTTTTTTGTTTGGTTTCTTTTTTTTTCTTTTTTTCTTTCTGTTGTGGTTATTGTTTGGGGTTTATTTTTGTGTACCTTGACCACAACAGTTAGCCGTATAATCATGGACGGACAGACTACAAACAACATTGAGGTACGATCAATCCTTGTTGCTTTACCAGAATCATCAGAACACTGAGTTGCCCTTTTTGCTTCATACTGAAGGTACAAACTAGAGAAGAACAGAGATGTTACTGGAAAATGTTATCTTTTTCAATCCATGATTTTAGGTGGAAAATTACTGCACAGGTGTTTGACTTTGCAAACTAGGATTTATTTCACTTCAGTAGAAATTGTTTGCACTATATATTTCACTGATGGAAAATTAGAATGTGATACAGAGCCCACAGAGTGCTTTGGAATACTGTTAACCTAAGTTGTCATTATGCCAAATTACTAAAAAAAAAAAAAAAAGAAAGTTTAAATAGTCATTTCTGCTCTACCTGACTAATCATAGTTATTTATGTAATGCTGAGCTAAAAACCTTAGAATGCATCTAAAAAGAGTTTGAAGACCATGTTAAAAAATGAGGTAATTACATGGAATCTTACAGCCACTCTACCTAATATCAAATAAATTCCAGTTCTTAAACATCGGAAGTTCTTTGATGCCATATCAAATTGCATATAAATAAAACTAATTGTCGTGATCTTTTATTGAAATATGCTTGACAAGTAGCATTCAAATTTCCTAGCTAGTCAATAGTTATATTTTTTCAACATTTTCAGAGACTGTAAATTTGAGTTTCATACTTTCTCTAACAATATTTTCACACAATAAAAGCATTTCTTGTTTATGACATTTTCAGATCATACAAAGTAGATGTTACACAAAAACTCCTGTGTCAAGTAGTGGTATCTTCTACTGAAGAGCTGACGGTAGCTCCTATAGACACAAACTAGCTTTAAAAATACACAGTAAAATGCTACGACAGACATGCTCAAGACATTAACTTCTTGTTTTCTGACTGCGCCTTAAACCCTTTGCAGCTCTGCTTAAATTACCACAGAAGCTACTGTTACGACTCTACATACAAAGGAGCCCCCAAAGTCCTCTATAAGTTAGAGCAACAGACCTTGCAAGGTGCTTGGATTGCGGTGACCAGAAAATTGTTCTCACCTCCATGTCATTACGCTCACAGTGAAGCAGCCCCCGAGCATGTTTGTGTTCGGGATCTAATATATTGCCTTTCAATCAGAGCTGAGAGGCACTGAACACATAGACAGAACATGACGAGCAGGTCAGGAAAGCAATAAAGATTTTACAGAGCTGTCCAAGGTGCTAAATTTACTCAATAATGGGTTTGGCACCATAGTGTTAACCTCTCATTTACTACGAGTTTGAGGGACTAAATTGAAGTAGCTGACTTCATTTACCTTGAAATGTATATTTTATGACATTATGTAAGTAGATTGAAAGGGCACTGCAGTTTTAACAATTTAAAGGCTAGAGCATGTTTAAGATGAAGCTTGAATATTTATTGTATATTGCACTTAAACTATATTGTATATTAAAATGCATTGATTAAATTTGTAAAAGGTATTATAAAAAAGGACAGCTAATATAAAAGATCTATGTCTTTTCAAATCCAATTGATACTGCATGTTACCACTGCAATGGTGATAGATAAACAGATAGATAGCTGGACAGAGCAGCAGACAGACATCAAAAAGTGAGTGAAACTCACGTTCCATAAAAAGAAATCTCTGCATAAGCTCAAGGTCTGTTATTCCAGATACTCCTTTGTTCACAGAAATTTTTCTTTGCCTTCATCTCGGAAGCCTAGATTTTCATAGCAGTAAGTGGGCATCATGTAAGGTCCTTCCAATTGAATATGCAAGTGGAAATATTTCCTGAGAGAGACAGAGTTTGACTAAAGCTAATATCTAATTTATGGGGGCATTTGTCAAGAAAGATCCACTCTTCTATTAATGCTAAAAGTCTGACAGCTTTCGGTTTAAAATAAAGGACTTTACAGCATTTAGTTAGAGCTAAAGTGAGGGTCTTCTTGTCTTGCATTTTATTTCAAATGAGCTTCATTTTATTTCTATAAAAATAACAACTGATCAAATATTGAAAAGAGGAAAGATTACTTTAGTGATTAAATATGATGCATCAGAACTCTGCCCTCCATGCAGCAACACACCACAGATCCAGAGGCCATTTTTCTTCCAAACTGAACCTGATTTTCTACTGAGGGATTTTTACTTTTTTAATTTTTGAAACAGGAATGTAATTAGATATTTAAATCAAATTTTTCTCTTGAAAATACTAAGGGATGTTTACATAAGCAGAAGAGGAGGCTGGGTAGTGAAGTCTGCTGCAACTTTGCATATTCCAAAATTACTGTAGGAAAGATTATATAAATCATACCAGAACAACTGTGCTTTTGAAGCACAAAGACTGAAATTCAGATTGAATCCACTTCTGACAGCAGGTACCTTGAACCAACATTACAGCAAATCTGCATGTGTCGTTTGTGGCATGCATTCCTTCAGAAGGAAGGAATTAAGATCACAAAACTTGCATTTCAAGTTTTAACATGACGAAAACATTTTGTGTCAAGTTTTATCATGATAAACACATTTTCTGCCAGCTTTAAAAAAGATGGGATATTTCTTCTGTTGACATCTTCTTACTTTTTATTCAGCAACTAGTGAAAAAAATCCCCTCTGTGTCCCAGAAGGGCTGTGAGTCTAGTGAGCTAAAGGGTATCTAGAATTACACTGAGTTATTTGGCTTAAGTAACTAAATTAGATAATGTTCAAGGTACTTGTTAAATCTAAATGAATTTTGTCAAGACGAAGCTGACCACAATATATAATACTCATCAGCCACATATTGTATTATTGAGACCACCCCAAAGGATTTATGTACTTGTGGAGGGCGTGGGGGGGAAGCTGTTCTAGCATACTCTGAGGCATTTATCTTATGTGTTGTCTAGATATCATATCACCTTCTAATGCTCTTTAGCATTGTAATACAAGAGAGAGCTCATTCATCTTCTGAAAGGGTACTTAGGGATGATGATGTCATTCATACTTCCTTGACTCTTATGTCTGACCTCCTGGCTCTGCCTTCTAACTTCCTACTCTCATGGCTACTTGCAAGAAAAAACCTCTTCTGCAGAGTCAAAATGTTGAACATCAGACTCCAGTTCCCTTCTTCACCTTGGTAAGGTCACATTCTGAAATTTCAAGTCAAAATAAAAATAATCTGTGCTCAAACTTCTCCTTTGTTTTTTAATGGGTGAAACTATAAATGCGCTAGTTAAGGATATGTGTGTTAGAACTAAGTTTTAAACTTAAAATTTGTCTATACATTATATTTTAAAAGATAAAGATAAAATTGTGAACACCTCTTTCAAGTGTGAAGGCAAAACCAACATTTTGGTAGAGAGCCATTTAAAAGGATGCCACAGATCTAAAGTGCCAGCCATCTAGCTCGGTATACAAGAGTTTCAGCCTGTCCAGAACCTCCCATCTCTCCAAATCTACACTGAGAACTGCATTATTGTATCATTTTCAGCAATTATAGTTTTATAAAGACTCATAAAAGCCATTCAAAATGTAAAGATCCCCCATTTACTGTAAAACTGAGGGAACTATGCCAGCCTAATGGGAAGTATAAAATAACAGGGCCAATTCACTAAGAAGATATTTGTACTCACACAAAGATGAAAACTTCTCTAGCAAACAAACAACTGAATTGTTTCCGTATATTATAATTGAATCATACTGAAGAAGTAAACACCATATAGACAGGAAGGCAAAATGAGAGAGAAAGACAACATACTTCACTTGAGGGGTAAAAAAAATAAGGTTCTGCTTACCGCTGCCTATAGGATGGAAGTGCACTGAATTCCTGTCACTGAATGTCAACGGCAATTTCCAGAAAATAAGTCTACAGTGGGAGCTAGAACCTTAGCTTTTCCAAGTCATTGTAGTCTCATCAGCCTCCACCCAAACTGAAAATCACAGCCTAAATCTACAGCACTAAAAACAGTCATGCATGACCTTACCACCTGCTCCACAATGAGCCAACCTTATAAATAAAATATAGAAAGCCTATATGAGGCAGCAGAAAGAACAAACACTGAAGTGCAAATGCGAGCAGGCATCTAGCCATAAACATTGAGAATCGATGATTAAAACTCCTCTTAACCACAAAGGTGATAAATGCATAGCAATAGGGAAAACACACCCTATTCAGTCCCCATTGCAAATACTGCTGACAAAAGAAGCAACAAAATTATGACAATCACCTGTAAGTCTGTCCTTGCAAGTCTCCCATCTTACCCCTATTATCCTCCTGTTAATATGGTGTACTTAGATACTAAAAAAAGTATCAGCCTCCTTTTTTAATCCACACCACTCATGCCGCTGGTCTTCATTTCCATAAATGATGGGCACATAACAATGGCAACAGAATTAGTAGCTAGCACATATGTGTACTCCATCTAGATATACAGTAGCATGGAATAAACTAGCATTAATATAGTTGCATTGGAATAAGTCTTTGAATAAACTGACATTTGAGAGTCTGGATGCTCCCACCATATTATCATCAACTGAAGCAGCTGGCAAGTAGTTTGAATGGTTTTGCTGCTAAAAGCTCTGGAGTTCTCTGCTAATGTTAGGTCTCTAAGTCCAAAGGAGAAGAGTGGGTGTGTGAGAGCAGATATGCAGAACTAAAATCACTCTGCCAGTGCTTAAATCACCTCTTTTAGGGACTTTATCCAATGGTGATTACACGACCCACACCGACGTCCCTCAGATAGCTGTAGAACTTTGATTCTTCTAAGTATTTTTACAGTATGTCTTGCCTCAGACTCCTAACTTTACCAGAAAAAGGCATTTATAGCTACCTGCAGGAACCCTTCAGGGTTGTCAAATTTTAACTTATGAGGACAATCTACCTTCCATGTACACAGAACATGGCTGGTAGATATTACTACATTGTACTCATATCTATTCACATCCTACAACACATCAACTGGTAGCGGGTAGATGTCAGTCATATTTGGGAGTCACTAACACTGTCATGAAGAAATCGACACTGTGGTAATTCTCTGGCATCTTCTACAGCATTTCCCACAGGCTACCTTGCAAGCTCACACCGTGAGGATCTAAGGACAGATCCCACAGTTTGAAACATAGTGAGATCACGAAAGGAAACACATTTTTCATGCTGTACAAAAGACTGCAGTATTTATCCCAGCATGTAAAGACCAGTTCTTCTGCACGTATTTTGCCTTAGTTATGCAATCCCACCTTTCATACTATGATCAGTTTGTCGGATCCAGTGAATCAGAAAACAAAATAAATGAGAGATACAAACTAGATCATGAATGGGTAAGTCCACATAAACTCAACTCAATGGCTAGCAAAAAATTCTTCACCAACTTCCTTTACAGAAATTCCTCCATCCCACCAGTTTACAGTGACTCATACTATTCCCATCTATCTAGACAACAAAAAGGTTATTCCTGATTTATCCATGAACATATGAACAAACAAATGATAACATTAGATTCTTTTCTTCTATCTGACCTCAAAGGTTTGCCACAATGACCTAAAAGCACATTTTGTGCATTAAATTCTCCTTATGTGCCATAGCTACCTTCAGTCCCTGGGCAAAATATATAGAGACATGTACAAAACAATCTTAGATAGGAACCTCAGGCATCTCTCTTTGAAAATTTACCCCAAACTATTTGTACTAGCATCTAGAGTACTTTGAAGCAGATGTTCATTATTGAGATTAATGAGCTTTTACGTTTGGGTTTGGTGGGGTTTTTTTTTGGTTTGGCATATGTAAGATTTTCTGATAGCTCTTCCTCTGCTCTTCATAGTATTAACATTCCTATTTCTTGAAAACAGCTGCAGATGAGAGTTGCAAGAAAAAAAAAAGAAAAAAAAAGAAGAGTTATTACTCAAAGTCTTCTCCTGACCATTTTATACCCATATATTTTTGGAAAGTTGTCAAAGTCCCCTTATGGAAGAAGAAGAATGTTTTGAATTATTTGAAGGGTCTGGACTTAAGTAAACTCAAAAAGAATTTGGAAAAATGAACAGAGACACTAAATTCTGAGACCGTTGTTCAAAGATACTGCACAGGCTGTTTTAGAAGCTTTATTCTGCAGATCATATCATTGTGCCCATTAGAAGAATTCCCTGGAATACTTAGGATTTAAAAAAAAAAAAAAAGATTAAATGTGGCTTGTGATTTTGTGTGTGGCACAATGTAGATATCCAATTATGTATTTGTAAGAGTGAAAAACATTTTACTCAGCAAGTAGACAGGCTGATATCTATTTTCCATCATTTATATACACAAAGACTTTCCAACACAAGTCCAGTTGTATCACTTTCAAATTGTTCTCCCATTAGGCCAAATCTAGACTGTATTTGGTGGCATAATTCACTTGACTGCATTTAAATCTGTAGAGATATAAAATTATGTTTGGTATTGCAAAGCAAGAATGTCTACTGAGTTAAATCAGCAGAGATATCTAGCACTTAAAGTGTAAATTGTACATATGTGTTTTGTCTGTTTAATTTTCAGAGTTGGTCTTTATTAACGCTTTTACTCATATAAATATCTAAGTATGCCAAACCAGCTGTTTTCTGTAAAAAACAAGTGTTCACCTATATGCAATTAAAGACCTACCAGGATTTTCTTCTAATGAAGGGGAAAAAAACCCAACAAACCAGAACAAAACAAAAAAAACCCCAGCATATCATTAAGATCTGTGAAACTGTCCCTTTGTTGGATTGTACGCTTCAGGTAGGAAGTGTTAGTAGAAATTGAGAGTTCGGGTTACTTTTAATAGCAGGAGGAAAACTGAAAAATAAGATGCATTGAAATTCTGACCTACAATGATATTCCACTATGTTCTGTGGAGAGTGAGTGCATAAAAATGTTGAAATAGAGACTGGAATAATGTTGGTAGGTTTTAGTATTACAGTTAAAACACTGCTCAGTCATAACCCCTACAAATGACTACTTTCACTTACATTTTATCATCGGTATAATTAAAAGAAGTCTCTTGAAAGGGGCATTCTCATTACAACGAAGGACCACTTCAGACCCAATTGAAATGAAAAGACAGACCATAGATTACGTGTAGATACCAAGTGGTAATTTCTAGGGAAGCATAAAATGCCAAATGTGTAACAACTATATTTTATAACTATGTGTTCAAAGGACTTAGAGTATTTTATTGTACAAAGAGGCTTTGGCTCAGAAAGACTACTTCAATGAAGTGCTTCCTAGCATATATTCTGAAAAATTTTCAACTGGCTTATCAGAAACAAAAGATATTTTGTTCCTCATACAATTATTTTTAATTTACAGCTTTAAAAATTCAGCTGAAATTATCCAAAGGAAGTATAAATGTTGAATAACCACGTATTTAAGAAATTAAATTTATCCAACATTTCACAGAGATAACACTATCTTTCTGTGTGCACCTCCACAATGTAAAAGCAGGCACACCATTTTACACAATCTAGGGTTCCTTTTTGGTGGTGAGTGAAAAGACTACCACTGTCACTATGCCAACATATTTTATGGAAGTGCTTCAAAACTCGCCACTGGTTTTTCAAAATACATCAGTATTTTGGTAACTTTTTCAATCATCAAAAACTCTTAGCTCTCATGATAGTTTAAAGCTGAAAAAAAATGAAAGAAAAATCAGATTATCAATATATTATTATTATTTCTTTCCTGTTTATTAAAAAAATACTTTTACACACATTTTATTTGTCAGAAGCTCACATTTGGAAAAATTAAGCACCTCTAACTGTAAAATGTTAGGACTTCAAGAGACAAGATGCAATGTCCAGAAGAAATTATGAATATAGCATTATTAGTAAAGACACTTAGGTCATCCTAAAAACCAAAATTAACAGAGACAAATTCCAAAATTTCTGTATCTTAGATGTCCCATGTGTTTACATACACGAGGCACTGGTTTAAAAAATGCTCTTGTGTTTTGTTTTCATTCTCCTCTCGACAAGTGTATAATTTGTCATCTATAGTCACAAATATATTCCGAAACATTCTTTAAAATAGATCCAAAATGCATATCCGTGTTTATACAAGTAGCATGAGACTGTATGCTATTGTACTTAGAGGACATTTCAGTCCAGTTGAGTTATATCAACATAAGTTACATGATTGACTTTTACAACAGAAAGAAAAGGTTGTACTCAAACAACAGTTATTGCCTCAATGGAAGAAAAATCAATGAAAGTAAAATGAACAAGAGATTTTGTCTGAGTTGCAGTTAATACTACTGAAGAGCTATGGATATTAGAAGGTCAACAAATAAATTAGTCCAAGTGTTATGAAATGAATGATTTGGCTTATAATTGTATTGAGTGCAAATTGTTCACTGCCTATTAGACCAAGTAATTTTTAACCATGGTGCCTCAATTACTGTTCCATAAGCAATAATATAGTTGTAAGAGCCACTGGTTCGATCGAGTGACCTATGAGACACACCAGGACAGCTGACTTTGCTATGATGGATCACTGAGCCTGATCTCCAAATGGTGCCAAACCTTCCCTTCCCGTGAGGAGATCTCATAAAAGAAACATTACTGCTTGATTCATTTTACCAAAATGTTTGAGTTTTCAAGTGTCAGCAGTTGAGTAGAGATTGTGAAGCTCTGTATTTCTTAGAAGAATTACGACAACAGGCATCCTATTGCTTCCAGCACTCTCTGCTAAATGGCATCATGATGGTTAGGAGGATGCTTTTTCTGCTACTCAATTGGACTGTGTTGTGAGAAATACACGGCAATCATATTTTACATCACCACGTAAACCACTGCATAACACCTAAAAGTAGGCTAGAAATGGAAACTGTAGGTGAGATTATAGACATTACTTCACACTTCTGCAATGCCCTGCATTCAAAGATCTCAAAGCACCACTTTAATGGGAACAAATTAAACTTCACAACATACTTTCTAGGAAAATATTCTCTCCCCCATCTTCATCAGAGACAGCCTTAAAGCATAGCAGTTTGGCTGAAGTCACAATGGTCTATGGTTACAACCAGGGCAAGTTTTGTAGGGTGAGGTAATATCTTTTATTAGACCCCCTGATACGGGCGAGAAAAGGAACAGTCGGCACGCAGGAAGCAAGGCTTGGGCACCCAGAAGCTTGTCTGGTTTTTTTCCAGTTGTATCAGTTAGTCTAATATAAGATACTACCACTCCCTACAAATCCTGATAGCCTTAAAGAGGGAAAAGAAATTAATCTGATATTGCTTTCATGCTATGAAGTAACAGACATGGCGCTTCATGAGGAGGAAAGGCAGCAGCTGCGTTTTCCCATTGCTCCTGAGGGCACGGTGTTCCCTGAGAGCCAGGACTCGAAATATGGCAATAAAGGTCTCACCACAGTCCCCACAGGACTGGGCCTTAAAGGACTGTAACTGCGCAGCAACTACGCATATCTGTTCTCTGCCTATATACAAAAGAAACTGAAGATGTAAGTGCAAATCCTGAATTATCAAATAATCTGTGCAGAAGAAACCACAACAATAAAAGGCTAATTAGAATAGATTGTACCACATACAACCAAATCCTGTTTATTTTGTCACTCTGCTATATTTTTGATAAATCACTACATTCAAACAGTCTATTGGGAGGGTGATTTTCCATTTCATCTCTCCATTGAGCAAAAATGTGCCATGTGACTGGAGTCTGAATTTCAATTTCACTAGCATACAGTTGAACTGAATATTATTTGGCACAATACAGTGTACAACTGAGCCACTAAATGGCTGATTTACTAAATTATTATTAGATGAGCTCTTGCTGTTCGAAGTGAAAGTGCAGTCACTGTCTCTCTTCATGGTGTGTTCAAATTGTTCTGTGTTTAAATATTCAGCATGAGGCTAATGTGAACTGATGAACTGAGACTACAAACATTCACTTTCAATACAGACAGAGAGACAGAGATGCAACATATCATGTGGCCTGCGGAGGTGAAAATGATTTATATTTAAGGATGGTGCTGCCTACTTCCATTACTATAAGATATTCTTAATTAGCTTTGCATTTGATTCAGGAGTTTGGAAATGTAGCTAAAAAACAGCTCCAAAACAGAACCAGCTGTGTAGCTATGGTGGCTTCAGAATCCCGGCGAATTGGTACTTGAGCCCGGGTCTCTGTCACTAAAGTGCATGAGCTGCCATCGCAGTTTCATACTTTACTGCCTTTAGTATTTGAGTTGCAACTTAAAAGTATCACCTGCAGTTCCAACCTCAGCATCAGAAATCCTAGGAAATGTAGAGGACTGACCATGTTGTGTAATTCTCTGACTTTTTGAGGTGGGGGGAGATGGGGAAAAAGGAAAAAAAAAATTTTTTTCTAAAAGGTTAAAAAAAAAAAGAAACAATTTCTTTACTGCCACCTGCTGGAGTTGACAATAACCCTTTGTCATACTAAAAGAACAAGCATCTTCACTTAGAGGACAGTTACGGCAAGCATTTAAAATACTGTGATCCCAGACACTTACAGTAGATTAGAATTTTTTATTGGTGCTGTGTTGCCATAACAACATAAAGACAGCAGATGACTTAAGCTAAGCTTGCAAAGCAAAAGGCTGCTCATCTGGCAGTTAAAATGAATACAGTTCACTTCACAAGTTCCCCATATGGACCCTTAGTGTATGGTAATGAGGATACCATATGGTGGGAGAAAATGCACAGAGAACAATTGTGCTCTACTGGATGAGTGAAGTGAGCAGGAAGTTATGAGGAAACGCAGGAGAGAGATTTGTGCGTGTGCTCTCTAACTCAAGGGTTTCTTTCAGAGGGGGGTTCTCTCTCTTCTTAATCTTCTTCTTAATATATACATGCATAGAAATGACAGAGAAACATATTGTACATTTTGCAACATCATTCATCATAAACTGTCAGGTGTGTTTGTAAATCAGCTTGGTAAGATCTTATAAATTTGTTATTCTTAAAAGGTAAAAGTGCTAAGTTTTTAGACAAAGTGCAGGAAAATTTAAGCACTTCTGACAAGTAGAAACATTAGTGGTAATCATTTTAAAAATGCTTGCATCTTTCTGCCTGCATGTTTAGCTGTAAATAATGCCGCAATGAATAAAAGCTTTAAAAAGGGGAGGGGAGGATGAAACGGAATAAATATTTTTTATTTTATTTCCAAAAGGATAAAAAGTAATAGTTGATCAGAACCATATGCATGCAAGATTCTGCTGTAAATGTACATATGCTATACAGTACGCTGTACTAACCAGATCCTAAACCTGGTAAGACAGCTTGCTAAAGGCTGCAAAGTCAATTTTGTACTACACATGCTTCATAAAAGATGAATATAAATGCATTAGTTAGACACGGTGAGCTAAATTAGAAGGTCAGGCAGGGCTGGAAGGGCTGAAATATCACACAACCAATGACTGTAATTACTCTTTTTTTAAGTCTATTAAGTGGTGTTGTTCTATCAAGGCTCAGGGGTATAGGACATGAAGTACAAGATAAAGTAATGTGTATTTATTACTCCCACGGGATCAATTTACTAGATATTTTCAGCTCCATGGAGCAAAATACACAAATGCAGCCTTTGTTACTTTCTTCAAACTGTGGCTTTTTCCTTCAAAAGCTCTGCTCCTCAAAGGGACCGTGTTTACCTGTTTGGTATCTTCCTGCCACCTTCCCTTAATTGTTGGATTTAAAAACAATAACAATAAGGACACAGGAGTAGAGAAATGTGGGGATCCCTCTTACAGGATGTTCAAACAAGTGGTTTGAGTTGCTCAGATGGAATGTGCAGAGGAGAAAATCCAATCCCAGGCATGATTTTTACCCCAAGGCAAAGCAGAAATCAGGAATGGAGAATGGCGCAGAGCTCCTTGTCATCATGTTAGCCCTGATCTATTAAAAGTTTTGTCATAGATTCTAAATTACACCATCTGCTGTAATCATTTGCTGAGTAAATGCTGACCCACTTATAAAGAAAACTCACTGAAATGTGTATGCACACTGTTGACCTTCAGAAAGGAAAGGGCTCCTTGCCAGCCACTTGTACGTGGCTCTACCCTTCAGTGAGCAGCGTGGCTCTGTCTCTTCGCTCTCCTTTCAGACTCACTGCATGTTCCCAGACATGCCTCTGACATGCACCACCCCATAAGGGTGATACTTCCACAGTAGCCTCACGCATCTTGGTCGTCTTCTTCCCAATAGCTTTGAAACTCTCTCTCTGAATATTTTCAGTAGGACAAATTGAAAACCAAAACCCCCAAAACCCAAACAAGACCCTCAACCAACTAAATGCCCAAATTGTTAGGAAATGAAAAAAACCCAACTGTTAAGGGTTCAATACCAACCTTAACTCTGATCTTGCATTCCTACGAATTTTACAGTACAGCATAGAAACCGCCAAGCACATCTCACGCCCTCCTTGCTATACAGATGAACTCCAACAGCTCCTCTTCACATGCTCCCTCTTCCTGCCCATACTTAGTATAAAAGTTTTCTAACAACCTTCCTGGTGGAAAAAAAACCCAAACATGCATTTTCTTAGCTGAAAATTACTAACTTAGGTTAAAATACAGTCTCTTGAGTTAGCAGATGGAGATCCATTCTGGAATTTCCATTGGGTCTGTCTGAAGCAGCAAAGCTGAGTTTCCTTGTCTTCATTGCTATTTTAACCTCCGCTAGCAAGCCTGGGCCAACCCACCCACATTTAGAGACAACCTTTATTTGCAATATAAACAATACCCATGTCACAATGGATAAAGGGCAGGTCTGTGGGATTTCATATGGGAAAAGACAACTGCTTTTGCCAGCCACTGGTTCTGAATAACCACCTGTCTTCTATTAGTGTCCTAAACGAGGAGGTGGGATATGTCTTGGGGGGGTCTAATGACTGACCAGAGAAAAGGAGCTGAAGGGAAGGTGAAGCCTGGTTACGTGTGCTCTCCGCTCAGCAGGGAGGCCTTTGTGTGCTAGAGAGAGAGGCAGGCTCCACTTTCATCCACATGAAGAGAAACCAGAAGTAAAGGTGCCTTTCCGGAGGGCTAAGGGGTCTCCTAGGGAGAGCATTTAAGCAACAGACTGGGAGGGAGAGGATGTCAGATCATGGAGCGGGTCGATGCAATGACTTGCTTCTCAAACACAGAGTGAACAATCGTGCGCTTAATTTAAATACAAGTGATGAGTTGTAAGAGCGGTGAAAACGGCAAATAAATTCTAGGAAATTGCATATAAAGAGGAATCATTGTTATTAAATCATTTAGGATGAATGTGTTTCAAATCTAGCTCACAGTTGAAACTGTTTTACAGCTATAGCTGTGGAGTTTTAACAAAATTGCAGAATCTCAACGTATCTGCCAGGGATTTATTTTAAGGGTTGTAGGGTAGTTACATGAATGAACCTCAATAGACTCAACATGTCGTTGTGATCTGAACTCTAGTGATTTCCATTACAGTTATGCATGCAAGAACCAACAACACATGTGTATTTGTGCGCACATATGCAAACATATGAGACAGGGAAATTGCACACACACGTGCAGGCTTATTCCCCAGCTCCACAGGCAGGCTTTCTACAGACTGCTCCTATAGGATGACGATACGATTTCTTAACATTAGCATCATGGTATTTCTTTTCACTTCTCCCCAGAGATCTCTTGTTTCCTCTGATCTGCCTCCTGTCTGTATTAGAAAGGAAAGACTATACCGCCCAGCACATTCCTGGTACTTGATCTCACTCCAAGCTTTGGGTGCTAATCCCACCATCTTTGTACTCCCTGTCTCTCCTCTTGGTGCATGTGTTTGTGCGTGTGTGCGTGTATGTACAGACATGCACATCTGCTCGTGACAACCCTACACTGGCTGCTTTCCCTGATCTGCTCTGTACAAGAAGGGAACAGGACTCTGGCCTATAGCTGGCTCCATAGCCCAGCTGCCAACATCAGCTCCCACGTTTTTCTCCAGAAACTTTATATTGCATTTCTACTTTAAATGCATTTCTACTCCAACTGTCAGTCTAACAGTCCAAAGACCCCAGTTCCCAGGTGCTCCTGTTCTTCTCACTATGGGAGGACATTCTCCACTGGAATTTGGCTACTGAAGCACTGGGAGACAGAAAAAAAATTCAAAATCTGCCTTTTTTCTTTGCCTACTTCCAGCAGATAGCTGGAATATTTAAAAAAAATAATCCCAAGCATGAACAACGAGCACTTCTGAAAATATTGGTTGTAAACTAGTGGAGATCAAACTCCTCAAATAGTCTCAATGGTTTTAGAAATGCCTGTTGACAGACATGGCTGTTAACTCCTCAGCTCTGGAGGGCAGAGCATGTGCTAACCCTCACTTGATGGCCTCAACAATTCTCCTTGACTGCAGGGATAAGTAAGTCACACAGCAGAATGCTCTTGTTGGTCCATGGGAAGGCCTGCATGCCCTTATGAACACAAAAATTATAACCAGTTCTCTTTCTTGAAAGATCTCTAATTCATCAGTAATGTTTAAATGGAATAATGGCCACAGACCCTAGCAGCAATTATAGAAATGGGGGGGTAGGGGGTGTATTTATTTAATGCATAAGTACAAGCTTTTTAATGAACAGAAGCAATGATACACTGGCAGGACAATGAGGAAAATGGAAGAAAGAATAGATATTGAAAGCTTTGAGCACTGCTCTCTTCTCTGCTGTCTCGCTCTGTCTCTCTCACACATTTGCCCTCTCTGCCCGTGGTTCCACTGTGGAAGCCATATGGCTTCCAACTCTCTTCTAAGTAGCCACTGAGAATTGTCTATAGTGGAATACTGCCAAAGCCCTTCCTGGTTTAATGACATGGGGAAGAGCGCTGTGCAGTACTCGCCCAGCACAGAGACTCACTGCGTCCTTGATTATGATCCTGGAGCCAGCAAGCGATGCTGGGAATTGAACCATCAGTGCCTCAAATACAGAAGTCGACATGTGCCAACCCCTGCTGCATTCAGCCTCTGTGCGTGGCATATTAATGAGTCTTGAACTTGAGGTCCAACCTTCAAGCTTGCACAGAAGGAATTACCCAAAGACAAAAAAAAAAGGTCCTCTTCGTTCTGTTTCCTTCTAACTCTGCATAGAGATACTAGTTTCTCCACTGAGTTTGTTCAGTCCTAAGGCAGTAACTTTTTTTTTTAGGCCATCACATCATACCTCTGGATACACAGCCACAATTTCCCTTGATTTAAAGATTTGAAAAAATAGCTTGAAAAGATACTCAGAACAAACACATTAAGCCAAGAGGGTGTATGAGGGGACAGATGACTCAGTACTAACCCTCATTTTCATACCCTATCCATAAATACCTGCTAAATATTGGAGTCAGGATATGGAGTTAGATGGAGCTTTATTCTGCCTGTTTTTATGTCCCGTGACACTAGATAGCAGGAACGTGTGGTTATCAGTTGGTAACAGCCTCAGCCTAAATGGGAAAGAGGAGGGTGTCCAGCCTGACGGCTGCATTCCCATACCAGCACAGAAGAGCATTGCTGGGGACTCCCTCAGTGCTGTGGGGGTCAGAAAGGGAGCCCAATACCTGTGGAAGTTGGTGATGCACTACAACCCCCAGCTGCATATCCCAATTCGGAATTGCTTAGTCTTGTTTTACTTGAATTTCCTGATTTAGAGGAAAGCCATGGCCATCTACTAGTCAGCTGGAACATTGGGTTCAGGGAAGTTCTGTAGTGTTTCTTTTGGGCCTCGCAAATGCCTGGTGCATAGTGAAGGCTGGTCTTTTATTTTCTGAGAAACAATTTTTCTCCACATGCACATTGGCAGCAGAGGCATGATACAGATGAAAGAGCCCCTACAGAAGGATGCTGTCTTTCTTTGGAAAGGGTTGCACCTCTGGAGGGAAATTTGACGACCTATGAAAGCTGTGTCCTACTGCAAATCTCTCCAAAAGTCAGAGAAAGGGACAGCTTGTAGAAGGTGAACAGAGCCAATGTAAAATGTAACTCTCCAGGACAGCATGTTTCTTTGGTGGTAAGAGGGAAGGACAACACATCATCGACCCCGCAACCACAGTCTACAGCCTTCCTAGGCAAAGATAAAAGACTTAACAAGCCTGTAAAAAAATCACATACTGAATTTTGTTTCTGTCAAGAAATAAAAGAAAGTAAGTTACAGTGCTCATGAAATCTTCTAACCTTTGAAACACTTTAGAAATTTAACTAATCAAAGCCCACAACAATCCCTGATGAAAGCCTGCTGACAGCTCAGGAAGCTACAGAAGAAAGGTCACAAGATTTACCCAGTCACAAAGGCTATACTGGACGTGCATTATTTCAGGGATCTGGCCTAAGGCATCAAAGCCCAGTCTGTTCTATGTCTCAGGTCTGCAAATTCACATCTTCCTTTCCATAAGTCAAAGGTGGTGTTCTTCAAATACACACTCTTGGCCTATTTGACTCCCCAACTCACTCACTCACTAACAGCCATGATGCTAGAGCAGATAAAACACATGGTGGCAGTTGGTCACATACAGTGACTCCAGCTCATGCATGCTATTGCTCAGTGTTCCTGTGGCAAAGAAGCAACACTTTCAAACACTGCACCTCTTTCTCCAGTATATCACAAAACCCACCACAAATTCTCGCCAGAGAAAGTACAGTATGGCAAGGTAGCAAGAACAGATCTGAGTGCAGACCCAGACAGCCTTTTCACAGTACAAGACAGAACTACTAGAAGCCTATGCAAACTATTCGTTTTCTTCCTCAGCTTTTACTTGACAGAAATCAAAAAAAAAACTCCCACTAATTTTGATGGGAACAAACATCAAATCACTTCACTATGCATTGCTGTAATTATTTCAGCAATCCTGAAATAAAGCAGCATATAATAATTATTATCCTAAAGCAATACATGGTGCAGCAGCAGTGGACTCACATTCCCTGAAGATCCAAATAACTTAATTTTATCAATGGTCAAGTTCTCAAAATTATAATGGCAAGTACTACGGTGATACCAAAACCAAGAAGCGTCATTCTTCTATGAATAAGCTGCTCAGGTTCCAAAATACCAACCCAAAATATGTTCTTTGTTAAGTCTTTCAGAACACAGAGTAAGATGTGCTTTTAAGAAAGGCAAGAGCTGTTTGAGTTAGCTGTGACTCAGAAAGTCCAAGAAGTCTCATAAGCCTACAATGAAAGTTGCTGACTGGGCTTCATTGGTCATGTCTCTCTTTCAACTTATCTGGGTTGGGGACCAAACTGGGACCATTACATTGAGAGAGTCCTGCACTCTCAGACAAAAACATGCAGTAACCAGCTTTACCATATTTAATAAAACAACAAACTTTGTGCTGACCTTTGGCAAGCGTTCGGGGTCACCAGGGTGCCGGGGGATAACCTTCTGTAACCTTTGGAAACCATAGTCAATGGTGGGTTCGTTCAGAGCTGAAACAACAACAAACATCGTGATGTGACAAACGCATAGCAAGCAGGCTCCATTGCACTGTAACAATTGGCAACGCATTGCAAGACCGAGGAAGGATCACAGCAAAATCCCCTTTTACTGAAATCAGCACGGACTATGAAGTCTTGGTTCAAACGCTGTTTGAGGTTGGTTCTGAGGCTTTGGTTCAAACCACAATGCAAACCTTCCCACTTGAGCTTCTAAAACAAGGTTGCTGGAAAATTTGGGGATGTTGCATACATCTTCCAAATAGGAAGCAATTATTATCTCTGAAAGCCACCATGAAATTAATTGGATAAATACTTTGCACCCCATCTTTCATGTTGGTTTTTTTTCCTGCTTTGATATTATGAGAAAGGTCCTTTGTGATCGGAAGACAAAAGAAGTAACTATTAGGGCGTCTCTCTTCTTCCAGATTCTATTATACATTTAATATGCTCCATGTGCAATGATCACATATAATTTTGTTGTGAACTACAGGCACTTGTCTTGGCAGAGGCTTTACTCATTGACACTGACTTCAGCAGCCCAGCTCAGGCCTCAATCAGCACTAAACTGATCCTAAAGACTTAATGAATCAAAAAAAAAAAAAAAAAAAAAAAAATCTATGTTTTTAGTTCATCTTTCCCCAGTCCTTGTCTAATAAAATGGAGGAGAGAAATGGTAGAAGTGTAACACTTTAATCTTCATGAAAATGCTGGTCTGCCTGCACTAATCAAAGCTCTGATTGTGCCAAGCCTTTAAGCACATGCTTATCTGTAAGCACATACTTAAACCCATTTGCTTTCACCAAAGCAAATTTGAGCATATTATGTTTTTATATGATTGCCTATAATTACAGGGGACTGCACTGAATGACCTTCTAGCTATATTTCCAGTCATATGATCACTTTAAAACTCAGATGTTAGTGAGACTTCAACATGTGCTTAAAATTTCCTAAGTGCTTTGGTGAACTGGAACAACAGTCAAGCATTCTCAGGCATCTCTAAACAACAGCGCATCTTGACTTTCCCATGCCAATAGAGATGACGAAATTTTTCACAGCAGTTTGATTGCAATTTTTTTGAGTTAAATGAAAAAAAAAAAATTCCAATATTGATTTTTATATTTTCAGCCTTTTTTTTTTGGTGGACAGGAAATCTGATTTTTTTTTTCTTTTTTTTGTCACTTTAAAGTTTTTCTTATTTTGTTTTAGCTTATTAATAACAAAAAAATTATTTCTTGCACACAATCTGCTACTAAATTATGAATATATCTTGTACCTTTATGATGGTTTTGTTATGAGCTTTACTATGTGGGTAGAATGATGCCATCTGATTCTTGCAAAGAGATTTATCATC
Organism: Haliaeetus leucocephalus; assembly: GCF_000737465.1. Lineage (NCBI taxonomy): Eukaryota > Metazoa > Chordata > Aves > Accipitriformes > Accipitridae > Haliaeetus > Haliaeetus leucocephalus. The sequence continues at coordinate 9,563,278 of NW_010973092.1, forward strand.
AAACTATATCTTCCAGTCTCACTTGTCTAAGCACTCTCATGTAGCTCAATGATGCTTATCCCACAGCAAGTTACACAACTCCATCAGTCTGATCAACATGGCACAATTTGTCCATACTTCCACTTTTTAAGTGAAGAGAACATTTTTTTAATACTCCTAATGTTAAAGATCTTTAGCCAGACCACATTGTTGTCATGAAAGCAGTATCTAATCCCTGGCTTATTTTTAATTAATTGGTGTTCCATAAACAATCCCACAAAACAGTCCAGTTTTTAAAGAAACTGTTCCATTTAAATTACTATTTTCAAACCACATTTCCACAGCAGATGGTTCTACTGGCAACCAAAGGGTCAGATTTTTATATCCTCCTGGGCCTTCAGCACATCCCAACTCCGTAAGCTGGCCCAGCGATGCTACTGCAAATTGAGGCAGAAGGAAGGTGCTGTAGGGGAATCACACAGTCCAGCAGAATCTCAACATTTCTCTCGTATCACAAAGGAATCTTCTGAGCATATCCTGAAATTACTGTTACATTATTATCGTAACACCAAACTAGAAATCTTTCAGGATTTTACTTTCTGGGCTATTGTCAGAAGGTTTTTTTTGCCCCAGAGATCATGACATCCCTCTAGTCTCCTTGGTTTTTTTCATGCACTTCCCTTCATCAGGAATATCTAAATTTGATCTTTTATTTATATTCAGGTGATTGTATGGAAGGAGTGAGAATAAGGCTTTTCCCCTGCTTGTGCCCTTTTTGGTTTTTGGATGGTTGGGCCTTTTTTCCACGTTTCCTTTCACACCCTGGCCACATGCTGTCCACTCTGTTGTGTAGTTTTTCAGAAAATACAGTACCTGGGTTTGTAAACCCCCGGTTTCATTACCTTTGAGTTTCCTTACATGGCTTCTTGTCATGGACCCGTTTAGTTTAGACCTTCTTCAAATTTTACAATACATTAATTTACTGCTATTTATATTTATTATAAAAAATAGCTGTTCTCTGAGAAGATTAAAAAAACCCTACAGTTCTAATTTACATTTCTTTTGCAAATATGTTAGAAGATTTTAGCGTGGTTCTGTCAAATGTATTTCTTCTCTAATTCAGTCTAGTTTATGGCCATTTTCCCTTTACATCCTTTGGGAAAGTAGTTACTAAATTCTGCAATATTATAAATGGAGGCCAGTTCTGAAATCCCCCCAGAGATAGCAGTCATTTTCTCGTATCTTCCCACACATTCAACACATTTGAAATCCACAGAGTATTTCCTGTGAGTATTTTCTGAACTAAATGACCAAAAAAAATGTTAATTTTATGGTCCAATCTCACAAGGCATCAAGCATCCTCTGAGAGATACTGAAAACTTTCTGCTTCAAATAGCTTCAGCTTTACTTTAGTGGTGGGGAGAGGCTGCACACAGCAATTTGCAGGATTGGGTCCTAAAGTGTAGTTGTCAAATATCACTCATTAGTCTATAACCGTTCAACCCTTTCAGTCTTAGATAAAATGAAAAGAAGAAATCTTTAGCTGCCTGAACATCTAACCACAGATTGGATGGTATCAGCCCTCCATTCTTCAGTGCATTCAGAATCCAAGTCGAATGTAATTTGTCATATCTCAAAGAAAGAGCCCTGTTTAAATATTTAACCCCACCTTCAGTGTTACGGCCACACCAGTTCCTGTGTCAGTAGCTGCCAAAACTCCAAAGAAAAGGTGAAATTCTGATCTCCTAGCATTGTAGAAGAGCCAGTGCTCAGGCCACCATTAGTGGCAGCTAATGTACGAGGTCAGATACCAACTCCTTGCAAGGTTTTGCCTCTGTCCCCAGGGCGTGCGAGCTTGCTCTCTGCCTTTGAAGTCCATTCACAATAACGCATTTCCCAGTGCTCTAAATCAAAGAAAGTTGTCTTTTTCCATGATTGGGAAAAAAAAAATCAATAAGAAATACAAACTCTCTATTTGTGTTCTTGACATCCATACATTAAAAACAAGCTAACACATAGTGTACTTAAAATGCATTCCCATTACCCTAAATTTTAAAAGTACTATTGAAAGTACTACTAACTTTAAAAAACTGTACTAAATTCAAATAGGTCCCAAGGCTAATGGCAGCAATTTGTATACCAACCCAAACTGACTGGCCCACTTTTCAAAATACAGGTATGATAATCTTGTGGTTTTAAAAGGACATTTAAATTGAAAGACTGTGAATTTAGTACATAATTATACCAATAGAACCCTTTAACTTGTCAACTTGTAAATCTAAAAGGCTATCAATCATTTCTAAAGAGGAAATAAACCTTAAAATTCTTTGATTGACAGTGCTTACTTTTTATGTGAAAAAAAAAAGGAGTAAAGTGGCCAGAAATCCATTTACAAAAGTACATTGTTTTACATAGGTGAGTAAAAAGCCAATAATTACACCTCCAAAAGACATATAAATCAAAGTAAGTACTTTCCCCTCACTTACATATTTTAAGTTGCAGTAAACTTCAGGTAACTTTTTATTAAAATACTTTTCCAAATGCAAAGCTTATTGAAGCCATTAATAGAGTAGCATTTTCATTTAAGCTAATATAATCATTTTTGCAAATACAAGATTTAAGCCATTTTTCTCCTTCCAAACAATAAACTTTCAGCCTGTCTCTTGTGTGAATTAACTGAAATTACACCCAGGTGTGCAAAATCTGTCTATCTATCCTAGTGTATGAGTTAAGGCACAATATTTATTATTCTTACCATTTTATGAATTACTTCTTAAACCCTTGAGGAAGAACTTTCTTTCAAATTAGACTCTAACAGAATAAGCCATGAAGCTCTTTATGCAGCAAGTCTAAAGCCATAACTCATAAAATCTAAGGCTTTTAATCAAGAAAATGCACAATGTCTATGGAAATAAGGATGTGTACATTATATTCATCTTTACAAAGTCCAACATATTTTTCAACAGAAATGCTGCTTATGCCTCTCAGAAAAATGTTTCCACCATAAGTATAATTTCAAATTCTGTACAAATAATTTTAATAACTGCATGTAGATAATCCACCATCTTTAAAAGTCTCTTTCTCTTTTTTTTTTTAACTAGTCAGTGGAGGGCTTTTTTTAATATTTCACATAATGAATTCCTACTGTGTCAATAGAACTTTGGTCGTTAATTGAATGACTGTCTGATGTATCTGAAAGAGGAATTTGTTTCTCTGGCCACGCTGCCAACTTACAGCAGAATGATCGACACTTAATATCAGCAATTAAAAGGACCTGTTCAAATATCATATGGAATTCGTAGCTTGGGGTAGTGTAGGAGAACTCTTCACCAAGGAAAACTCATTCAGCAAATGCAGAGGGTAATTGAATTAGACACATTTTAACATTATTATTCAAAGAAAAATAAACACACGCTACATAGAAGCATTATGGAAATATTTCAGAACGTAAAACATATCCAGTTAATTTGTTTCCCATGCATTCATGGTTTCATTTATTCCTTTTATTTTGCAGCCTTTGTTTCTTTTTCATTCTGTTTGACCCAAAACCAATGAGAAAGCAGCACTTAGACCTATGAACTTCCCATATGCTTTTCCAGTGGAAAAGGCTGTAAGGAGAGGGAAGGGACTCTAAAGGGCTCAAATAACAACAAAAAAAGGCTGAAGGCTACAAACAAATTGGCCTCAGGTCCACAGGTCTGACTGTCCCTGTCCCAGATGAGAAACTTGGCCTTGATTGTTTTAAGTGAAACACCCAGGGAAAGGCTGCGCATGGCAATTAAATGTCCCACAGTGCTTGCTCTGGTGGCACGCCAGAGAGTTGCCGGTTTTCTTGGAAGGCGGAGGTATCAAGTTTGAAGAAGGTAAGAACGACCTGCAGAAGCACAGAGCTATAATGGCTTCAGATTATGTCCAGGAGGTTGTGGCTACAACAGTGGAATGGAAGAAGATTCTTTAGACTTTACCTTTGTCTCTTCACAAATCCATTATTTTTTTAAATTTGGCTCTACAACAAAATTAGACACCTAGTGACAAGTTCTGAACTATAATGTCAAAGGGATGGGGCTTTGGGGTCTACAATGCAGCTATTTTGAATTTTCTCCTGTCTGACAAGAGAAACTTCATCAAAACATAAATAGAAGTTGACTCTCTGGCCAAGACACACAAAGTTACCCATCTCAACACTTCATAGTCACAAAAGAGTATGAAGGAATCCATGCCAAAATGCTGGAGCACTGTCACAGCAGTGAAGGCCAGGTCAGGAACACATTTAACTTGTCTCTCGGTGCCCAGATTAAACCAGGGCAGAATATTTGAAGGCACAGAGAATGAGTATTTCGCATAAAATCAAGGGCAGCTAGGAAGGCAGACTCTTCGATGGGAGCCTTCCAATCTTAGCATCTCCAGAGGGATTTTATAGCTAAGGAATTCTTTTCTCCTGAACGTTTGGCCTCTTCCTCCACCAACTCAGATGCCCACCTCTATAAACAGCTCTCTTCCTTTTTAATCTGTACTTCTGTCTGTATTTCCACACAAGGAGATGGAAAGCAGGAGCTCCTTCCTCTTGTAGAGGCAAGATGCTGCCATGGAGCTGATCCAGGGTATTTGCCTTCACTAACAGCCTGTGGGTTCTGCCTCCAGGCTCTGGGTGATTTCTGCTCGAAGTCCCTGACTTTAACAAAATAAAACCTTGACTCTCGGAGATAGGGATAGGATAGGACAGGACACACCATATTAATATCAAACTCCAGGTGCCAAAATGCCTTGCTAAAGCCCTGCAGTAGAGCCATACTAACAATGGATGGTATTATAAAGCAACATCTTGACATGGCATGCTGTAAGCAAACCCTACCCAACAACTCTTATGCATAGTGGCCTCTTTATGCCTGCTCTACAAAGACAGCAAAAAAAAAAACCACACTTCAAAACCCCATCATCAAATGAAAAAAAGTCTGGTTTGCAAATCTCCCTGCAAAGACTATTCCTTTGCTAATTAAAGACCGTTAAATGAAAACATGCAAGCATTTGAGCTATTTGTTGTTGTTGTTGTGAATTTGGCTTGCTTTTTATAAAGTTTCCTTTCCACTGACTTTCCCTGGAGTGTTTATTCCCACAAGCAATGGAAAACGGAAGCGGGTGGGACAGCGAGAGGCTGCACAGAAAGGTTTGAGCTAGAAAGGCCCTTCCAGGGCTAACTCAGAATTTCCTTGCTTTTCTGATCTCAGTACTCCATCACTTAAACATACTTTTGTGCACTGAATTTCCATTTTTAAAATCAAACTGTGACATGATGTCATTTTTTTTAATTAGAAATAGAAAGAGATAGAAACATCTGAAATGTAATTCCTATATTGTATTGCCGTGTAATGCCCAAACAGACACCACGTGCATGTGCCAAGCAGTAAGAAAAATGCAGAGCTGAGTCAAATGATAAATCTAACACCTAGATCTCTTGAGTTTCCCTAGTGACTGCTCTTTACTTGAACTAAAGATGCAATAGGCCAGCGTTTGAGGCAGCTCCACTGTGTTCATCAATGTTATTACAAACATGATAGACAGCGTGATATTTTCTTCCTGATAACAATTTTTCTCCAGCAACTAAGAACCAGAGGAGTTATTCCCTTCCCACCTAGCCCAGTCTCCACAGCCAGTAGGGGTGCTGAAGATGCAAGGAATGCATGTCTTGAGCCCAAATTTTTTTATGAAAGTTAAGGAATGAAATTACTAGATCTGTCTAGCAAGAGTCATGTGGTAGTTTCTCCAAATACATTAACTCTGAATGTTCACCCTTAGCAACCTGCAATCTGGCTTGAAAAAAAAGTCAAACAATTTGTGAGCTTCGCAGTTTCTTCTTCCTCTGACTGTGCTGACCTCTTGGCTAATGGGGAAGATTTGGCCTTAAGGGAGTCTGAAACAGAGTCCAGTTTCAGGCACTGGAATTTAAACATACCGGTTTCAGAACAGGCTGCTAGAATTCACTGGGGATATGTATACAGAGGACCAGAAAGAAATTAATGCATGTTGGTTACTTTGTCTAGTCATCTAGGTTAATTGATGCATCTTTGGCAGTCATTATGAAAAGGGAAAGAACAGCATTTACATGTGAATATTTTCCTATTTGTCAGACACATTCTGGTAACAAACATGAGCATACAGCAAAAGATTTACTGAAAATGGCTAGCTCTCAATGGATTACCCCTTCATTTAAATAAATAAATACATGTGTACACATACACACAAGCACAAAAATGCATACAAGCCAAGATTTAAAATAATGGGTGCCGAAGATTAGCCATAAGGTCTATATTTAGGTCTACTTAAAAAGATTTGAAAAATAAAGACACTGCATTTATTTTTAAACTGTTGGCTCAGAAACAGATGCAGAGGTGTACCATACAGACTGTAGGAAATGCTAAAATGTCACCTCGTGTAACCTTTTCTTTCATTTTTTACTATGCATATTTTAAACGTTTTTCCTTTGCATGGACTCCTCAAATTCTACAACGTAGGTGCAGACACCTTTAAAATTTTCAAAGAGATAGTTTTGTGTAACATATAGGAAGTTGTTTCTTTTTGTCACCCTTCACAAATTCCTTTGGGGTAGACAGCATTGAAAGCCATTGTTGTAACATGTTGGTATGCAGAAATATTTTCTTTTGAATAATCCCTCTCTCTCACTCGCTTTTAACCCTTTTATTTCGCGTCTTCTTTTCAGATTATTAAAAAAAATATTACCAGGGGATGCATAAATGAAAAACTCAGTGTCCTGTCTGAATGCCAAAGCCATTCCTATCAGAAAGCATCTTAGACTAAATTCAGCTGTTTCCAAAAATTATAGACTTCTGATGTGCAAGTGCACTGTGGTCAGAGCAAAAAGAATGTTCAAGAGAGAAAACTGGAAAAACACCAGCTATCACATCCAAAATCTCTGCAAATGAGATTCATGGAGAAATACAAGTAGAGCTGAATCATAAAAATGAGATGAATTGTGCCTAGCTGTAATGAACATTATAGGTGTGATGTTCTTGGAAGGGACTGACCTCCTGTGAGGTTTAATTTAGGTCTTTAATTCTTCTCCATAACTAAGCTTGAATCCCTTGAGAAAACAATAGTTTCCAAACATCCTTATTTCTAAACATTAGCTTTGATTTGTCTACATGAAATTGCGACAAGGCTACTCACTCGAAAGCAAAAGGACCATTTTTGCTATACCCTCAATGATACAGCAAATTGTTTAAAATTAAAACAGTTGGGTTTGCTGTTTGCTAGTTTGTAACATTTAAATAGAAATGTATAATTTGAGAGCTCTCAGTAGTCTCTGATTTTAGCAGCAGTTATATCACCTGCTTCTATAATTGTTCAGGGGTTTTTTTGCAAAAATTTTGACAATAACTGTTACCAAGGGTAAAAAAAAAAATCATACCAGCCTGTCTGATAAACATGTTTCCCTGCCCTCACACCCCAGTGAGCACTGTGACACTATACTTTTATCATCTAGTGTGTGCTCAGAATGAGCTTAGAACAGCAATTGCCAGGAATAGGCAGGCGATAAACTGCATTGATTTAACACATCTTGTTTTCAATCATGCTCGGATTTTCTGAGCACGCATTTTTCCTGTACTCCAGCTTGTAGCTTTTATCTGACGAGCTGATCCCTTTTCACTGGAAAATGAAAAGGTCGCACAATAAGACACGGTTTACTGGAACTTGAGCACGCACCAGGGAAAGTATTTTAGATAAATACTGTCAGACATAGTGGAGCTGAATTTCAACAACACAATTGCTAAACAACAATACTTATTACTCTCTAGAACAAGCCTACAAGCAACTTATGGCTCACAGCAGGGGAGATCTCAGAGTTAGGCTCAATAGTTAAAGAAACCTTATTCAAGCCTGTTTAAAGATGCAGTATTGCTTTTGCCTTAGAAGGACCGACTAGCCATACCTCAGGACCAAACTCAATGCCTCCTCAGTTGCTTTCCTAGGTAATTTATAAATGATGGAAAACCACATCAATGACTTTTTTTTTTAATTTTTTTTGGCAGAAAGGCCATTGACTACGTGCTTGATTTAATTTAATCAAATGGGGTACTGGGTGGTGGTAAAAAGAAAATTATCCATATGTGAAAGTAATTTAGCTGAAACTAATTAATTAACCAAGGTGAGTTGCTGAGGAGGTCAGTAAACAAGCAAGGAGTAATATGGCATAACCCATCTACCAGTGGCCAAGGTACAGTAGGCTCCTAACAATAATTCTAACTTATTTTTCCCCTCCCTCTGAAGTGACTGCAATGATCCTGACCAATACAGTACTGGAAGCAAAATATTTTTACTTATTCCTACCAGAAGGGGCAAAGAAAAATTCCAAGTTATTCTTTACTGCACTGATTATACCCAAGAGAACATCTCACCAAGTGAACAGGGAACCTGACTTAATTTTCCTCTTCAGCCTAAGTGGACTAACACCCACTTCCCCACAAGGTCTGAGCTGCCAATCTGCAGCCAAGGAGGGCTAATTGGTTCACTCCAGCTGCAACTCCCTCTTGGCACCTCCTTCCCATGCTTTGTGCATATGCATGCACGTAAACAGAGTATGCATAAGGTCCTCACCTGCTTGCACGTCTTGTACTCAGTGCAGCACCTAAACCTAGCAAATCCACCTCGGGTTTTTTGCCTGGCAGGAGTCTTTTGAAACCAAGCTCAAAAGAGTGGGCTTCCCATCTACCTCACCCCTTCAGACTTTGGAAGAGACTCATCTTTGTCAGTGCTTCCCAGTCTGCTCCCCTCTTTCGGCAGCCTTTCTCAGGAGAGGCATCCTGTTTTTACAGACCCCAAACAGTTCCCAGGCTTCCCCCCTCATTTACAGCCGAAAAGCCAGCCCAGCCCCTTCGTTAATAACTTGGGACTGCAAGTGAGAAGGGTATGTTTAGTAGAGGGATTCCTTCCACACAGGCTATTTGCTCTAGCAGCAGCGGGTTCAGCCCCAAGGTATTATTCTGAACATGCCATACCTTGCTAGCTCACCTGGGCTCACTTGTGTAAGCATTCTTACGTGGCAAAAACATCACAAACGGGTGATGTCCGCAGGTAAAAGCAGTCCTTCCTACCTTTTCTCCCTGATATATTGTCATTCATCACTTTTGCTTACAGTTATATATGGTCTCTCAATCTCTGCAAATATAAGATGGGGGTAAGAAACTCCAGCCCTTGATCCAATCTGCACTTGTGGAGAAAGCGGCCGTGCTTCTCCAGGCAGCTGGTCACTAAGACACAGTGGCTCAGCTTAGCTGTAACAGTTAATGAGACACAGTGATACCACCTATTCCTTATGGAAGTTGCAATACAAAGGGAAGTCCCAAAACCAAAGTGTCATCCTCACAAACACCCTTCCTATTTGTCAGCAATGTCAGTGCAAAACTGGTGTGAAATATTTATGTTTTCCTTGCTTCTCCTGAATGTGTTTATTAGTCATTTAGGCCCAGCATAAACTCATCTTAAATTCACTTTGTCCAAGATCCTTAGCCAGTATAAAGCAGAACCATTCTGTCAATTTTTCTGAAACTATACTGATACTGGCTGGAAACTTTACTGGCTGGAGCTTAGTTTATATTTTGAGCGTATACATCAGATAGCCAAGCCTCCACCTCTAGTCAGATACATCCATCTTTCTCGGATGTTCTGCTCACATTGTAAGTCTTAAGGAAAGAATATGGTAAATATTATTTAAATTACGTTTTGAATTATAATTTTAAATAGGCAAGTCACAAGCAAAGTGATAGACGTCAAGAAAAGCATAAAGTAAAATCCAACTTTGCATGCAATGCCACTTTACATTCAGCCCCATGAGCCCGTCTGCAAGAGAACTCATACAAGCATCGATTTCTCCTTCTCACCTGGCAAGTTTTTTTGCTAGATGAGTAAGTTGAAAATCCGTGCTGCATTTTAGGGTTATCTCATGCAACACAGGCAGAATTCTGATATGTCTTCTTCATTAAGTGCTCATAATCCCAGAAATGAAAGTAACTCATTTCTTCCCAGGGTGCCTGTTAACTGAGAAACTCATCTTAATTGAATGCACAGATCAGTTAACCATCTTCAGATTTGCAAACCATTAGTGCCCCATTTGCACAGCAGCTCTGCTGGCAGGTCTGCTCCCACCACTGCGCTTCGGGGGGGATCTGAGGTTCAGCAAAGGAGGGGAGGTGCTGGAGGTGATGAGCAAGCACCGTCAAGGGCTTACGCTCCTGACAAAATGAGCGCTCTGGGGCCTAACAGGCCTTTGCTAAATTGTTGGCGCTAGATCACCTTGCAAGTCAATTACAGAGAAATCAACAAATACTGCAGCTCTGCCCCAAATATGAGTTAAGTAGCCTCCAAACATGCCTACAGAGAGATCACTAATCTGGAATCTGGAGCCTCACAGGCATAAGAGAAGAGGAAGTAAAAATAATTGCCTATATCGCTCCCTTCAGATCTTGCCTCTCTCCCACCATCACAGTTTACCATCTAGAATATACCTGGTAAACTAGTGAAGATGAGTATGGAAATTAAAATATCCGAGGTGCAACTGTTTGCCTATAAAGCTGATGCTTCGATAAGAAACTGTAAAAGGCCAGGAAGCGAGGAACCAGACTGAAACTCACTGTCCTGTTACAAAACACTTCTGATGTTTCATTTACAGCAGGAGTGAACCAACCTTTGGTTCTTCAGTGGTCACTGCTGAGTTTGGGACACGCAGCAAAGCATCTCTGCTGGTTGACGGCACCCCAAGGCAGTTACCACATCCCTGCACTCATCCACACTTGTCCAACTGACTAACAGTGTTCTGAGGTAGCTGAAACTTTTCTGCACTCAAGTAGGGCTCACCAAAATTAGCCATTTTCCTTTTAATAGGATTTAAAAAAATCTTTTAAGTGTTACTGGATTAATTTTTCCTAAACCATAAATATTATCATTTCCCTAATTCAAGGCAGAGGTAGAATAAACTGATTAAAGACTGCAAGATGATCAGAAAATAGAGCAGAAGATATAAAGTTACCATGGTGTCCTGGTTTTGGCTGGGATAGAGTTAATTTTCTTTCTAGTAGCTGGTATAGTGTTATGTTTTGGATTCAGTGTGAGAAGAATGTTGATAACACACTGATGTTTTCAGTTAGTATAAACACTACTTAGCAACAAGTCAAGGATTTTTCTTTCAGCTTCTCCTGCCCAGCCAGCAAGAAGGCTGGAGGGGCACAAGGAGTTGGGAGGGCACACAGCCAGGACAGCTGACCCCAACTGGCCAAAGGGGTGTTCCATACCGTGTGATGTCATGCCCAGTATATAAACTGGGGGGAGTTGGCCTGGGGTGGGGATCGCTGCTCGGGAACTAACTGGGCATCGGTCAGCGAGTGGTGAGCAATTGCATTGTGCATCTCTTGTTTTGTATATTCCAATCGTTTAATTATTATTGTCACTTTATTATTGTTGCTATTATCATTATTAGTTTCTTCCTCTCTGTTCTATTAAACTGTTCTTATCTCAACCCACCAGTTTTACCTTTTTCCTTCTGATTCTCTCCCCCATCCCACTGGGTGGGGGGTCAGTGAGTGAGCGGCTGCGTGGTGCTTAGTTGCTGGCTGGGGTTAAACCACGACAAGTGGATAACCAGAACTGATCACGCAGGTTTAAAATCATGCATTTGTGCTTGTTTATTTCCTAATTTTCTAGATATCACTGGCAGCCTATAGGAAAATTCAGAACCCAGCTCTGAAGTTATCAATAAAATACCTTCAGAGTAGCACGGTATTGCCTTTCTCTCTTGTATAGAACAAATACCTTCCTTCCATCCAATTCAAAACAAAACCCAAACCCCACTGTAATGGATTACATTATCCTGTACAAATTTGTTTCTAGTAGATTTCATGAGAACTGTTGTCATTATAAAAAATTGCCACCAAAATATATGTGTATCATATTAATATGCTTCCAAGTTCAATACCGACACAAACAGTATCATCAGGTGATAAAAACAAAGATGCTGCAAGTGTGACATGAAAAAAGAGTATTCGAATGTTAAAATCTAATTTAGCAATTTGCAAATTGCCAGTCTAAAAGGAGGAATTTACCATTAATCTTGCTAGAAGTGGCATATGTATTAGTAACTGATTTGTAGCTTTCCAGGCAGTAAGCAATAGATATAAATATACTTCTGGGTCCATCAGCAGTATGCAAGAATGCGTTTAAACAGACAAACTCACTAAGGCCCTGAGTGCGCAAAGTATTAAGCACCTGGCTGGCAGAGTTAATTAGTCTGTGCAGAGCAACGCACTGATGCCGCTGCTCTGCTCCAAAGCAGCTCCATCACAACCGGCCTGGGGCATCTCTGCTTTCTGCTCTGCTGTGCTATGTATACGCAACACGCGAATAAAGCTTTTTCTTCCTGCCCCATGATCCCCGTGCACGCCAAGGCATCATCTTGGTATCTAACTGCTTGCTGGAAGGACAACCTCAGCTCACCGGGGAGGACACAAGGACAGAGAGAGGAAGGACCAGCCTCCCCCACCATCTCTCAGCATCGCACACTTCAAAGAGGAGCTACTTGTCTTTTGGCCCGTAATGCATTTAGCTACTCTGCACAGCAGGCACAAAGGCTATAGCAGAAACTGGCTCCAGCAGGGAAGAATTTGCAAAAATGTCCAATGTCTTAGGCTTCAGAGACAATCACTTTGGTTTTGCACTGAAAAGACAGTGCTGATATCAGCCTGGCAGCCCTTGTATGTCTCTGGGCTGGCAATGCCTGTACCTGGGGGCAGGCAGGGGGGTACGGACCACACCTGAGAGGTCCCTCGAGAAAGGAGATTCCCACCAGTGGAGTTTACTCACATTGTTGGCATTGATTTTTACATTCTGTGTGGTCTCTTCCCTAACTGAGCGGATGATACACACTCAGTGGCAAAGGTAATTATTCAAAATAAATCTAAAGTTGTAGCTGATTGAGTAAAAAATGGACACTGACAAGGTATTGTGTCATATTAAATACTAATGTGCTTGCATAATTGATTGTCCTAAAAAATGTGCTCCTTTTACAACTTTACTTAACAAAGACCTAACAATCTTCTCTTAAATAAAGCCATATAAAAATATTATGTGTATCTACATGTCTGTGTATAAGTGGCTGTGTGGCTGAAAATGTGTTATCTGCATCTCCTAGCAGATATTTTTGCACATGCTTTGTATCTGTGTGTGCATAGGCTCAGAAAGGGGACAATCCTTCCTCTCACCTGTAGCAAGTGGTAGATTACTGCTGGAGAAGATACATCCTAGCTCATCATAGCCAAAGCCGGGAAAGACGCAGCAATGATATTTAAGTCTAGGACTTGCAAACTGATAGATGCTTTCTCCAAATAGCAAAGGGAAATGTAATGTCACTTTTTTCTTCCAGACTTTTCTTGTTGCACAAAACAAAAGCGAATGAGCAAAAGAGGCAAAAAATTCTCACAGGATTCTCCTGCTCTACTCAAGATGACCCAGACATGTCATTCTCTTTCGTTCCCTTTCCTTCTGCAAGTTGCCCACACCAGCAGCATGACAGACCCCCCTTCAAAAACTACTATTTCAGTAGTTTATCACAAGTATAAAATAAAACGTGTACTGAAACATATATAAAAGGAAACTAAATACATCATCTCCTAAGCACCTCGAACAAAACTAGAAAAAAATACTATTTGTTCAACATTCAAATATTCAGAAATTAAAAACTATTGGAAAGGGAGAGATGGGACTAATCCAGCTCTGGTTTAAAGTTTGTTATGCTGTGAAATACCATATTATTCCGAAGGCAGCAGACATCTTACTTCAGCTAATCGTGTATGATGGACACTGACCCACCGAATTTTGGTGTAAGTATCAGATGGCAGAATTCAGTTTCAAGTACTCTTGAAAAAGTACTCAGGGTTGATTTTTATTACATGTAACTGCTAAGCATGCAAATCATTATTTATTATTGGTTAGGCTCTTCAATCCTACTGGATTAAAGAACACATTACATGATTTGGTCAGAATTTTTTTTTAAGCATTAAAAGCTCTGTATTTCAATCAGATTATGGCTGTGGGGCCCTCAAGTTTCAGGGTATTTCCCCAGCAATGAAGATGTATTTCCAAGAGCAAGAAAGAAGTAACCCTCTTTGCCGGGTACCTATGCAGTGGTTTTTTTGCCTTAGTATAAGAGCTCTTTCCACGACATTTGGCATCATACATTGCCGGTAATTTATAGCAGTCCTGCATTATATCTCCATTTTAAAGCTCAGGAACAAACAGCCACGAAGCCATAAAATTTAGGTACTTATGCCTATTTAAAAATCCCAGCAGGCACCGATATGAACTTTCAGGACTCTAAATATAATTAAAATTCTGACTGTAAGTAACAGAATCAAAATCACACAAGAAGTCTGAGACTAAAAATTAGGCTTTCTGCATTTGGATGACAAGCTACTTCTCACCAGTACTGTGGATCTGCAGTTTGCAGTGTCGGGTAGGTGGTCATCAGGTGATATCGAGATCCTGCTAGCTTTCAAGTCTTAGCTGACTAAATATGTGAACAATCACAAGTGACAAGATTCAAAATTCGTTACTCTGTGCTGTGATGGGCAAGGGTAAAAGAATCGCCTGTTGGGCACAATTTTTCAGTAGTAAACTGCATAGGGAAGGAGCTGTGAGGCAAAGATTACCTCCTGTTCCAAAGCAAATAAAGTTTCCTAACTTCTCCTTAAGGCACTAATGAGTAAAAATGAGTATCTGTCCAACACTGTACTATTGCCTTCAAGTAGAATTTATTCTATTTGAAGTTTTTTAATGTATTTGCACTCTTAACTTATTCCCAGCCATTATGAAATCTTTTGGAGACATGTAACACCCCAGAAAAAATGACATTTAGTGACTGTCATTAATTTCCCATTAAAATAACAGAATCTACAAAGGAAAGATCAGTATTTTTCAACCTGTGGTGTACAAGCCTCCAGGACCCCAGAAGTCCTGCAACTGTTTCTTGGTGGTCCGTGAAAGGGAACTGAGAGACGCAAGTCTATTGTCAGCAGGCGTAAAGTCACTGCACAACTCATTGTTCAAGGGTTTGCATTTGTACTGGAAAATATTTAGGTGTCCACAACCCTGAAAAATGTTGAAAAGACACCGCGATAGATGGTTTGTTGGCACAAGCTCTCCTCCCACTGGAAGATTTGCTACATACATTGAGGCACCAGCTTGGAAGACTGTGGATATTTTCTGCTGAATGGGGCCCTTGGAGAGGAAATATTTGATTTACTGCAGAGTTCTCATTTCCCTGAATTGCAAATAAAGTGTAATTTGATTAAATGTAAATGAATCCTACAATACTTTTGGTGGCTTGTCTGAAACAATTGATTGTAATGGGCATCCATCATTTGGCTTGATTTTAATTCAGAGACAAAAAAGGCAAAATGAGAAAACTAAAGCAAGTGCCACTAACATTCTAGAGCTGGAGCAGTCGAGATTTCTGGCACTGGACTGTCATTTCCATTGTTCTCGGAGAGCAAGCAATGCAGTAGAGGGGAAACGCAACAGCAAAAGAAAAAGAATAATGTGAAACACATACATAGAAATAGATCTAGAGGAAAATTAAGCTTTTTCACAACAAATTCCATTAAATCAGCTTAAAGAGCACAATTCGTTAAATTTATTTTAACACTGATATTCTAAAATAAATGAGTAAGGAAGATAAATGTTGTTCTGTGTTTCTCAGTTAGAAGAAAAGCTTTGTTTTTATAGATCACCCAATTCCTTTTTCACCAAGATAATTTCCAAGTGCATAATACTGGTTTCAGCAGTTCTTGTGGTCTGAAATAATAAAAGAGAAGTGAAATTTTTGATAATGACACAAGCTTGATAAACTTTTGGTGTCACTTTCTTTAAATGTGGAACTACTCCAACCACAGAGATAATTATAGATGACCAGATTGTAACTGCTTTATTGCTTCTTTTTCCTCATAAATTTTAATTTTGGGAAGTTAAGTGAAAAATGTGGTTTCAATTTCCTACAAATTGCACACGATTTGGTTTTAACAAGAAAATAGAAAGAGATGGTACGTTCTTTGGAGTGAATTACGGAGAGGAGTTTGTTTCTTTGTCTTTCAGCATCATCAGAATAACAAAGTACAAAATGCAAAAAAGATGACTGCGAAAAAAAAGCAACTATACAATGTACTAAGAAAAGCACCAAGTAATTCTTTATCTAAATAAGCTCTGAGCAATTTAACAAGATTGCTCTAGCATTTTTTCCCCTGTTTTACTGGACTAGAGCTTAAAAGAAATCAAGCTGCATACATGTGTTACAGGAAATCTTCTAATAAGAAAATGCTGTGTACATAACCATCTTGCTCTTTCAGAAGGTACCAGTAATTGTCAAAGTGCCGTGCAAAGCAGCCCTATTCAGACCATATTAAAAAGGCTTGGATAAATACTTACATGGAACTAACAAAACAAGAGTAGAAATGAAAGCCAATAGAAGACAGAGCCAATATTTATTTTGCCCAAGAGGTACGTGGGACTCAAATCAGTGTGTGGCTTTACCTACTGTACCCATACCTATAATTACAAGACACATATTAGGATCTTAAATCATATTAAAGGCTACCCAGCTTTCCTTCAGCAACAATGGTCCAACAGAGGTTTTAGAGGAGATGGAAAATGCCCTGCAGTAAGTAAGAGCAGCATAAAGCAAACCTTAAGAAGGGATCCTGCCAGTGCTGCCCACAGAGAAGTGAGTGGGCTTAGCTCAGGGTGTACCGGGAGACAACCCAAGTCCAACCAAGCCTATCGGTCAGCAGGGCTATGAAATGGGACAGTGGAGATCAAAATACAAGATGGAAAGTCCACTAAACGCTTGTAGTCAGGCAGCCAGGACTTACTGTAAGGACTGTAGGTATCATAATTCTTAGAATAATCCCATGAAACTTTGCAACGGTTGACAATTAAGATTCCTAATTTAATAGAGCAGTTAAGTAACCTACAGAGTTTCCTTGACTTTCACCAAGTTCTTTAGCTGCTTCTAAGCAAGGATGTTCTTGAAACTTAAAGGGTACCAACTTACATTGTTTTTAATGAAAATAAAAGTGAAAATTAACTAGTAATGTATGTAAATACGGAGCCTTTATCAGTTTTCTTTAGAATGTTTAGAAGTGTGCAGAGCTTCTGAAAAGAACTAGTAAATAAATGAGAGACACATTTTTAATTAATTTTAGTGCAAAATAAGTTTGTATTATGAGAGCATATGTGAAAAAATCAATTTCCCTGAAAAAAATTCTGGCACTGTAAGTAGTACTTTGGAAAAAAAACCCCAAAGCTTCCCTAAAAACTCAAATTACCAAATTTGTGAAATCTAGAGGGATAAAAGTTATTAGGGAATTACTGCACAAATTTGAGAAAATATCTGTGATGAATTTCATGCAGCTTTAGACTTTATTACACAAATCCCTAGGAAATTTTTTTTTGTAAGAAAACTTTCATTGGCCAATAACAGTGTAAGTCTCAAACTGTTTTCTAAAAAAACACGTGTGCGAACTGATGAAACTGCTTAACTGCTCTATTGACACCCCATGCTATAGTCGTTTCCTGTGTTAGCCATAACACACATTTTTTGTCTATCCTATGACTGTAATCACCAAAGCCAGAAAAAACCCACAACTGTTGCCAGTGCCTTAAAAGGATGCTACACCACAAACACCTTGACCCGCAAGAAAATAATTCTTTCGGTGAACAGAAAGGCACGGTCCTACCTCTTTGCAGAGGCAAGAGTATGTCTTCAGACTGCAATTGTTCCTTCCTGACTGTAGATGCAAAGAGTGCAAGAGAAGAGGGTTTTCTTCACCCCACGTGTCCCCGCAGAGTCAGAACGCACACCTCAGTCATTTATCATCATGCCATCTCAACCTGCCAGCTTGACAATGATTTTTCCCCCGGGGTTTCTAAACTAGGAATGTTATTTAGGTTACGAAAACAATTGCACGTTTTCTGCTTCCCGAGCCAGCGTAGACCTGCAAGCATGCAAATGAAAGGAATCTTAAACCTCCCAGGGCTGTGGCCGCAGCACGCTCCTCAGTCTTCCTCGCCCAGGGAAAACACGCTCCGATGGAGGGAGAACTTGTGCCTGGGAAAGCAGGGCACGGGGAGATGCTACGGCCATGGCAACCTGTGCTCACTTCGGTACCGCCGGTTCACGAGTCTTACTGCAGGGCCTTGCAGTTTACAAAAAGCAATTTTCTTTGGCCTCTGCATTGGCCATAGATTATTTTCTTCCTTTCATTTTTCTTCCCTTCCCCCAATGCCTTGATCAGAAGTGTCTGGTTCGCTCTCCCCCCTCTGGCACTGTATGGATTAAAGGGGGAAAAAGGACAAACCTTGCAAGCCCAACAATGCTGAGGATCCAGTGCAAATCCTGCAGATCAATGCTAGCCGAAATTTGCAGGAGGCCTGATCTGTTCAGAACTTGCTCGTCTGGTCTGACTCATATTTCTAGATAATGATCACGGGGGATGCAGTAAGTTTGCAGGCAGGTATAAAGCAGCTTCCTCACAGAGCAGGATGCACGTTTGTCTTCGGAAGCGCTAAAATGTTGCCCTGTTACAGGAGTTCCCTATTTTTTACCTCGCACAATTTCTTGCTTCTTAATTATTTTTTTTTAACATAGGTAAATCTTATCTGTGCTCATTATAAAATTCTCGCTGCTAAATTATTTATGCCAAACAATCAAGTGTGATACCTTTGCAGATGTCAGCAGATAAACAGAAATGCAATGTAGCATGATGGAGTTTAATGCTGTGGAAATGTCGGGGCGCTTATTTTAAAATTCCACTGACCTTTGCTGTCCTTTTTTCAATGTTTGCTTATTGCCACAGTAAGGAAACACTGCAATAAGATTAGGAATTTTTATATGTGGATCCTGAAAGTCAATATTTAAGGGAAGCATGTTTCCTCAATTACACCATTTCTGATTATGTGCCATTAAAAGAGACAGCACAGAGGTACCATTTATACGGCACACAGGCGATACATGTCATATAGCGAAGAGAGCAAGAGCAACAAAACTCAAGCAAAGCCAAACTACCGGATTGTCATAAGAGGAGCACGGGAGCACAATGTCTGCGTGTGGTTACAGCGGGATACGGTGACATTAAGATATTACAGGTTTGTGGTTATTTTGGGGGTTCCTCTCTTTCCCTGCTGGCAGTCCAGGCTCTGTGGGACCTGTGTAACAAGGCAATAGTGTCTGTGAAATAATGAGCAGGGGAATGCAGTGCTGTTCTTCCATTGCAACGTTAGGTGCGATGTTGCACACTAAAGCACCGGATCAATACTTCCAGCAGCAAGCCGTTCAATACACCTGAATTATTGCTTCATTTTTCTTCTTATTATAGATGAGTTGTGTTATTATTTTCCCCAAATCGATATTTTACAACCTTTTTTATCCGTTTCTCCATAAATTTTGTGATTACTTTAAACTGGGAATTCCGGTACACTAAATAAGATGCAGTATCTAGGAGGTAGTGAATGTACCAACACGATTTTTTACTCAAGACACTGCTTAAAGGCAGATCCTAATCAATAGCTAAGTAGGAAAATTTTTACGTACGAAAGTTGGAAGCAGCACCACTGTTACAAAATCAAAATTCACGTTCCTAGAAAATATTAGCTACAGAAGAAGACTATTTTAGAAGTATGGGGAAAGAGAGGTCTGATGGGCACTTTGCGTGGGAAATTTAATTCCAAACAAATATGCTTTTTACTTCCCCTCAGCTAAAGGGCAACCATAATTCACTGAAATTGTTTCTTACAAAGCAGATAATCCTGTGCACCTTAGAGTGATTTAATTAGCTTCCGTAGCTGTCTCCTGCTAAGTGTTTAAAGCATCTGCAAATCAAATCATGTTAACTCATCTGCTGCACCACTTTCTTTGTTCTATGCATAGGACCTTCCTAATAGCATTAATAGAAGCATGAGTTTCCCTGGAGAGGGGAGTAGCAAAGTGAGTTAATTACATAGTTATTGTAAAATTGTGTACATTATTCCACAGAACATGCTGGGTAAGTATTAAGGTGCTACACAGAAAATAATGACAATTTTGGGTGATCCCAAGGACTGCAATGTTGTAATTCGAAAGGATAACGCAGATTCCCACTGAAGTCGGAGGAATTCTGCTGACTTCCTGCATGCAGTCTGCCTGGCCCGGCTGCTCACGGACTGCAGTGCAGGATCCTGGCCATTCCCTACACATTGGCTACAATTTCTAGCCTCATATTTACTGCAGAATTACAAGATCGAACAGCAGGAGGTACAGTAATCTCCATTCAACATTTTTATAACACTTTAAAAATGTTAAAAGGAAAACCAGAAAAATCCCTGGGATTTTCTACCTGAAATTGTATAGATTTCTGCTCATATCCATTTGGTCTGACTGGGCATAACATCACAGACTTCTCAAAGAGCAAGTCCAGCAGCTTCTTTGGATCTGGGCAGCGGTACTACAGCGGGGCAAATAACTCATGACAAACCATTCCCTCTCAGTAGCTGTCCAAAGAGATCTTTTTCTCCAATTAACTTGTTAGCTGCAAGTTTTTGACAAATAATTTTTCTGGTTACCCTTACCCTTATAGATAGGTCGTTAAAGAGTGGATCGTTACAAATTTTTGGTTTAATTTCTCTATTTATAGCATATGTTCAGAGAGGGCATCACCTCACCTGTATAAGTGTTTGCTGGTTTTGAGTCATGTTTCCTAACAACAAACAGTAAGTTTTGCATCCTTTTGTTCAGGCAAAGACATATACGCTATGGAAAGTTCACTTTCCATAGTATGCTCTGAGTTTTTCTTAAAATGGACTGTCTCAGCTAACTCACTTGTTCAAACATTCACAGGGAGCAAAACACTACAGGGAAACTGAAGGAAATTCATTGCCAAAAAACAAATGAATATTCATGGTCCACAGAAATACCCTTATTTCCCAGCTCTAATCAGCATGAACATCTGTGAAAAAAAGTCTAATGGGGGAAATTGGAGAGGGGAGGGGGTCATTTCCATCCTTTCCCTTAGGCCCCAATTTAAAGAAGGTTCATTTGTCTTTTTAACAGAACTTGCAAGCGATGCAAGGATGAACAGTTTTGGTGAAGAAACGATGTGCAGACTGGCCTTGTCTTTGGGAAATCTGAACTAAATTCTTCATTCCAGAACAAAAGATACCTAGTGCAGATTCTTGTTCCTGTCCCTGACCTGCCAGACCCATGTACTGCCCTGAGAGCCCCTCTATCAATAACAGAGCTTGAGCTGACAAAAACACCCAGGGAAGATACAATCTAAGGCAAATTGGCGAGGCATGTTTCACTCTCTTCCTTTTAAATAAATGACATGCACATTTCAATGCAAGATTTAAGGGAACCAAAAAGTACTTCAAAATTTAAAACGTCTAGAGAAAATATTATTGTTTTTCAGTATGATAGCCACTCGAAGACCTATTTTTAGGAACAACAGCATAACAACTATTTCTAGTAGCTGTGCACAACATGCACGTGAACTTTGGGGAGAATTCTTTTTGGAGTGGTGAAACTAGTCAGAGATCTACATTTGGAAAAATATTTCCCTTGCAGAAGTAACCTTTCAACATGAATTCATGGTTACTTCTGGCAGTAAAATCTTGCCTTTCATTTTTACAAATACAGGCTTCCTGCTAGAACTGCCTGAGCATACAAACTGTGTATTTTTGTTTGATGAGTTGTAGTCTTCTAAGGAAAGTAACCCACCAAAAGCTAGGAATAGGATATAAGTTAGGAGGAAAAAAAACCAAAACAAAAAACCAACAACAACCAAAAAAAACAACCAAAACCAGGACAATATGCACATGTATTTCAGAAACTATCATGGGATTGTAACACTTGGGGCAATAGTTACTTTCCTACACAGCATCTAGCATGTGGGGCCACTGTGGGTGTAATGCTTCTCACCCAGCTTCAGCCATTCAAGCGCATATTTGAGCACTTGTTTAGAGCCCATCTGCAGACAGAGGACAGAGAGAAGAGTTTCCTGATGGTGATTCACCCACTTCTAAGATGATGTCTGAGACAGTCAAGGGGGTATCATGCCCCAGAGCTCCAAAGAGAGGGTCACTAGGGCTCACCATATGCAGACAAGGTAAAAGGACTTCATCATGTTGAAAAGGGATAAAAGCCTACCATGGAAGATGCTGCAGGACTAAAAAGTGACAGCAAGTTTCACAAATATTCATAGACATCACAGGTTTTGCTCTGTAATTTCCACAGATTTGAAATGGAGAGTTTGGTGCCACTTTCTGTTGTAACAGACATGTATTTTTGCTCGAAGACTGCTACATCTTAATTTCCATGTGCATTTTCTGTCCCATGGGGACTTAAAAAAACACCATTCTTAGTTGATTGTGTGGGGTTTCTCTCTCTGTTTTGTTTTGGCATTTGGGTTTGTTTTGGTTTTTTTTAAATTAACCCTCTGTCTGCTGGGAATGAGGTTTCCTCTTGTTAACCACCAATGCTGACACCTGGTGCTATGCAAGAGCAGTTCAAGTCCACAACTCTTCATGCGAAGAGGTTAACCACAATTTATGCCAACAGGAAAAGGACAAAAAAAAAATCACATTTGGGAGGGGAGGGAAAGGAGAGGAGAGAAATTAAAGAATACACTGAAAGATGAAATAACAGTGGGTATGGCCATGCAAATACCTTAGGGCAAACTGTGCAAGACTGTAGGTCTTTAAGGCTAACTGTCCAAATCCAGGCTCTTTATTGTGATACTGAATGGATGGTTCACACTTATCTCCCCAAGGTGTAAACTGCCATGAACTATCTGGTACTTGGTAGTCTAAGTTCAGCGGGGGTATGAAAGAAGTTCATGCAGAATAGCTGACATGCTGCAAAACCACAGTCTAATTTACATCATGCTAACATGTTTGTGTATTAGTACATTAAATAACTTCTGTCCTACCTTGTGGAATAAAAGATCTGCATAAGGTTGGCTTGGCAGAATTAAGTAATGATGGTTTTATACTTCTGTAATTAACCGCAGAGATCACAACAGACCATTGGCAAGATCCAATGGCAAAATACCTTTCAGTGAAGGTTATAGAGTATACAGACCTCAAACAACTGGGCGTGAGATTTTTATTTTGGGGTGGGGGGGAGGAGAGTGAAGTTGGAGGAACTTTTTTTTAAAAAAGCAGTAGTATTAACACCACAATGTTCTTCCTTAGCAACATCAGCAACTGGGTGGCCACAGAGATCTGCCAGAAGGTCCTACGGAAGTTTGTTGAGATTGTTGAAACTTTTGTGCAGATTGAATCTTCAAGAAATTCTACTTTCCCTAAGACATTAATCAGCCATTATCATGAAATAAATGTGGACTATTGCCAAATGTCTCAGATCATTTAAAACGCCACCATCACAATTCCCTTCCTTTCCGAGTTGTTTGTTTTTCCCTCTGTTGGCTCCTGTGGTGCCAGCAGTACAGCATCTCTCCAGCCTACAAGGGCATGTCTGCACTGCAGACTGCAATATGTTACATGCAGAAATACTCAAACTGACTTTAAATAAAGTAACAATGGACACTACAACCTGCACCAGGAGGCAATGCTGCAGCCTCTTGGGCAAGCCCGAGAAGCTGCCAAGATTGACCCTAGTCATACTGGGACTAAACTGTTTCCAGCATCTCTATCCAGACGCAACGGCAGACCACATCACTTATGCACTTGATATCTTCATAACTAAGCAGAAAAGCCTCTGTGAGTTCTTGCAAGATAGCAGAAAAGTACAAAGAACTTCACACTCCATGCAATAAATTGCTCTTGCATCCACTGAGATGAAAGGCTGCAAGTACAAGATTTTCCTTTTATCTATATATTAACAAAAAAGCTTGAATCTGTAGACATGGGCTATATCGGGGCACGTCTACTCTGTAGCCATTGCTGTCAGCAAGCTTTAACCAGGCTAGATAAGCATTACTGGCTGTGTAGAGGTGCTAGTACAAGCGCAAAGCAAGCGGGGCTGCTCAAGTCCTGCCTCTGGGGAACGATGGCTCCACACCACACTGCTGGTCTGAGCCAGCCACACAGCGTTTCCTTGTGTAACAAAATGCCTAAGCAAAATGAACCCTCACTAACAAGCACCTCAAAGGTTTAAGCACATCTTAAGGAGGCTATTTTGCAGGTAGTGCTGTGCAAGAGCATGCCTCAGGCGGCCGTGCACTAAATTCACGTTCTGACTTCCTCGCCAGAGCCAGCGTGCTGTGCGCACGGGCACCTCTGACAGCCTAGCCCACAGCTTGGCCATTTTTCAACAACACACAGTAAATCCTGCACGCGGTTCCAGGCAGAAATCAAAACCTGCTGCACCCTATGAGAAGCACAGGAAGGATGAGTTAGGTACATATATACCTGCAAGGCAGCCAGAATTCCCAGCTAACTGTCTATGAAATACTGCAGTGGCAACAAGTAGCTGAGGAGTCTGCTTTCTGGACCAGTAAAAAGATAGTGCCTTGTCCCTCTTCTCAGGGCACAGGATCAAAATGCATTAAGGTAAGCAGTACAGCCACTGCTGCTACTATAAATGTCCATTCCTGTGGTATTTGTCTAATCTGAATACCCACACGTTAAGAAACAAGGCAGTGAAGCCCCCTGTAGAAACAGAGGGCAATTCAGGCTTTTTAGAAATTCATCTCAGCTCTCTGTTTTATTGGCCATTTTTTTAAAAGAGGGAATAATATCTTATCAACTGACATGAGCTAAAAGGAGAATAAAAAAAGATTAACAATTTCAGTCTGGAATAAGAGAGTTTTGAAGCAAAGGCATGAAAATTTAAAGGGTTTGGGGTGGGGATAAAGAAAAGAATTTACAAGGCTTATTTTGTGAACCCCGAGGGTTAATTTATCATGGAGTAAGTCTGGAACTTGAAAAGCAAAAAATGGTTTATTGGCTTTGAAGGTCAGATAACTATGTTATATCATATTCAATAGGTTAAGGTTCCAAGGGTCTACAGGGTTGCATGACAATTGCAGGAATCCTTATAAAGTCTAGTTTATACCTTTATCGTTAATAGCTTTCTAATCCTTTACCACAAATTTATAGTTTAGAAATGGCAACACATCTTAAAGATTAAAGGTATGTGACAAACAGTTCATGTCCTTTAATAATCAAATCACATAGCTTGGATTGGGGCTTATCAGGCTTTTTCCTACTCTATGGTTTCATAGGTAGAGAATACTTTATATCCCTATTACATGAATGATGAATGGGACCATTGGTTATGGGCTGTTATTTGCTTGGCTGTAGTCAATATGTTTTCTTTGGACAGGGACTTCAGTGATTTATTTCTCTTTTGGCCTTATCACTTATTAACTCAGGGCAGACAGAAACAGCCAAGGTTGTGAATAAGGACTAGTGCCCATTTAGACTTCTAATATCAGAGAAAATATTCTTTTTAATGATCCAGCTACCCTTTGCTGCGTAGACTCTGATTGCACTTCCCTCTAACTAGAAAATAAAGGTCATATTTCTTGGGAAGTGTATACATAAAATATGCAAAATAATATGTTTCCTTCACAGCCAGCTTTATTCTGATGGTTGCTGTAATTGCTTTCATTTTGCAGCTGTCCTACAGGTACACTGCACACTTTTAGTGATTGTTTTTTGCAGTGTGTTATGGTGCTGCCAGTGTTTAAGAGATACCAAAGATACGAGGATTCTGTGTTCCTATTAGCATACAAAAGGGATTTTCCAGTCTACCTCCACCACCTCCTCACTCTCTGGTAAGACCTTTTTCCCTGCAATCAATTTGGATTTCTCCCAGCTTCCTTTCCTGAATTTCTGCAATGCTAACCAACAACCCTAATATTCCTAATAGTCAACCCTGATAACTGTCCATACTTCACCCCACTAAGCACATCCTAACAAACTTCAAAACAAACACTTTTGGAACAACATTAACCCCCAAGCCCATCACCAAATAATAAAGACTGAAGTTATTTCATCTAGGAAAACTTGTTCCAGAACAATTGCAATCGTTTGCCCCCCCCAAAAAAGTTTCCAGAGAGGCCAGGCAGACCAGGTTTTAACAGTGACTCAGCAGAGCAACTAAGTTAATGGACTGGAACTTAGAAAGGGCCAGATTCAAGCTTAAACTCAAATAGAGATTTCCTGAGGGCAACTTTCCTTTGCAAGGGCAGGTAACACCCAAGACCACATCACTGATGTGGGTGCTTGGAGGGAAAGACTGCGCCAATCCCTCCCTTGTTTCCCCATCTGTATTTTACCTGCAAGCATCCCAGACCCAGCAGCGGTGCCATGAGGACCCAGTTCTTCAGTGACTATGGCAAACTCCTATGGTAGCAGAGAGCCACGCGTACAGCTTAACTTCTTCAGCCCAACACACCACCCCAAAGACAGGTCCATCTCTGAGCTCCACACACCACCTGATGCCTCCGGTGTGTCCCCATGGCGAGGTCCAGTTGGGAATGAACGCTTGGCACAATGAGATGAAGGGGGAACCCAGTGAACTCTGCATTAGGACATTTTTCAGATAGCTGTTATGAGGGTTTTTTTGCTTGTTTCCAGAGCCATTAATTAAATTGACCAGTAAAAGACTACATTTACAAAGGATTTCATTTCATTCTTCCTTACTTGATTGTGCTATACTTAGGATTTATCATCTCTCCTCTGTCCTCTGCAGAGTCTGTCTGAGATCAGGAACAGACTTTATATTGAGTGTCCAAAGCATAGGGTATCCTGCAGCGCAGGGCTCTCCTGCTTTTAAGAACAGACACCAGCTCTTACTTTAAACTTTATACATTTCTTTGTATGGAGGGATTTTGTTCCATTCTTCTGTAGCACTCCGTGACTATTTAACTTTGAGACATCTGATACTTTTTATTCTACCACTGCTATTAATATTTACTAGTAAAAGGCAGATAAAAACTGCTGTTAAAAACAAATGGCATTCATTTGCTAGCTACCAGATCTCATAGCTGGTCACTCTTCTGGAGAAGTGATGTGCTCTATATTTCATTTCAGATTAATGATCGTCATATCTTTGAGGGTGAAGAATTTTATAAACACATCAGGATAAAACCCAAGAAAGCATCAGAGATGCTGGCTTTTTTATTTTATTTTTATTGTTCTGTTGATGGTGGCCTTCTCTCCTGATTTATACTAATCAGCTATTTAGGTGCTCATGATTTAATAATAAACACACATGAATGAGGCATTGTAAAACTAATGAGGTTGTGTATTACTAATGTTGAGAATAACTGCCACTAGGTTTTAACATTTCTCAGGAACTAACAGATACACAGCTATGGCCAAGGTTAGCTGGTGTAAGGGTCAAACTCTGGCCCACAGGGATAAAGAAAGGCTCCAGTGGGGCTACAGGAACCTCTTGACAGCCAGTCTGTCTCTTATCATCACTTCTTTTTTCTTCTTTTTTTTTTTTTTTTTTAAGTCTACAAACTCCAGAACTCTCCATTCTGAAAACTGATTGCTTCATTGATTATGTATCTTTTGAACTTTGCATGGTTATTGGTGCCTTCTTGAAAGCAGAAAATTTTCCTAGCAAAGGAATCACTGAAGTTTACCAGGCTGGAAACTTTAGGGACTGGAGATCACCTTCTAAGTAGTTCCAGTTCTGACCAGATCTGTATACATGACTTAAAGCTCTGCATCTAGGGCCATGGACTGAAATTTTAAATGGTGACGGGTAGTTTTCGGACTCTTACTCTTGGAGGTATTTGACTTAAGAAATGAAAAAAAGAATGATTCTCAGAAGACAACTACCCCTGTGCTTCTGTAAATTAAACCATTTAAAGATAAAAACTTAAAAATGAAGCCACCTAAAATCAAGGCTTTTGAAAATGTTACCCAAATCATCTGTGATGTGCAAGGCTCTTCCTGTTTGTACTCAGATTCAAATGGTTTTGGAAGTAAATAAAGGGTGAAATGAGGATGGAGCGGGGATTTTTCCACATGAGGCTATTTCTTCTTTGTAGCAACTAGGGGAGTGAAAAGTGCTCTGAGAAGCCCTATGACATTTCAGAGAAAGAGGCGGTTTCCCAGAAATTCTGTGAATATCCTGACCTTCACAGTGCTAGCATTTCTACATCACTCTACGCACAATGGCCCAAAAGCATAACGCAAACACTGGTCAGTCTCGGCAGTGCTCCACTCTGACCCACTCGGCCTTCGTCACAATAATCCTGGAGGATCAGCGCTCAGCATCTGGGTTATTCACGCTGCACAGCCAGCCCCGTCCGTCCACACTGACCCTACATCCACCCGTCCCTGGTAGTAGCATTTCTAGAGACATACCACCTCCCATAGCATATAATAAACCCCAAATGAACTGGGGGGGACTTGCCTGTTTCTCTAGGTACCCCGACAGCACACAAATGGTTTAGCCTGCAGCCTCCCTGCAAGATTAATGCAAATGCAAATGGTCCCTAAATTCCAACCTGTATCCAACCACGTAACCAATTTTCCAAAAAAGGAACAGTATTTGGGGTACTGCTCAGCCAAGAATCTGAATTAACCCCATGTGGTATACATAACCTGAGTGACAAAGCTAGATACTTCTGGCCCCAGGTAGTCCTTTGCTCTAGCTTGGGAACAAAAGCACAAAACCTTAAACTAAGCAGGTGGCAGAAGACACAGCATAATGCATTTTTATGGACCTTCCATATGTCCTTCCCAATATGCAGTGAGATAAATTCTCCTTTCACTTACATCAATGCAGTCCCACTCAAATCTCACAGTTTAGTACCATAGCAAAATTCATCTGTGAAAATCATGCTGTCCATGATGCACCCATTTTTTTAAATTGAAACAAAACAAAACCTCAAAGTCTGTCCGGGTATCACAAATTTTTGCCAATTCTCATCCCTTATTTAACTCAACTATATATGCCCTGAGTCACCCTTGCAAACAACCTATGGACTTGTATCCCTAATGGCTTCTTCCTTCATCTCAGTTTCTCCAGTCCTACAATAACGGTAGTGATACACATCTGACTCCTAAGTTGTGACATGAAGCTTAATTCATTCAGTGCTCTTCAATACCAGAGGAGACTTACAGGTGAAAGGTGCCACAGGGAAATACTGACCAGCACGTTTGGGTATTTCTGGGTGCAATATGGACTTTGAATACTGTTCCAAAATGAACACACATACAAGATGTGTTCAGACTTCTGTATTTCTAATAACCTTCTCTCAGGAATGTCAAAGCTTAAAATTTAAGAAATAATTGCTCTATAAGTGCATGCTAATGGCTTGCTTTGCAGATGGAAAATAAAAAACTTATGTTTTCTTGTAAGCACGGGATTGACACTGGTTTATTTCTTTCAAAAATACTTACAAAAGCCAGGATTTCTCTGTATGTATGTGACCTTGATTCCTAGATGGCACATGGACTACTTAGAGATCATGTTACTAAGTTATTTGCAGTTAAAGGGGAAAAAAAGGCTAAAATTAATGGGTCACTGGGTATTTTCTTCTGAGAACTTAAGTACTTAACAGTAAGAAAAAAACAGTTTACAGCCAGGTGGCTTGAGGGGATATTTTGTTGAACACTGATTAAAAATAATTTCTTCTAAATGAGACCTGACCACAAAATGGGACCATTAACGAGCAGGGACATTCTCACCAGAAAGGAAACTACGCTTGATCAACTCCTGCACCGCCCACAAACCCCAGGTCTTTTTCTCTCTCTCTCTCACACACTCTCTCTTCCCCCCCCCCCCCCCCCTTTTTTCTCCTCTCTCCTTTTCTTGTTCTTAATAGCAGGGTAAATAAGCAGCAAGTGATGCTGAAATGTTTTCGGCCAAAAACAGAGGCCAAAATCCTCTGAGAAAACATTTGGCCTCTGTGGTTTTGTAATATGTTCCAGAACACTGAGTTCACTGAAGAACATTGTGAAAAAATCCCATCGGCTGGAGTGATGCTGGGGAATGTTACTGTATCCCAACTTCCAATTGGTCCATTTCCTGCAGGCCTTGTTAAAAAAAAAAAAAAAAGAAAAGAAAAAAAATAGTGCTATGTGGGAGTTAAAACAAGTTCTCATGGGAAAAATGAATGGCAAGAAATTCTAGCTTTAAAAGAAACAGCTAATCTGCTAGTTTGATTGTTCTTCAAAACTTACAATGAACCAATAATCCTAATTAAAAACACTTGGCCTAGTTCTCTAAAGCATCATAGCTTTTTCTATGCTTCGTTTGTACACACCATAGACTATTAGTTTTTTTCTAGTGCTCACTAACAAAGTGCTGACTTTGTTGGGATGGCTGAGCTAATTTCGTGAACTCAGTGTGAAACCTTAGCTAAACAAAATTGTGGTAATTTTCCTTAATTTGTAAAAGTGATTGGAGTGCAAACAAAATTTTCCTCTTGGGTCAATCCTATAATTTTCAATTAACTAAAACTAATCGGCAGGCGTGTACTGAACCTGCATTTTGTTTAAAGGGCTGGAAGGCACTTCTGAAGGTCAGGATGCATTAATTGTTTTTATTTTAGTTTCATTTAGTCCTTTTTAAAAAAGCCACATTTAAGTTCAGGCTGCCTTTAAAAGGAAAATGCAAATTGTGTGAGGTACAATTTCAGTCACAATAGCTTTTCTGTATCTCCCGTAACTCCATAAAAGCTGCATAAGTAAGAGAATTGTCCACGGATTGGTTCACCTTTGATTTTATCATTGTTGTTTAGTATTTCATAACTTTCCTTTATTGAATAAAAAATAATGTGTTTTAAACACTAACCTGAAAATGCATATATGGAAACACTCTCCCTACTGGGACACTTTATTTCCGCATTCAGCCATCTGCTTCTGGGCAGACAGGCTAAACTGCCACCCTCCTTTTTACTGGAAAAGCTAATTAATGATGATCTGAAAAGCAAAACCAAAATGGGTCCAAGCCATTTTTACATTTAAATTGCAAAACAAAGTCCTCAAAAATGTCTTCGTGAAGTCGAGGGGGGCAGATTTCCTCCCTTTCTTCTCCTTCTGCATGCATACTTGCCATTTCACCAGCCCAAGATGCAGCCACCCCAGTGGCTTGACAACAAGCAGGACAAGCACAACTTACTGTGAGTGAGAAAGTGAGAAGGGAAAGGATTCCTGGTCAAAGCGCCCAAAGCTCTGACTGACACTTTCATGTGGTATACACTGGAAATTTGCACCAGCTGGCAGTTTGACCCTTTGCTTTTTCTTTTGTTCCAACACATTCAAACCCTAAACAACTTTTTTGATATGGTGCATTATTGTCCAATATATAAGTTTCCCACACATTGTTGAAATCATAATGCTCACAACAAATACACACAGCCTCCACAAGTGCCTGCTGCTCAGCCAGCAAGGTGATACATGAACACTTTAAGACCCAGTTTAAAGAAACCCAGTGCATAATCCCAACTTGGGGAGAGGGTTTTTGAAAAAGACGACAAAGCTTTATAAGGCACCTTTGTTCAACTTGTTCAGTGTTAAGAAAAATCAAATGAGAGCTTTGCTACCCAACTGGAACACAGAAGTCTCTCCTCTGTCTCGAGCCCCTGTGTGTACATTCACCGTTGGAGCAATATATGCGCCCAGTGTAATTAAGAATGCCTCATAGCCACAAGTATTTATGATATATCTTATGCTTAAAGTTTTGGGGGAAATCAAGAATGGGGAAAAGAATTGTACTGGATTGTGCTGAACCACAGTTCCGGCAAACAGTTACAGAAGTAGTCCTCTCTGCATATGTTGAACAACAAGCGCATAAAAGGGCAAGCACATCAAAACCTGGACCAAGCCATTAATTCTTGTAGCATGCATACCTTGCAAGGAATCAATGACACACATTCTTTTTAAAAAGTTAGGCTGCTATTTGATTCATTTCCCAGGCCATTCTCATCACTGCTGAGAGTGGTTTAACATTGCCAGCACCTGCAATGTCCTAGCGTGGTTTTTTGTTAATAATTCTTCAGTCCAAACCACTCAACTTAGTGCTCTCAGTGTGGGATGCCACCCCAAAACACATTGCAAGTCACTATGTCTACAGCTTCGGCTGGGGTGAAAGCTATTTAGCCCCCCTGGAAGTCAGAGACAAGTACGTTACGGTGAGATGGGCAGGCAAACAGGCTGCTGCTTTGAACACTTGCAACACTTGCAGGACAACATGAGATGGAGATACTTAGCAAGACACTTCTTGGAAGGTAGGTTCCCAATTGCACTAGTATGTCTGGCTCTTTATGCTTGCACTCTTCCTCTGTTTGTTTAAGCACTGGAGTATCTGTTTCTCTCCTTCCTCCCCACTCCTGGGTAAGAGATGTCCCATTGCGAGGACAAACAATCAAACAAAAATCCCACACTGGTATGTTTTCAGAGTCATCTCTACGGTCATCCATTTCTGAAATCCAACCTTAAATTGGTACCTTCAATGATGTGCTCAGCCAAAATAATAAAATGCAGTACAGCTTTTAACAACGAAAGCAGAAGCCCTAGCAAGTGTGATATATTGCCTGCCCTATTTCTCCACGTTATATCTAGTTCTAAAGCATCCTTACCTGTGTAAATGAATCTTCCAGGCGTTCCCTTGCAAAACTGCTTAGACTTGTAGGACAATGTGACTTCTACAACCCCTGGGATATGTCGGGGAGGCGTCTGTACGCGGATAGCGTGAGGAGTAATCAGCTAGAGGAAAACATTGAGAAGGGAGAAGAAAGGGAAAAAAGCACTGTTAGATGCTGAACACTTCTTTAGTAACACTTTCCTCTCAGATCACAGTAAACAAGCTTTGAAACATGTAATTAACTTGTCAATGTTTGAATACAATCTTGATGTAACCCACACAAAAGCCAGTGACTACAATATTTACAAGCATTCTCCCTCTCAGCCGTAACAACATTATTTCTGTTTTCATACATGGCAGGCACTTGCTTGCTAGTACAAGCATGAGCCCTGGTTTAATGCAATAACTTTAGCTTACAGCAGCACGATGCCTATGTTTGCTGAGGTGAACACTGGGGTCATGACAGTGTCCAACAAATCTGATTGATAAATGATACTCAGTTACATGTGTGAACACAGCACAGCGCAAGCCCAGGCTGAGATTCGCTGCACAGCACAAGCCCAGGCAGGCTTTTAAATGCGCTGGTCCCCAGCTGACATCTGTACGCTGCAAAAGCACCATGTACTGCTGTTTTAATTTTCTATTCATTTTGTGGAGGTATGACTGATTACTGCAGAAATGCAAAGTTTGGCTTCTGAAGGATGCCAGATCTTTCCTTGCACATGAGCAGAGCACTCAAAAGAGATATACCAGATATAACCATCTAACCATCGCTTCCAGTCTGCCTTCACTGCAATGACCGACACACATCTGAGAGTGCTCCTGCAGATGTGGATTTGCACAGTAATAAGTAGACAAACTTAACTTTCTTGCTAATGGGGCTGGGGATCTTTACACAAAAGATTGGGGTGGGTCAGTGCTGCGCTTTCCAGGGTCTAGACCATTTTTGCTCTTTCAGGGTTCTGGACTGGATTTAAAACATAGTCCCCGAAATTAATATTAGAGCCATCTAGGAGTTCACTAATTTATGGCAGGTTAACTTAAATCTCTGTTGCACTCAGAAACAACAGCATTGTCCTCCCCATCACTGAAACATCCTCTTCTCACTCATTATGCTCCCTCAGACAAGAAGAGTAAAAAGAGGTACATAGAAAAGGTGACGTGATTGTGTCCAGCAACCAAGATACAGCTCTGGCACGTGGATAATCCTTCTCCAACTGACCGTGGCACACTAACACACTTCTGGAGAGGCAAACAAGACCAAGACCATAACCAGCTTTGACAGTGAGCAAAGCCATGGGCACCCTACACAGACAGTGAACTGCTCTGTGCTGTTGGTTGAATCGTGTCCTGGATTAGGGAATACATTTCAATAGGGGGTTTGCTTTTTTTTTAATAAAAAGCTGATTTTATTCTTATTTTTACTAGGAACCAAATATTTCAAAATGTATTAAGGCCCTACCAAAAAATCAGACTTTTAACCAGTTCTTTGTTTAGGGCACAGGACTAAAAAAGCACAGAAGGAGAGTAATGTCTGTCTGAGAGCCATCTGTGTTACTGAGGGAAATGGCATACACAGTAGGAAGTTCTCCATATTTACAATAAGAAAATTAAAATTAAGTCAAGTTGAAGATTAAAACCAAAACTACCAGCATCAAATGCTTCAAAAGTTATTCAGATCCACAGAAGTCGTAAGTCGTATGTCATTTTAGAAATGATCATGTAGGAATTGATGCCTTATTGTTTGTAAGCTCCAAAGAATATGTTTTCAGGTTCTGCTTTGAAATCATGTGATTTAGAAACTTACTTATTTTTAAAAGAAACCTGCCTTTTTTCTGAATTACTCTATCAACTGGGTTAAAAAAAAACCACCAAAACCCAAACCAAAACAAAACCCCAAACTTCCAAGGATTGCTTTTACTTAAATTGAGTTGTTTTACAATTGGGCTGACCAAAGCCAACTAGGCCAATTCTCTACATGCCCTCAACAGTCAGCGGAGGCAGAAAGCACTGCCAAATAGCAATTTATTTCCAGTGCTTTAGACACCTCTCATGTTGGGATGAGCTGCTCTCTGGAAACATCTACCTTTCTCCAATGAGTCGAGATGACAAGTTTAGACTAGATGCTAAACTGTAGACAGCCAAACATAGCTGAGATAAATCCCATCCTCAAGTGGTTCTAGTTAACCGGGTGAACTGGCAAGATGAGAGAAGTTTCCTAACATTTTTAGGGGGAAAATATTTGTAAAAATAGCCAAGGATTTTAATAGTAAAGGTTAACATGTTAGTCTTACTACGTCAGCGTGTGCCTTGCACCCCTCACCCCCATTCTGGCATGAGCTATACAGGCAGCTTCTGGTTGTATCTTTGAATTTCCCAGCATTTACTGGTCTGTCACCACTTTAATGTTCTTTAAACATAATTTGTGGCATTTTCCAATACTCATCTTCCCTGGTTCCCAA
Source organism: Haliaeetus leucocephalus (assembly GCF_000737465.1). Taxonomy (NCBI): domain Eukaryota; kingdom Metazoa; phylum Chordata; class Aves; order Accipitriformes; family Accipitridae; genus Haliaeetus; species Haliaeetus leucocephalus. The sequence goes on from NW_010973092.1 coordinate 9,598,324, forward strand.
GAAATGTCTGACCTATTTATGGTCCATTGTTACAGAGAGCTGGGGAGAGTTAAGCAAGTTTCCTGGTTTGTTCTCCACAAACAGTTTGGTTTTCCTTTGTGCTCTGAAGTAAATAAGTTTAACTGTGTTTAAAACCACAAATATACAATAATGTCGCCCACACATTCCCCAAGGGTGAACATTATGTCTGAAGTCCTATGGTTTAGGATACTCAGGATATATTTTACTCCTCTCTTCTCTAGAACTAAAGCTTGGGAGGTATACCAGGAGAATACACGTGCCTTTTCCTTTTGCTTTTTCTCCTGAGCTAGAGAGACCGTTGTTGTGGGTCAGCCTTCGGATCTCATGCACACAGAAAGGAACTGGCTAGCTCAGTTACATACCAGTAGTCCCCTATATTGCTGTCATATCAAGAAATTGTCTTTAAGGGACAAACAATGTCACCGCACTCCCAAACCTGCCCTCTGAACCTCACCTTTGGTCTCAAATTCTGATCCCCTAGTACTGCCAGGATCTGCATTATGGACTGGCACCAGCTTTCTAAATTGCCCTAATTCCGTTTTGCAAGCCGAATGACCCGATGGATGCTGCACAAGTCAGGGTACTCCAGGCCCACCCGCGGCAAGAGCAAATCTGCCCCTGACTTCAATAACTCCAGGATTACAGGATGTTTTCCTGTCTACACTGTCAACCTGTGGCCTGACCTTGGGAATCCACTCCACCTTTTCCTAGCGTATTTTCTCCTCTCACACTGACATGGCCTGTACCTTCTTCAAGGCACAGTCTGTCTCATACTTGCACATAAGGCATCTGGAAAAGGAGAGCTATTAGCATCAAGGGCTATTAAAAGTAAAGACACTACTTGTGGAAGCCTCTGAGCCCCAAACTGAAGACTGGTGGAGTGTTCTGGGGAAGCATCACTACATGCTCACAGTGTTTTTATAGGCATCTGTCATTGCCCCGCACCAAACACAAGATACTGAGCTAGACAGACCTCCACGGCTGACCCCATATGGCCATTTCTATGTTCTAATCTCAGGTGGGAACTCTTGGTGCATTACCATAACAACCGTAGCAATGACATGCCAAGAACTAGAATTTGTGCATATGAGTTACGTACATTTCTGAACGCACACTTTAAATGTAAATCTCAAGCAAGGCATTAACCTGTGATTTGGAGATGAAGCCACCAGCCAAAATCCCAGACCCAGTTTCCTCTTCCATTCCAGCATTTGGCTAATTGAGATCTGGAGCTGGACTAGTAACTGGATGTTTTCTCCCAAGGGATTTTCAAGTGAATTGGTCTGATACTTGGCAACTGCACTAGCTGTTTGATATAAACTCTTACATGTCAGTTGGGACATGCTGTGGATTGCATTAAAACCTGAGTTAGAGACCTTCAGAATGGAGGGAGGTGCGTGTCCTTCAAAATCCAAAACACATTTGGGTTGAGTGTGTACAACAAGCCTCTTTCTGTGGTTTGCTAATATATTCTAGACATTCTTGTGTGATACAGCATCATTTCACACTCTTCAGAGTGCCAGGTTACTTTCTTTTTTTTAAAGTGACATTTTATAAGGAGATGTCATTAATCTGAGTCACTAGTTTATTTTTGCATGCTTGAGCTCTGGTTTGTGGTTAGGGAAATGGTGACAATCAGTCATAAATTTAACTTGGACTCTGTATGAAGAGGACCCTTAGGACAGGAATGAAGAAAAATCCTACCAGCTGAAGGTAATGACAGCTTTCAGTGAGAACAGGAGCCTTAAGACACCTATATTTTTAAAAATGACCAGTGTCTTTGTATGCCTCAATTCTGGGCATCCAAATGCTGCTTAATAAGCCTTGGCTTTCAAAAAGAAGGTGCCTACTCATTTTTTAAAAATGAGTCAGTCCTCCAAAATAAGCACCGAAAAACAGAGACTTCCAAAATCAATAATAAACATGAAAAGCAAAATAAAAAACTGTGTCACAGAATTTGATTCAGCAGCATTAAAAAAAACCCAAAAAACAAAAACCAAAACAAAAAAGCTAAATCAAAAAATCATCCTCTGTTTTTGTGGTGTACAAAGGTAAAAGAACTGATATTTCAGTGCTTCATCTTTTCTTAATATAAAAGAAAAAGAAGTTGTTTCCAGCTGACTCTGTACAGCTGGAGGAATGTTCTTGGCAGGAAAATGTTTGAAGAAATAGTTCTTTTTAAGCAAATATTGTGGAATATTTATAAGAAACTAATTTTGTCCTCACAATCGTGTATTTGCCCTGAAACTTGACTCTCAGAGTTTCAGCCCCCCAATAAGAGAGAGAAACAAAAGAGGATTTTTATCAGCAGCCCAGATTTTGAATACTTGCAACAACACACAGACAGAGAACGCTGGGTAAAAACCTGTAAATAACAACTCCGTCTGTTTGTGGACGGGACAAACAGAAAGGCAGAGTCTATCTGGCAAACAGACTATTTGCTGGGAGTTGTCTCTCCAGATTCAGCATGTGCACACGCTATACCAATGCCATTTGTTTGTCGGTTATGAAAGTTCCTTGAAAAAAAAGGCATTAGATGGTCCATTTTGCTGTATTCTAAAAATATCAAGGGCTTTTAAAGTCATTTTTATAAAGTAATATGGGAGTTAAGGATTAATTGAACCTACTGGCTTAGGGTATCTGCATTTCTGCAGAAAATTAATGTGACAAATTAAGTTTTTATTTAGTTCTCCCTGGCTGAGAAAGGTTGTAATTATGTTAGAGTGTTTACAGCTAAAATATATGTTTAAATAATAAATATGTGTTTCAGAAACCATTTTAAACCTCCTTTTTTAACACAGTCAACTCCATTTCAAGCATATAAATATTTCAATTACAAAACTTGAATACATGTAAAATAAATTAAAAATATATTATTTACTTTTCAAATTATTTATAACATATGTTGCTTGACAGCAACAAATTCACCCTTAAAATGAACAAATTTTATTTTTGGCTTTTAACTTTGCTTCTGAACCATGGTAGGATTTATATTTTAAATATCCATGCATCTCAGGTACTTACATGGATTTTGCCATAATAAAATCTGAGTAATATAGGACCTTTACGATAATTATCTTCACAGCACCTCTCCAAAGAAGGTGACTAATCTTATTACTATGTTAGAGAAAGGGAATTGAACTTTAAGCAGATTATGTGATTTGCCCAAGGTCCCATGCAAAGTCTGTGGCAAAATGATGCTTAATTTAAATATTAGACTTCACGACCCAAACCACCTGCAATTGCAACTGAAAGTGAAGCTAGAAAAATCCATGTGAAAATGCTCTGCAAGACTCCCTCTTTTTCTTTAGCTTCCACCTATCTAGTTTTGTTTTGGATTTTCTACAGCTCAGTTAAAATCATGTTTTCTTTGGATCCATGAAGCAACAAGATGAACTTGAAAATTCTTCTTTAATTCAATGGCAACATAACCTGGCCAGGTTTGCTCAAAACTGGGCCTGACTGGCAACTCAGGGTGAACCTGCTCCAGGTTTGAAGATCGACAGTTCAATTCTACACTCTATTAAAGTAAAACAAAAATATTCTTCCTGGGTACTGAAAATGCACTAGACATTTTTAGAAATGGGAAGGCAAATGAAAGAACTTATTTTGTACTTCATATGCGGCTAGTACGTATAATTTGAATTATTTATAGATCACTATTATTTAGGGATCACTCAGACAGTTCACGCGTTTCTACACTTGTTTATCATGTCTGTCTGCTTCTTTTAGAAATCATTTCTTTTCCCCTGTAGGATTTTCTATTCCTCTCAGAGGTTATGCAACTGAGAAGCAATTCTGTAAGGGAGAGTCAGTGAAACAGTCTTCAGTCAAAGCCAACTTGCAGCCCGTTATAGCATTCACAACAAACAGACTGACTTTGGTCTGGACCCCCTCTAACATTATTCATTTTATGACAAGGCCTTGCAACCACCAGCAACAATGTTTTGACCAGCACTCACTCTCCTGAGATTAGAAATTGCCAATTAATGGCTTCCACTAATAAATAGAATCAAGCTTTATAATGAAAGATCCAATTCTGCACTACCAAAATCAGAGCACTTTCCTCCCAGCCTCTTCACCTTTCCCTGTTAAATGTCTGTAGCCATAATGGCTTCAATCCTAACACACAAAGTGCTTACACCGGACCCAGGGGGCACTTTCATGATCACATAAGGGCTTCAGAATAGGGCTTATTTAATATATCTCCTTTTCTGGAATGCCCTTTCATCCACACTTGTCCTCAAGTGGAAGGATGAGAGAGAGGGAGAGAGAATAGTGGAGCCCATGAAGGACATTAGAGGATACTCTTCACATGGAAAAAATGCTGCCATATGTGCAATGGAATCAGTAGGGGGAATGTGCTGGATATGAATTAAGCTATAATGTTGATTTAATATTTATAGGATATAAGGCAAAACATCAGAAGATCCTTACCACACTGGGTAAGCATTGTATAGCTATTTCAGAGATGCTGGGTTGTCTGTTAGCGTGTACATTTCAGCATTAAAGTAATGAAAATAACAATTTTTTATAAAACCTCCAAAATGCTTTTGAAAAGTCATAAAAGCAAAATGTAAACCTCTCTTTGGAGCCGCCTTCCCGTGCCAGTGAAGCCAGTGGGAGCTCTGCCCCGACTTCTATAGCCCTGCGCACTGGAAGTGGCCATTCGGGTGATGCTGCCTGGGTTTTAACTTTCCACGGACTTTTGGGGAATATGTGCCAGGAGGATTTAAGAAACTGGGAGGAACAGCAAGAGCAAAAAATGGATAAGAAGCAAAAAAAGGGTTACTGTGAAACTACAGAGGCCCTCGCTAGGTATGACGAGTCTGTATTTTCCACTGTGGGTACAATACTGTGTATGTGGTTGCTATCATGCAGATGGTACTTACACCAAGCGCCTCCACTTTAAGGATAGGCTATTCAGAGGCACTGAATTTCTGCAATCTCCACCTCACTGAGCTGCAGCTACAAGCAGCCCATTTCCCTGGAAAACAGGATCACCTAAACGTCTGTTTCCTGTGGGCCCTTAGCTATTGTAGTGCTAAATGCAGAATTATTCACACAGGCATTTATCCATCCCTTTTCTTGGAATAAAAGGCACTGAGCTAAATTCTGGGCCAGTGAGCGGAGATGCAAATCCCCTGGCTACAATGGATTTCTGCCACAGGTAAATTTGACTAATTATTTTCATAAAACTGAATGAGGAAAGGATTCTCATCTCAACATTTGTTGCTGATTTAGCATGTGGCATAGAAAAAGGACAGACTAGCTATAAGCTAGACAAAGCTATTAGACATTACCGTTCAGACAACACCTACCTCACTCCAAACCAGCATGGTGCCGAATATGACCTGTAACCCATCAAAGAAATTGTCTCCTATGATGATGACAGTGGCACCTCCTGTAGTCCATCCTTCACTTGGACTGATGGCTTTGATACATGGTGTAGCTGCTTTTCAACACACATGAAAAAGAGAAGTATTCTGCTGTTAGAACCAGATTTTAATGATAGAAGACTTGAGAAAAATAAAATAAAAGGAGCTTTCATTTCCCCCCTTACTAACACAAAGATTTCAGCAATCACTGTCTTTCTAGTACATGTGCATGACCTCAACCTATATCTTTGGAAGCATTTTTTCTCAATTAATTTCTGTTTGGTTTTGTTATCTGCATTAAAAAAATTAACTTTTTTAAGCCTGCTTGAACAAAAAAATCACAGCATGATGGGCAGAGACCAATTGGAAATCAGAATAAAATCTTTATTCTATATGAAACGTGCAATACCTGAGTTAATAAAACAATCTCCAGTGAGCTTGCTTTATGATCCATCATAACCTAAATTCATCAAGGAAACTCCTACAAATATTGTGGAAAATATTGGCTAAATAAAAAAGGGTGTAACCTCAGCATTTCTTTAATTATTCTGCAATCAGATCCAGGTTGTTCTAGTATTAAGCCACCCTGCCCTGCTTAATGCTTTGGCTACTACAAAAAAAAAAAACCAAACCCCAAGCCTACAACCCTGTCATGTAGTCATTCCAGTTACATTGCATCTACCGGATAATTCAGAAGTGTGTACAATGCATTCTGCCATATTCGTAGAGTCTGTCACCGCTTTCACTAGCCACTTTCTTGGCATCATATGTACTAAAGTGCCTCCTGAGAGGATGTCGAAAACTCAAGCACTGCTCAAAGTAGTAAGCTCAAATCTTGGTGTAAGATCTTCTGGTTTAAGACTATCTAAGCAGAAGCATGCTCAACATATATATTGGTGGGAGAGGGCAATATAAACATCCACATACTGATTCTCCTTCTCTGCAGTACTGGCGTACATCAGAATTTAACTGTGCTGAAGCAACAGGAATAACATTACTGTAAAAATAACCTGAATAAGACAAAAAGCCTTAGGTGACTCTCAGCTGTGGAGTCTGAGGGTGGTCATATAGGTTGATGAAAAGAAGCAACTCCATCCCAAATGCCACCAACTTCTCCTTGCTAACACAGCATGAGGTGAAAATATGACACCATACCGTTAGATAACATTTTAAGTAAAGTGGGTACCTCAACAATTTCATTAGCCGTGAAAAACAGATTCCTTAAGGAGGAGCAAAACTCCACCAATCAACCTCAATGTTGAAAAGAAAGATTCCTTCCTTTAGATATGAATCTGGTCCTCAGCAGAGAGAAGAGGCTGGCTCCACTGAAAACACATGAAGGGCTGCTATTGCCCACACTGATTCTGCAATGTCAATCACCAGGACTTCATTAGCTGCATATATATATCTGTATGTATATGTATCTGCATATATAGCTCTTCTTTCAGGGTTGCTGGCATTTGCCTCTGAATTGCTACTTGGTTGAAAGGCTGGCTGAGCTGTTAATTTGGTCTGTAACTTTGAGTATTTGATGAGGCATTCAAGGGAGAGCCCTCAGGCACTTCATCAGGTCAGGATCTACTAGGAAGATTGGGGTGTGAAAGCCTGCCACATGTTAGCACCATGCAGGACAACACTCTTGCACCCGTGAATTCTTTAATGTGGCTGTATAGTGGCACAGCCCCTGCCCTACATTCTTCTAATTGTAAGAACAGTAAATTAATTCATTCACAGAAGCCTACTTTAAAATGCTCCAGACTAAGTGCTAAAGAGGCCCTGTGCCTCTTTATCTAGTGAAGTTCTGGTGGGTTGGAGCTAATTGCAAGAGTGGTGAGGCTGGTAAGAAGCTCCTTCCTCCCAGCCCCTGGGCAGGGCAAGCTGGTGTGGAGCTGGGAAGCGGGAGGGAGCTGGGAAGGGAGCTGGGAAGGGAGCTGGGAAGGGAGCTGGGAAGGGAGCTGTTGAGTCACCCTTAGCAATGAGTGTTTCTGTGGGCACTGCTACAGACTCGCACCACCAGTGATGGAACACATGCATGGGGAGCAAACAGACCCTGTCCCTACCTACAAAAGGTTGTAAGTGTCAGGCACAAACTTTTCCACTACTTAAGCTGATGGGGATGCCAGCTCCAGTGAAAAACACAAACACACACAGGCAGAAAAAAATCATTACCCTACTCCAAACTTGGCAGAGCACAGCCGTTAACTTTTACATGAGCTAACAAAAGAAACATCCTAACATTACCGTCACGAAAATGTAGCGCACACACAGAAGTAACTTCAGTATGTTTAATTTGGATTCAAGTTACTTGCATAAAACTGCATAAAAACCATTGCAAAGTCCAAAACCAAATGCTTTCCTTTCAGCTGAGCTCACAGCAATGGATTTACAGGGAAAGCAGCTTTTCAAAATGCCATCTAGCCCTTTCACGGAATTGAACTTTTTCATAAATAAAAATTAAAATCACTTCCAAATTACACCCTTTCCAGTATTTCCAGTTGATTGTGGACATCCCCTCCCCCCCCAATAAAACTCAAAGATAATCAGTTTCCCATGTGTCAGAGAATGAGCTACTTTTCTTAAAGACTACAAGCAACATTTTTTTCCTAAATACCAGTGAATAAAAACTGTTTGAGACCATAAGCCATTAACAGAAAACATATGCAGGCTTCAAAATTATAGATTCAATTCATCTTTAAAATGAATGCAAGATACTGTTCTGCAGTTACAGGTCCCCACTAAAGGTCTTGCTATTTATCTTGTGATATTCTTTGCGGCACCTACATTGCACTCAGAAGTGCAAGGTGCTGCGCTGTCTGTGCTGCCTCATGTATTTGATTCTAACGCTTTACACATGCATGTGCTTAATATCAAATATAAGCCAAGTCCCACGGCAGCCAAGGGGACTTTGAGCAGACGCTTGGGTCCTTGCGCTGCACTGGGCTGTAGGTTGTTCACTGGGACACTCTCACCCGCAAAGTCAATGCGACCGCTCGCACGTGTAATTTTATTTAAATATGTAGCAATTGTGCTGAATCAGTGCCTCACCGAAACTGCTGGCAATAGCCCAGGACATCTCCGAGGAGGAGGAAAAGTCAGGACTTGGTGGTTTAATAAGCAGGGCGGGTTGGTACCCTTTGCAGGCACTACCCGAGAAGCAGCAAAAGCGCCGTGCGTTCCCGGAAGACTTCAGAGCATTATTTTCCTTTGGGATCAGTCACAAAAACCAATGGGACTTCCCAACTTTCCCCACGGAGCTTCTCTTATCTTAAAATGCAAGTGTCTGTAAAGACTGAAAGGGCTGCACAAAGGCGCTGCCCCCAAGGGAAGCTGCGCTGAAGGGCTGCACCCCGAAAAAGCCCGAGGAGACGTGCCAAGGGAGGCATCCAGACTGCTACCTGTTTTTGAAGGCACAAAACATGTTTATACAATGACATATTGCAACAGGCAGTGTCATTTGGGACACTGGTCTTACTAAAACTTTGCCCTTTCCAGGCTCTTTCCTTGGAGCACCAGGAAGGAGCATGGAAGAATCGGGTCCCGTTTGCCAGCGTCACCACAGGTAATGCTGGGAGGGGGGCGAGGCGATGACCTCAGCTCTATTTATGCCCCTGGTACAAATGTCTGGCCAGCTCAGGCCCTCAAGCTCTTCATATTTCTCTTGTTAATCATTTGGCAACTTTCAAAGAGCTGTCTGGAAGGTGTTTACTTCTGTGCAACCCCAGAAAAACAGAGCTGGGCAGAATAATCTTTTCATTGGAGACCTTGATTTTTCTACATTTTGTTTTGGTCACAAGAGAAACCAAAGTACAGAACACTTTTTTGCAGAATGCAAACTTCCAGAATCTCTATCTGGAATTAACTATAACACTTTTTAATATTTCCAAGAAAAACAAAATACTTTGTTTCAAAATATTACCACTTTACATGTCCTTCTGTAACACCAAAGCATCATTTCTAAAATGGTGTTTTTAAAACAAATATTAAAAATTTATGTTTTTTCTGCAGAAAAAGAGATTTTATTTTAGTTGAAGTCTGAAACATCACTGATAAAAAAATGCAGTAAAGGACTGTAGACCAGTTCTAGTAAAGGCAATGAAGTGTACATGCTTAACAATATGAATGGACTTTAAGTCCAGAGAAGAATGATAATGAAAAAGAATAACAACACATTCTTATACATATAAACAAGGGGTTTTTTTAAATGAACAGCTGGCAGCCAACTACAACCAAAACTGAAAGAGTTTGGTAGCCTAACAATCAAATAAGATTTGAAGACTCTGGCATGAGTGTATTACATTTGCTGCACGTTCTCAGAACAGTCATTGGACTGAGGAAAAACTAAATATTACCCCTCCAACTGCAGGCACGGACCTTGCAGCTCCTTGCTGAAGGTGATGTGGCCATATCCTCCACCTGCTGAAATGGCCCAACGGTTATAAGTCTTAATGAGCTGCTCTCCTTCTTTGCATAATATCAAGGCAAATCAGTGCTAACATCTGACATGTTTCATTGTGCTGCTCCGGCGGTTTGAGTTAACAGATATAGGTGTTAGAGAGAGGCACTGCAATCCCAAATTTATTGAAGCCAAAGGGAATTTTGCCACTGACTTCAAAGCTAAGGTCTCTATCATTAAATTTTAAGGATTTATGAGCAAAAACCTTAATGACTTTCAAGGGAAACAATGTTTTTTGAAATCTTCATCTTCTTTCAGAATATACACATTGTTAAAATCTTATCACCTTCCATACAAAGGATGGTAGGCACCAACTTCAGCACACAGGTAGCAAAAAGGAAAAGTTTTTCGTCGTGTGCTGCGTGTGTCAGTGTGTTCCTGTGTTCCCGTACTCCCCTAGCTACTGATATACAGGGGATTTTTCTTCCTTCAAACTGTGACAATAAAATGATTACCCCGCCACAGTTTAGCATAATGGTTCAGAAATGCTCGTGGCATATTGCAGAGTTAAAGTGGAAATTATTAGGTAGCTCTTCTTTGTTATAATAATGATCACTCCACAAATAAAAGCTCTTCTCCCAAAGGTACTGCAAGGCACAAAATGCTAATTCTGAAGATTATGTGTGCGCTTTTATTAAATATTACTATGCCCTGTCTGTTTGAGGGCTTCACTGCTCTGATTGTTTTATGAGTGCCATGTTAATGTCAGCCCCATCTTGCTAGCAGCAGGCACACATTTTAGCTTTTGTACGAGAGTTGATCAAAGGCCGCGTGCTGAGGGAATTGCTGAGAAAACACGGACAAGCGATAAAAATCTAACAGATTAATTGGTTTAAATTTCATTTCAAGGTGTTGAACTTTGGCTCAGGACACTAGTACTACACTACCAGTCAGGGCCTAATTACCACATTTCCAATTTGCCTCTGAACGATGCTTGGAAGGGAGAATGATAATGGCACTAATAATACTAATAACAACAACAATAATAATAATAACAAAACAACAGCAATAATGTCTCCTCATAGCTTCTTGTACATGCTTAACAACTAACTTTGTGTGCAGGCAATCGCACTAGGAAATCCCTCTCCCCCACATCACCATCCGTCTGCCTCCTGAGAATCTCTATCTGCCTGAAACAGCACCTGAAGACAGAAGAAATACCAGACACCCTCAGGAGGGAGCATCGAACATCCGAATTTACAGAATCAATGAGCTACCGATTCAAGTCCCTCACAAACACACACTGGACATCTCGTATTACAAAGTTTATGGGTGGCCTTGGAATAAGGGTTAATTGAGCTCAGAGGTAAATGTTCACTGAGGTGAATTAGTGGGATGCACAGCTATCAGCAGGGCTCTGGGACTGCTCTTATTTAGCTTCTGAAATGTGTTTGCTCTATGATTAATATCCAATTTGTGCTGGTGACTGTAAGAATGACCTCGCCTGCAGTTTTTCTCATGAAGTGTGGTTTCATCCTCCATTATTCCATAGATGAGGCTCTGACAACAGTTGCTGCATCACAACAGGAGTTTAAATGATGGGGTACGTACTTTTATTTTTCTTCTTTAAGAGTATTGTGACACGCAAGGGGAGTTGCATAAAGGCAGTTCAAACTGGGAATTCAGAGGAACAGGGAATTTATGTCTCATCTTAGAGAAAGTACTGAAAATATCTGGAGTTTAATTTAATTTTCCTTTTTTTCTTGGGCAAAACCTAGTTCCAGGCTAAATATATAAACGAGCCACAGATTAACCTACAGTTTATGGGTCTGATCCTGCAACCTGTTAAATGCTTTCAACAAACTACTGATTTTCAGCATATCAAGAAAATCGGTTTTAAGCACTCAAAACCATGACTTACTGAAGTTGTGATTCAACAAACCACTCAAGTGCTTAAAAACCCAGCTGAAGAAGTTGCAGAATAAGGAACCAGATTTTTTTAGGATAGTTGGGCAGTGCTCTGTGCAAAGCTGCCAAGAGCTATGTAATATATACGCAACCGGGGTTTCCCATTTCAAAAAATACTTAGGTTACATGTAGACCACCCTGTGCAGTGCAGAGCTCATCCAACCTGACACGAGAACTAGCAGCAGCAGAGCCCACATACTAATGCCGATATACCGATTTCAGGAACCGAGCTGCTACGTCTACTCTGTGTTGCAGAGAGTCAAACGTAGCAGTGACTCAGTGCTAACTCTGGGATTTCTACTGCATTTTTATATCATCTGGTGTAGATCTTCCCTCAGGTACCTCATAGCTGTTGAAATCACATAGGGTTTGTGACTCTGAGCAAGTCAGTGCCCAGGAATGATCTGAGCCTAAATCCCTTTCCCACAGCACTCTGGAGCCGAAGGTGTGCAGCACTTGTTGGGATGCTCAGGGCCTTTTTGATCAACAATTTTAGCTTGGCAAGGTATGTTTCTCTTTAAAAGGGGAGAAAAACATTTTTTCTTCCCTTCTTGAATTATAGATTTACATAGGTGTTATACAGGTGGGAAGGGCTATTCCGTTCATCATTGTTTATTGTGGATTTTCCACATTAAACATTTTAACAGATCCATTTTATCATGGGGGAGTGGGTGTTTTTCGGAACTGAAAATTATCATTTTTCCAAAATTTTCCAGTTTGAGAGAACAAACCAAATATTGGGGGGGGGGGGGTGTTGACTTGGGCTGGTTTGGGTTTGTTTTTTCGGAAATAATATTCTCATTCCTGAGAAGCAGGAGTTGTCATCATCTGCTCACCTACTTTGAGCATGGTGAAAGTTCGGGTGCCCACGCAATGGTACCATTCCCGTCTAGTGTGTGGAGGCATTGCCGGAGCTGTATCCACCACAAGCAACTGAAAGCAACTGAACTTTACCAAACCAGCCTGGGTGGGAAAAGTCCCCGGGACCAGGCCAACGGGTTAGTCATAGATCCTTGAGGGAAAAGGAATGTGGCAGAGTTTTTACATATTGTACTGCAGCATTAAATCTTCACTCTTAAGCTAAACAATGCATTTGCTGTTTATCTTAGTAAAGTGATGATCTTCCTGCTTTCCTTTTTCATATCGCAGCCTGCTCTCTCTCCTATTCTCTCCTGACAATAAGCAGCTGCTGTGCAGGAAACAGGGTAACAGAGGTTTCCCTCTCAACGAGATAACTCACGCAGCTTTATGCAACACAGGCACGAGGATGTGATGCCCTGCTCCCCCTCCCCAGCTCCCTCCTTTACAACATCTTGATATTTCGGACTTACCATTTGCAAGCTTTAAAGATTACAACACCCTGCCAAAAATGGCAACCTCCTCCTGGTTCTTCATGACGTCTGCACTGGGTGAAATCACCGAACCAAAAATATACGTGACGTGCAATCCCTCCAAGTTGGGGGAAGGGAGGGAAGGTTGCCTTTGTTTCTGTTTTCAAGTAGTGAAATTAAAGGTATTGGCTGTGATTTTCCACCTAACGTTTTGGATGCTCAATTCCCATTAATGGGAATTGAAAATGTAAATTATCTGGGATAATATTCCACCTAGAATCAATACTTAAGCCAGTGTTTCTCTTTTATCCTTGCTGATGCCTCAGCTAGCAAAGTTACATTTCATGGAGTCCTCTGTGTTTCTCTTTCCTTAATGATTTCCAAAGCTCTCAGTTGTTGATCACTGCCTGAAAAATGATCGCATGGAAAAAGGAGGCAATCCCGAATAATAAGAGATGTGTTACAAAAAAATCTGCTGTGTATTTTACTTAAAACATTTCCATGAAAATAATAACCTAAGTATCTCTATATGACTGCGAGATATGCATTTTTGTTCATTCTTTTAAACTCTTACACACCACAAAGGAAGTTCTGGGGTTTTTTCTTCTTGTTTGTTTTTTACTTTGGTAGGTACCTCCTGCTTTCCAAAAATTAATAAAACAATAAGAGTCCTTAGCATGTCACTGCAAGCTGGTAAAACTTAACCTCCAAAAGAGAGCTCTGTCATGTTTGTTTGGCAAATAATAAATTCCCCAATAAAAATGCAATGGTGCAAAAACACTTAAAAATTTGGTTAAATTCAATATACAGGTTCAGCCCAAACATGAATATTTATATAAAAGTAAATAATACATATATAATTTTCTTGAAAAATATATATATGCATGTCTGCTGTCTCACACTCTCTTTTTCAAGAAGCCTAACAATTTTATTGTGAAATTTTTTGACGCACTGTTCTGATTTATTATTTCAAGGAAATTTCAAGCAGATTTTAAGCTACAATTTTTGCATTCATTATTTTTGCCTCAAAGCTGGAAGATTTTCATTTTGAGTCAGCCATGAAGAAACTGTTGTGGGTGGCCTCGGCCAAACATAGCACTCTGCCTAAACCAATGCATCTACTCAGCTCCAGCACAGACGCGGTCTCTGTTATCTTGGGCAGCTCGGTTGCACAGAGGATATAAACACACTGGACCAGGAGAAGAAACAGCGCATCCAAGAATATCATGCCAGGCCTACCAAATATTGGCAGTGCTTCCCACTTCACAACTGGGGACAAGTTTGCTCAGACCCAAGCACCAAACCAGTGACTGCTGCGGTGCGCTCTCCTCCCTCAGGGATGCACAGGCACATTTGGCCCCCAGGCAAGAGAAATGCTTTACTATGAGTCCCCAAATTATTGCACCTCGAGTTCTTCACTCCTTCCTCCATCCCACGGGGTCACTTGCAAAGGCGCAGGAGCAGTGTTCGTAAAAGACAGGCAGCCAAAAGCAACAGCACGTAGGGGACTAAGGTGTGATATATGCATGGGATTGCACCATTTTATCTGAATGTGGATTTTAAAAGCTTTGTTGGTAAAACAGTGAAAAAATCCTATATGCCTCTCCTATTTCAATTTCAATGGCTTCCTACTGATTTAACTTCCGCTGATGAAGTTACAGAGCCCAGCTAAGCCAATATGACTATTTTAAAAACAATAAGCATGTCCAGAAAGGAGACTGCATCTGCTTAAGTTCACTAAAGTTTAAAAATACCTGCACTGATGCAATTTCTGGGTGAGGATGAAGGCAACCTTGTGAATGGAAGCCCAAAATGTATAATAGAAATCAACCCTAAAAGTCTGTCAAAACAAACAACACTGCATAGCTCGCATACCCCAAAACCTACTTAATTTAACTGACTGGTCCTTCAGTGCTGCTAACTCAGGTCCTGAACCAGCAGAGCATTTTATGGGGTGGAACTAGTAATTTGCTTAATGTTAACCCTGTAGTTTACTGTTTTGCTGAATCCCAACCTAACAGAAGGGCAGGCGGGTGCTATTTCTAAATTCATGTTTTGTTTCACCATCACCTTGGTCTCATTTTCTCTCTTTTATTTTCCATCAGTGCCTTAACAAAACTGTAAATCTCTCACAGCAAATCTGCCCAGAGTCAGAACACAGGACTAGATAAAAGCTCACGAGCTACAGCATCCCATCCCTGCAAGGCGTAAAAAGCTCAGCATCCCGAGCACACCAGCAGCAAGTCTTGATGTTCAGATGTACACTGGTACATTATGGCCACACTGGCAAGATTTAGTCAATGATACACAAACTACTCTAGATGAAACGTAGAGTTCAATCTAAATCTAAATTCTCGCTCCCCTAAATTAAATATTAATATCAGTTAAACTTCTATGGAATCTTTCAGCATCACAAAGAAAAAAAATGGAACTCCACCCCCCCAATCCGTTAAAACCCCCACTATATTATATAGCGCAACAAATCATAAGTTCACCTGAGATGGATTCTACAGCAAACAAAGAATTTATTTCATCCTGATAAAAACAAGAGCCCCAACTTAAATGAATTTTTAGCTGAAGTCTCTTTGTTCAGCAGAATTGAGAAAGTCTGCCCACAACAGAGAGCTCGCAGTAATCATCTTTCAGAAACAGAACAAACCCGCACAGAAACACAAAGCAGTTGTGGCAGGGACAGGGAGTGCCTGTAATCCAGTTTCTTCAAGGGAAATTCAAGTACCCTAAGAGTTCTTATTCGTTGTCTGATTTCTCTCACAAATCACAGGCTGCTCTCTAATGCAATTTTCTGGAGTCTGAGAATCATAAAGTCAAATATGAACAAGTCTAGTGGAAAATCTGTGACGCTAATCTTGGCCTACGTTGTATTTTTAACAGGCACTGAATTTGTGCACCGGATTATCCAGATGGCCATACAGGAATCATCCTGATAGGATTAAACCTTTGTGCTGAACTCTGCTCCATCTGTTCTCGGAGGTTTGCCTATCACTATTGGAATACGAATGTTCAGCCTATGTCTAGCACCATGACTGAAAGCGCCTGTTTACCACACAGACGCACACGCATATGTATATGTGCACACACGTATTCTTGAGTACTTGATTAGTAATGTGAGATGAAGTTAGCCTGAAGTTTACCACTAAAGAAACATATTGATTTTATTATTCGTTTGAAGAACAAAGTATGCAATATCTAAATTCAAACAAAAAAGCATTTTTGTTGTTGTTCTGGGACTTGTTCAATTCATTAAACCATAATACTGCCATAAATTTATAGATGAAGGCATGACTAAACACAAAGCAGCAAGGCTCTTCATCTTTGAAATCTATTAGTGTATGAGAATGTATGACACAATCGCACTTTGAAGATACCATGGTTAAATATTCCAGATTAAAAACCAGCCAACAACAAAACACATGCGTGCACACAGTGTTGGTAGCTGTTATTTGCTGCTCCATCTAGTCACAGGCCAACAAAAAAGTAATAATCAGTCCCAGTAAAAGAAGAGCTTATTCCCATTAATGTTGCTTTCTGCTTTTATTATCTATTAATGACAGTCTTCTGCATTCATTGTTGCAGCCTGCCAGATGCAGCAAAGATCCATATTCATCATGTGCAAAAATTGTGCTCAGGCTGTCTCTGTGACAGGTTACGCAGAGCTGCCAACGGAGAGACCGAGGTCCGATGGATGGCCTCGGATTTCCAGGCCCTGGGCCAAGGGAAAAGGTAGGGAATCTGGCTCTTTGGTAAGAAAAGCATCCCAGCAATCAGAAGGTTTAACTAAATTGCTGTCCTGGCCAGAAATATACTACAAACTAATGACTACCTGGAATGCAAAGGTTGGATAAGAAAAATAAACAAAATAATAATGTTATTATTATTATTATTACCATCATTATTAGGGAGGTTTGATTCAGGAATGCAATATAATACTCAGCCCATGTTTGTGATGGCAGCGGGACAGCAATGGAGGCGATGTAACCTGAATTGCATTTCAAGCAGAAGCCCTGATTGCATCGCAAAGACTGAGACCCCCTTGTCTCTCCTGTGCAGTGTCTTTCAGACTGTGTTCCTCCTCTGTTCTTTGTGCTGCTCTGAATGCAGGATCAAGCACCCTCTCCCAGCCATTTAGGCTTTACTTGCAAAAACACAAGCATAAAAATATATTTATAGTTCATAGTATTTGTCCAGCAATGACACCACATAAAACCAACACGCTGAAAATCTGAGTGAATACTTTGGACTCAAGCCTACAAATGCTTAGAGAAGTTGTTCTTTCAATGTGTCTGATAAAGTCATGCTATGTTTTTATTTATTTATTTATTTAGGGCCATATTCAGACCACCTACCTAAAGCATTGCAGCATGTAAAAAGTCAGACTCCAGCTCTGGCTGGGTGAGGCAGTCTCCCTAAATTAGGATCCTCTTTCCGCTATACAATGAGCAGAGATGGGCAGACACCTCTGGAAGCCCGGAGACCGGGAGTTCCGTGCTGGCTCCCGAAAGTACCAAGGGACCTCGGCAAGACGATAGCATAGGTAGGAAGCAGCCAGAAGCAACCCCATAAAAAATATTTGGCAGCCGATACTGAACAGGCACCTGACTCTGGGCTTTCCAGCAGGCACCTCTGCTCAGACTCAGGGCTGAATGAGGAGGCAGCACTCGCCGTCACCTTCAAGGTCACAATCCCAGGAAAGGGATAATTTCCCCCAAAGTGCCCCTAATCAGAGTTGCTTTACTTTTCAGTGCCTCGGAGAGCCAAGTCTGGTCAGAAATATTTTTTCCCTCTCTTCATCTCCTCAAAGAGCCCAGGAAGTTGAGCGATGCTCTCACCTCAACGTACTGCGGCGAAGCGCTGTGACCTCAAACCCCAACCCACAAATTAAAGCTGCAGCTGGAAAGATGAGCAGCGTTGCGGTCAGGCCTGCAATTTACCTCCGAGTGCTGGCCTTCCCTCTCAGCATGGATCAGGTAACACCAAACCTATGAATTCCATATGCAAGCCCGCTTTTTCAGCGAACAGCAATGCGAGCTGTCTGTTCAGTCTCCAGCAGCAGGGGAGATCTAGCACGTCTGCTGCCATTTCACAACCCAAAAGGGACCTTTGTGGGAAACGCACTTTGCTTTTTCACGAGATAGATACAGAACCTCCGAGAGAGTTGCTACAAAACCATAATGATATGGTATTAACCAAACATAATTAATTTTGAATTTCCTTATACTCCCATTGCTAACAGACACTTCAACAGTAGTACAGTAAAAAGCACAAAGGTTCCTGCAGCGTTTGGGACCAGATTTTTGGAAGCACCCAGCTGTCCAGTGGTTCCAGTAAGCACCTAATGGAATTTTCAAACTACCTGGTAGACAGGCATAGAAATTCTGTAGCCAGAGTTTTAAAAATCCCACTAAACACCTACCTGCAGCTTTAGGCACCTTGGTGCTTTGAGAGCTTTAGGTCTAAGTATTTCCAAAAAGATTGCTTTGGGGTACCTACACTTTTGGGTACCTACACTTTTGAGTGACCACTTGACTCACAAAAATGGATCAGAAGTTCAGAAAGTCCGAAACATCCACTCCACAAAGGACAGTATCTTGTTAAGCATCTCACAGTGGCCCTTGTACCACAACTTGCAGATCTAAATGTTTGAATTACTTTTGAGAAATAAATTTAAACTGCTAAATTTCAGACAAGTTTTTCATAAAACTTTATTCTTGATCTTTTTAATAAACTTCCTAACCCTATTCACTTCACTCAATGAGGTCATAAACCAGCACTGCTTATATTACAGTCACTTTCACGCTAAAGATTTGTTCTGTCACAAAGAGAACTATAAATTCATGGAATGAAGGTGGGAAGCAGAAAGGACTAATTGTGACACACAAAGCTTTCTGGTTATGCTCAGCAAACAGTTTGGGCTAAGATTTTAAAAAACATTTTATGAAGTTGTACTACTGGCTTTAATGAAAGCAAGCTTTTTGCAATGCCATGCACTCCTGAAAATCTTGTATTCTGGATTTGGGCCAAACACAAAGCCTGTCTCCATTCCAATATTAATTATTAGTAGTTTATTTTTATTCTTTACTACTAACATTAATAATTTTCAGATGGCAACCCAGATTAGAATAACCACTCCAAACATCCCACCCTGGTGGGTTCCATTTTCTGCATCAGTTTCCTGGTTTATGCTATTAACTCATTTCCTCGGATGTGGAGGAGCTTTGTCAAATACTCATTTTGCTGGGGAAACACTTGGCAGGCAGCCTGCAATGGACAGCAAGAGAGAGACTCAAATGCTCACACCGGTCTTCTCTCAGTTCAATGAGAAGATGTGCAGCCTGAGATGCAAAAAATACTAAGTTCATTATTTGTGAATTTTTCTAATCAGAATATTCTAAATGACAATTCGGTGGAAAATTTTCATCTAAACAAAAAATTAATCCTGAGATTGTTAGCACTCAGCTGATTCACAGCTTTGGACATAAGTTCCATTGGAACAGAGACTTTTCATCATCACTGATTTCTTTGGGGTATTTAAATACTGGGATGCCTAACATGAAACATTTGGAAGTGTCCAGATACCTGCAAACTGCTGTGAACACCGTTCTTTGATAATCATGACCTTTTACGACATCCAGATGAGTTCTCAAAAAATCACTAGTTCTTGGTCTTCATTTACAAACCACAATTCACAAAATCCTTTTCCTTTGTACTCTGCCCAAATCAGCAGGGGACTGGAGTGAAAAAACATCTTTTCCCAACATAACAACAGTAAAGGTGTCCTATAATAAAAAAGCTAAGTTAGAGGAATTTGTTCAGAAATAATATTAATCATATTACAATAATATAATGTTTTGTCATTTGCTGGTGTGCACATTTTGGAAGGTTGGGAAAACAACGACTGGCAGAACTTCACTGCCATACGGTGCAGTATGTCTCAAACATTTCTCTAATCCTAATGTCATTCTTCTCTCTTATGATGCCATTGTATTAGTGACATGGTGGCCAGCAAAGCAAATTGAAATGTAATGAATGCTCATTATCTATGAATATTCATTGCCTATTTGAGTGCTACTGAATGTTCTCCTGTACTGGTAGCTGTGAAGTTTCTGCCAAACAGAGTAGCTAAGGTTTTTCTACTTGCATAACTGTACTCTGATTCCTCTGAGGTCTGGAGAGAAACCTCAAACCTTCAGAAAGTGGTTGGTCGAACTCTCCAAATAAGAGTCAACTCTCATGGTGGCTGGAGAATTTCCATCTGAACTTTTCTCTCTTATCTGTCTGCTGTAACAAAACAGGTTTTTTTCACACAAATCTCTATCAAATTTTAATGACAGTTTTCCCCATGTTTTCTTCTTTTTGCAATTTTGGGAGCACAGTTCTGAAAGCTCCTCTGGGAAATTCACAAAATGTGCTCCATCTTCATCCAGGTACTATTTTTCCATGAATTCGTGACATCCTCATAACAATAGAGGGTAACAACATATCACAGCTTGACATTGTTTAGATATTCTGGGGGAAGGGCTGTTTTATTTTTCATTTATTTCAAAAACATGAAGGACAGCTGCTCATGGGTAGAAACTGCCCCACCTTATCTTTTTAAAATCAAGGTGTCTCCAGCTTCCATTGTAGCATTTTTTCCTTTTTCGATTAAACGTGCCACTAGATCCCTGATAAGTGACTGTCAAGCAGGAATCCTTTCTAACTGTGGTAGTTGGAGTACCCAAATTTGACTTTTCAGCAGGTATTTCCATGGGCATTATGTAACAGCAATTCTTTTTATTAAAGACTAGAATACTTTAGATGGTATCTCTTAAGTCTCTTGTGACATGGCAGCAGCAGTGTTAGTACATATATGTTATGAAATAATGTTTAAATAATGTAAAAAATCACAAACTAAAACCTCCAACTTCATGAAATACCTACAGCCTAATGGCAGAACTGAAATTCTGCAATCTCCTTCCCGAAATCAACCATTAAAAATCCACCTCCCAGAAAATCATTAAAATCTTGCTTTCATTTAGCCTCAGACTAAAAATAAATTTTGAAAGATCAAAATTGCGGCAGCCAGATATTCTAAGCTTTTGAGTACCTCACCTTAATGGCTGATTTATGACCTAGACAAATAGAAACAGAAGATTTTCTGCTTTCTGTTGGACATGATGGGCTGTGAGAAGGGCAGCTCCACCTACCCACCCACCCCGTTCTTGTGAAATTCTCAGTAATATCCAAAGAGGAAGCAGGGGTCTGGGCCTGAAGACAGCTACTCTGCTCTGGTGAAGACTAAAAAAAACCATCAGCATAATTCAGTGGGGCACAATTTAGTTAACACAGTTTTGGAGACCTAAATTGGAGCTGCACAAATCTGAGCTCTGCTATGTTTTGTTAACCCGACAGATCCCAAGATTTTACTCCTGAAAGGACCATTTCGATCACACACCCTGACATACCGCAGAGCACCCACCAGAGAACCTCACCCAGCAACTCCTGCGTGAGGAATTACTCAAACCCTTAACCTCTCCCCGACCTGCTGTGTACTTTTTAGGAAGATACCACATCCTGACTTAACATTTGCAACCTGCAGAGAACCTGCCACAGTTTTGGCAACTTACTTCAATGGTCCCCAGAGTTAAAATCTTGTTGAGATCATATTGGAGTCTTTTTCCAGAAATTCTCTCAGGTGAAGAACCTTAACTTTCTGGCCATGTTTTGTCTCTTCAGAGGGACAAATGCTCTAGCTCCATTTGAGTACATATACTGGACTAATCCAGACCTGGTGTGTTCACTTATATTAGAAACACACAGTAAGTCCACAGGGCAGTGAAGAGGTTAATATTATACGCTCGGTGAGGTCAAGCTCCAAGAACACATAACAAGCCATTATGTAAAAAATTGCCTGAATTTATGAGTCACTGCATTTATGAAGGAACCGATATGAAAAAGACAACTTGGCAAAAGTAAAGAAAATTATTTCCAGCTTGAAGTTTTGCAATCCTTCAGTATATCAAGGCTCACTTACTGTTATTACTATCCATGTTGTGCAATGTTCTGAAAGTCACATTTTTTCCCTTGTGTATGCATAGAGATGTCCAACAACCTTAGGTATTCTTCCCTCATAGAAAGTAAATTAGAAAGCAGACGTAACTCAGAATAACATACAAGATCCCCTCAAGTAGAGTGGTAGAATCCTAATATTTTTTTTCAATATTTCCCTTCTAAATAATAAATCAAGCCCACTGCATTTCTCTATATGGAATGATACAGTGCAGAAAAAGCTTGTGTGTTTATATTTTTCACATAATCACAAAAACATTCTTAAGTGAAGCACTAAGATATAACAGGTGCTTCCATCCACAGATGAAACAAGTCAAACATTAAAGTTTCTTTGTTTAAACCTAGCCAGTCTGTGAATGCAGTAGTCCCTAACTTTGATTAAGTATCTGAATCTATACCATCTAAGGGTAAAATGTATCAAGTATTGAAGATTAACCTTTCTCAACTTGCTAATAGTTTTTGCTCCAGTCAGTGGTTTGTCTTGTATGAACACTTTCATCGACTAGCATGGACACATGCAACACCAAGGGATTCAGGTTTGAAATGGTTGAAATGGAGCTGGTAGGGCCATCCTCTTCATGACTCTCCACACACCAAAAATGTAGTGGTTAATGTTGTGGCAAAGCCACCTACAGCACAAGAACCAGGTCACTAAGATTTCTGAGCATCTTTCAGGAACCATCAGCTGGTGTGCCCAGCACATGCAGCTAAATTCAAGGTATACAATGACTGTTCTCAACAATTCTGTTCCAGTCAGACTAGATAACAATGATACTTAAAGGCAGTCAGTCTCAAAGCTTTAAAATAAAGATTATCCTCTCAAAATAGTTTATAAGGTGGGGAAAACCTTTTCTTTTTTATTAACCTAAATAGAAAATATCTAATCAACAAAGACACAGCCTAGCAATCACAAATCTGAAGATCTAGTACAAAAATCTGTGAATGTACCTACTGTGGTGACTGTGGGCTCTCAGATTGCCCAGGGTGGGCAGGATTGGCAAGAAAAGCTCTTTAAATGCCCCACTGCTGACGAGAGGATCTACCTGACATACCCAGCTGAGGCAGAGCAACTACTACTCTTCGTTTACTGTAGGAGGTTTTGCACCTGCAGACAGCAACCACTCTGAATCACTCACTACTATCATGAACTAAAACAACATTGTGAAAGCTTGACCGTTTCAGGTACCGCAATAGAGTGATCAAATAATCCAGCCATGCACTATCATTTCCAGTATAAGGCAGCCACTAATAATGGTTTTGCTATATAATGACCTATTTTAGATATAGACACACACAAAGATTTATGTATATTTCATATTAAAATAAGGGCAGGACATTGCTTTGGAAATCATGGTTGTCTCTGTTTCCATCTGCGAATTCTGACATCATGTCTTATAATTTGTCCCTATTTCTACCCTGCATCTTTCATCTTTTGCTGCTGTTGAGCTGACTCAGAATCAGATTGCCAGCAAACCTCACCATCACCTAATTCTTCAGTGCTCTTCTATGGGGAGGAGGAAGAGGAGGAGGAGGATGGAAAAGAAAAAGAAATAAAACTGTCCCTTTAAAAACCAAAGCATTTAAGCTGCTTGTCAGTCGTCTTCCTGACAAGGCCACTTGAATATATTCAGGAATATTTGCATAAATGCTCACAGTGAGTTCACCGTGGCAGCTAGCGCTAATGGTACATAAAGTAATTTAGTCACTTCTCTTAGGCATCCTGTCAGGGTGATAAGCACCCCCTCTTTGCCTTGTTGCATATTAGATCATTAGATAATAAAGTGTTAGAGCATGCAAACTGACAGGGTCTCAGGGACTATCATTTTTCGAGGGCATTGCATTCTGCCAGTGAGGAAAAATAATAGAGAAACTGATGCTGCAATTGGCTTTACATTCTTGTAAAGCCATTCAAAGATTTGGGGGGAAAAAGAATTCTTACTTTGCAGCAATATGAGAGTTTTAACTGGAAACTTTGCAGACATCTGCAGCGGTGGACTTCATGCTGGTAAACTTGAAAAGGGTTGTTGCAAACCCTGTCAGAATTCCCCCCTTCCGTAAGCTACTCACTTCAATTGCATTGGAAAGATTTTGCTTTTAAAATTGACACCCTGGGATGAACTACAAGCTGAAATATATTTTACTAGTTGGGGCCTATTGGCTCTTCTCTATACATCTTACTATATATGTACAATTTAGAAAGGTCAACCACACAGGCTTTCTGGTTTACCATAAATATAAAACAAGTGAGGATCCAAATATTTGTGAATGAAAAAGTGATAATTATTGAAAACCACAGATTACTGTGGCTTACCCTATTTATACCACACAGAGATGTATGAAATAATTGGCCTTTGCCAACTATTACTTTTGAAAGATATATATATTTATTTGAAATACGAGCTTTTTAACCCACTGTTTTCAAGGAGGACAGTGTGTAGATATGAAACCATGATCTAGGTTCCTAGTTATATTCAGAAAGATGAGCTACGAAAAAGAACTTTCATTTTGCTGTCTCACAAGCAAGATATAAATAGAGATGTGCTGGATGTCCCAAAAATAATCCAGGCTACCTGCTAATGAGATGGTAAAACCCAAATGTGGAGACACCAGGCTCCTGAGTGGCTCGGGAGGTAAAGCCTTCTTTCCAGCTTTTTGGCACTCAAAGTCTCTTTTAAGTGTCACATAAACTGCAAATCCATGTTTAAGAGCAGCATGTCCCAATGCAACTTTGTAAGGAAAAATAAGCTGGCTATTCTCTAACTGAACTAGGCACACAGCACACCTTCTTGCTACATCCCCTCTCCCCTTTCCCCAGTCCTCACAGAGTCAGGCATTCATCCCTATTGCGATGGGATATTTGTGTTAAAGAGTTAAACATCTAGAAAAGTACATGGGAATACATTTGGTCAAGGGTATATTACAGTTAGATCCCAGCATTTAAAAACCTATGGTCAGAAGTTGCTCACCAGAGCAATAAACTAGAGACAAACTAGCCATGACTACGTTAGCTTCCCATTTCACCATTTACAGATACTGTTCAGGCCAATCTGTGCTCCTCCTGAGGGAGGCAGAAAAGTTGGAAAGAGGAAAGGCAAACAAACTGTCTCTGCTACTTACACTTGAAGATATTATCCAAGATAAAAATTTTTAAAAAATGAAGAAAAATAATATACTTTGGGACTCAAACTAAAAGTAAAAATTAATTTCAGTGGAGGAAACTGCCATCTGTTTCAATGGGTCTAAGGTTTGTGGTGGTTGCCCAAAATTCAATAGCATTAAGCCCAGTTGAGACTTTTCCTTTTTTTTTTTTTTCATTCAGTTAAATGTTTTAGACATCTAATAACAACATTTAATCAGTTACTGCGGTTTTTTTAAATTTTTTTTTCCTGTCTCTTGGACTCAAATGTGCATAGAATTCCTGGAGAGCTGGAGTGAAGGATTTAGGTTATAAAGAAAGGCTCCACCAAGCCTTTGGGAAGAGTGCAATTTTGTTGTGTGGAGGCTGCTATTCAAAAGTAAGAATTTACTAGTGGTTGCTTTATGAGGTTGCTTGAGAGGTGCCTGAGAAAGTAGATTAGAAAAATCACCTTTCCCACAAAATGTACACATGGAGATATTTTGCAGATGTTGACTTTTAATGTTAGCACAGTAACTAAGGTTTGTGTAGATATGTAAGCATAGCATTATCTTTTTTTGTTTCTTTTTGCTAATAGGATCCTTCAGGTAGTAGGAGTGGGAACGATAGCTGTGGTAAAATGAGATGCATGGGAATAAGAACATTTATGTATGAGAAAGTAAGTATTGTCTTGACCAAAAGCATGCACTGAGAAGACAGCAATGGGGGGGGGGAGGAAATATGGCATCTACTTTAGTAGGAATATAAGTAAAAAATAGGAGTGTTTTTTTGAAAGACTAGACTTAACGGCAAGATCACAAAGTTGAACAGCGGGAAGTTTCCTTTTGTAATGTTCTGCCTTCTGCTAATTAATAAAGACAGAGTTCATACACTCCTTACAAAAATTCAGCAAAAATTATGACAGTGGTTTGTTTATTAAATTAGGTTGTTGGCAGGATGAAAAAAATTTCTATAACATGAATTATGGCTGAAAATGGCTCATAGCCTACATAAAAAGTTAGAGCTAAATAAATACAGATGTAAGTTATGTTTATATAATGAGAAACGCTGCTGAGCTAAGAATTTTAGGTTAGTAAGTGTGAACTACAGACCCGATTCTGCAAACACTTATCAATACCCTCAACTTTACTGACACAAGAAGCCTCATTGATCCCAACAGGACCATATGTGCACATAATCTTAAATATATGCATAAGTGCTTGCAGGACTGATGCCTAAAAGCATAAACAGAATAGAAAGCTATTTCCACAGGAATCCACTGAGTAGTAGAAACCCACACATTTGCCCATTTCTCAGTATTAATAATTTCTTTTAACATATCTAGTTAACATCTTTCTGAGTGGCATTCGCTTTCCCAGAGAAAATTTTATCTGGTTTCTTCAAACTCTTTGGAAAAATCTATTTAATTATTCATCAGATCCTTGGCAAATATTTGTGAAACAAACCAGCATAAAGGACTGGTGCCTTCTACACTCAACTACTTCAATGGAAGCTGAGGGTACACATGTCTTAGAGGGAGCAAGCACCTATTGAATTTAGGATTACAAACAGCTTTGAAGACAAAGAGCTATTCTACCAAGCTGGAACAGGGAGAGGGGAGTGAAATGCCCTCTGTTTTTGTTTTGTTTTTCAGTAGTAGTCATCAACTTTGAGGACAAAGAGCAAAACAAAACATTAATCAAATCCAGATTTTTGAAAGTACATTTGCACTCAACAACTCCCATTTTAAGCACCTAGTCACCAGCAGATGTTCTCTTCCAGGACCAGCTGATCCTATGGAAAAGATTACTGTCCCCCAGGCTGCTTCCAGCCACGTGCCCCCATCCCACCCTCGCTGGGGTTTACTGCCCTTTCAGAAAAGCCAGACAAATTGCCTTGCACCATTTCTCCTTCAATCATTTCAGCAAAATAAGCTAGATTGGCAAAGAGTTATTATTTAAACTGTTTAACTCAAAGGAACTTCTTTGGACTGAAGGAGACTAGGGAGCAATTCAACAACCATCTTAGCTGGCACATCCATGGTGGAGAATAGCCTGCGGCAGGGAGGAGAGGCAAGCAGCTGTGGCATGCAGGGAAGAGCAACTTCCTCAGCTGGCACAGCTGGAGCCAGAAGAGAACACTCATCCATGGCTTGAGTAAGCAGATGGATTTCCAAAAGGGCTCTGCTTTCATTTAGGGCAATTCAAAGGAACAGCTGGATCTCCTAGAGAGCTCAGCACTCTATAGATAGAAGAAATCCAATGTGAAATTTGGGTGCTGAGCACTTCAGAAAATATGCAACATCCTTTAGATGCACATTTAAAAATCAAGGCAATTTGGAAAAGATCAAAATCCAATTTTGGGTGCTGAATAAATGCAACAAAAAAAAAAAAAAAAAAGAAATCACCACACTTCACTGACACACAGGACAAACTCTGCACCCATGTTTGCTTACTGGTTTGTCATTTCATTACATTTAGTGCCAACCTACTTGAAAAATTGCCCCTTTGGTCTGGAAGCCGGTCTCTCTAAAATATCCAGTCCCAAAGGTATAAACTGTTACAGGACAATTTGATGCAACCAGTAGCCAGAGACACAAACCAAATAAATCCACATTTAAAGTAGCAATGCCAACCAATGAAAATGATATGCCTACCATGTTCCAGATAAGAAGGCGTACCTTCCGAGGGATCGAGTCTTCTAGCTCTCCGCCCGTGCTTGGAATTGTTGTGTACAAACATATTGTCCGACACTGCCAACACATGGCCATCAACATTGACTGTTGTAGACACCACAACCTGCAAGCACAAGAGCAAAATGGAGGAAAATTTGGATATATATGTATGTTTTTTAAGAAGCACAGAGTGTAATAAACTCAGTTAAATAAATAACAGCTGGGAGCTGTAGAAAATTGCATAGCTATTTCGCATAATAACTGGTGCTTATGCTGTACAAATCTAACAAGAGACGCTATTGATGAGTGGGTCTTTGGCATCGAAAGCTTTTGATGCAGTTTTAAGTCAAATTGCAGAGTTTGTAGCTGCATGGCAGACGGCACACTGTTAACCATCATTTTAACAAGAGGATCTTTATTAAGTATTTTTTCCCCTATATACAAGGGCAGCTGTGTTTCAACCTAAATTATCCTTCAGTTTCCATGCTGAAGGAGATAGAGCTGTTCACATTGCAAAGGAGAAGCGATTCAGAATAAAAGAAAATAAAAATGTATTTTGTGAAGTTGCAATGAGAGTTGTTGCACACCTCACCCCCACCCTTCTCTCCTGCTGTCCCCTCAGTACAGTCACTACAGGTTGTTGGACTTGCCCAAATTTCTCCCAAGCTCTATCTTAGGGAGTACATATAGGTATGTTTGTGTACACACGCACGCTTGACAGTGAGGTCTTGATCTGGAGAACACAACCCTATTTATCCAGCATTAGAATTATTTGTATTTCTCAACTTATCTCAATGTCAACACCTCGGATTTGGTTTGAGGCAAAGGGAGGAAGACAAAGAAGCACTGCCCTGGAGGCAGGATCAAACACTACTTCTCTCCAGAGCAGCCTGGGGCAGGAGAGGAGCCAACCCAGCGGGGGCAAACAGGTAGGGGTTGGGTCCAGAGTAGGAGACCCAACTGCTCAGAGGTGTCCAGAGGGACCTCTCAACCTTGAGGTTCAGCAGGCACCATCCTATAGGAAATCCCTGCTCAGGTTGGGGGTACCCGAGCCACGAACCATCGTGGAGGAAGCAGGGGATGCATGGGGCAAGTCCCTGGCAGAGCTGCAAGCTAATCACACCCGGTCTTCTCCCACCCCGCTCAGACCAAGCGACCTCATAGTTTCCCTGGCTTTCATTCAGCTGTGCCCTCCCACAGTCTTTTCCCAGCAAAGTATGGCATTCCCAGGGTTTTACCCCAGCCAAAGATTTGGCCTTCCGCTGACTGCTGGTTTGCCAGGAGCACGCATCGCCTTTGAGAACTTTGACTAAAACAATAAGAAGAAATGACCTACACTTCTCCTTACATTGAACAGGGAAAGGGATTAAAAACTGAAACCCACAGAGATATGTTTATTCATGCGACCTCTTACAACCAAATATAATAATTGTCTGTTAATTGCAGTTTCAGCTCCCACCTCATGCTTCGACATGTGAAACAGCAATCAGCAGCTCCTGTTTAATCCACCTATTATGTTGACTAATTAACTTTGCTCGACAGTTTATTTCTTCCTCCATTATCAGCCCCTGTCAGCCGCAAGCACACTGCCGCAAAGGGGGACCTCAGCCCTTTTGATTGATCACCGATAGATTGACATGCAGATTAATTTAATTAGAATCACCTCACTTGAGAAATGAAAGACAATGGCAAGGGGGCTAATAGATCTGCTCTTATAATGAGGCAAGCCTCCAGAGCCACGGCAGAGGATTTCTGATTTATTTTGCTGAATTCCCCAGTCGCTCTGAAAGGCTCTCGCTTTAATTGTTCTTGGTTTTGAGAGGCTTTAGCCTCTGAAGAGGTGAAATGCTTTACAAGGATTGGCAAACATTGCTTCAACTCTCTCAGGAAGCTGCTGCCTCTCAAAGTTGGTCAAATGGGGACACTTAAAGGATCGCTTACAACAATTCAATTTCATCACTTGAATGGGATCTAAAAAAAAAAAAGTTAAAGAAAAAAATTTCCACCTATTTCTGACCACCAATTAAAATGCTCAAAAATATAAAGTAAGCAAAGTTGCTAAACTGCCCATAGCTAATCCCAAAGACTTTGTCTTTAAAAAGAGGAATACAAAAGAGAATAGTTTACATCTAAAGGATCCTAAAACCGTCCCTCAGAATGGCATTCCAGGCAATAGATTTTTGTGCGTGTTTTAAGTGAAAGATATTAAAATACAGAATAAATGATTCAAGAGCTCTTACAGATGGAAATTTGGGAAAAAGAAAGCACCAAACACTATAGGTAAGTTTTTCTGAAATCAAACTAAGGGGAAAAAAAACCCAAGCCCTATATATAAAATTCCAAAAGGGATTTCAAAAGTAATTTATCCATTGCATTCCTGAGGGATAGAATAAAGTTTATGATATTTTCAATAAAATATGATCTTATAGTAAGTGGCTCAGGGTTTGCAATCTTATTTGTGCACTTGCAACCATTGTAAATTCTTTGCGACTGGGATTTTGAGCCAAATCCTTAGCTGGCATTGCCTGTCACAGCTCCGTGATTTATGCCAGCTCCCTATCTTCTTCTATGGGTCTGTTTAGATGCATATGAAAATTAACACTATTACAACTAATAACAATGGTTACAACATAAAATATTTTCCCCAATCCTAAAACCATATAGGGGCACACAGATTTCCCACTGAAGCTGATCAATCCTGTGCAGAAACCCAAACTTTTGAATGTTTCTAGAAATAGGATTCCAGAAGAATAATGGGTCAAGGGTAATAACAGCAAGGTAGGTCTCAAACCTGTGAAAATCATACATATAAGCAGCTGTTGCTATACATGCACCTTTCTAGGGAAGAACTCGAGGAAACAATCCTAGTGAGGTCAGTTTTATTTGAGTAAATCTACATTTAATTTTTCCCCCCTCATGTTTCCGAAACTGTTGATGCAACATATTTTGAATTACTTAACAGTGTCTTCCTACTTACCTCCGAAACAGAAAGTTTGATTTACTACAAAGAGACCACATTGGTGTGGTTCTCTGGTGTCGTTAGCAGAAGAAACTATAAAAGGAATCCCCAAAAGAAACTGTTTCCAGTCTCAGGAAATGCAGAAAAAAAAGTGGTTACTCTCATGTATCTGTCTTATTCATAGTGCATCTGTAAGAAGCAGCACACGCTTACTGCCCAATTCTTTAAATGCAAAATCACATTAATACAGGAATATTGAACATACACTGCACTAACAAAATATTAATGCCCCTAATTAACAGAGAAAAAATACACCTTGAATATTGTGTGCCACAGTTACATACTTGGATCACTACAGAGCACTTACATATTTACAAGTTCTACTCATATTTTTTAATCTAAAAAAATACTACACTCTCCTCATTTTGATTTTGAAATGACTGGGATATGTTCAAGTTAAAGCACATGCTAAAACTAATTTGTGGAGAAATCATAAAATTAGGGGGAGGGGAGAGCCAAAGTATATGTGAAATGGGTACTGAGACATCCTAAAACACAGACCATAGCAGAGGGAAAGGCACACTACAGTTTAATAAATGATTAATGAGGTGCTGACACATTAATGTAAGCACAGGGACAACCAGGCCTGCCAAATCTCAAACCTTTCCAAATTTTGTCAACAAAACACAGTTTTAATTTGGGACAGGCAAACATGGAAAATGATTTTGAGCTTTAGCTTTAGCCCTTCATAGATTTTGCATTTAAATCCTTTATCAACACCAGGGGAGACAGAAGTATGAAAGAAACACATCAGTTTACAACTTTCTTCAATGAAGTTGGCACTATCAACTACATTAACGTATCACAGCTCTGTGAATTATTCTGCCTGCCATTAAATAGTTCAGTTTGTGAATACTTTGGAGCTTAGTTTAAAAAAAAGAAGAAAAAATTCAGACCAAGAGCCTGGAGATCAAGCTATTTATCCTGTTTAGCACTCGGCCTGTTTATTTGTTATAGTACCTCACCTAATATATCAAAATTAAGCATTGTATGACTCCTCATTTTTAACCACAGCCCATTAAGCTTTGCTAACTGATTAAGACACAGCATGTTCCTTGTGCTTTCAATTTTCTCCAATGTGTGGTGAGGGTTCTGATATTTTTGCGATGTCCCCAACATCCAGTGGCAAAGGCAGAGCAAATCTGATTATGATTTCCAGGTTTGAAGTGTGTCACCAGTGTTAAACCTGTAACTCAGTGCTTGCTGCTCTTCTGGAAGCTATGCAGAAATGGCTTCAGCAACATCTTTATTTTCATCACCACTTGGTGACCTCTACCTACAATGTGTTGCTTGCTTTCTTCTAGTAACTAAAAATCACTTTTGGTTTAACAAGACACTTAGTAAGGTGCTTAAATTAAAGCACATAAGTACAATACATTCAGTAATTTTGCTCACGTGCTCGAGGACAGGCTGGGCGCTTAATAACCTTGTTGAATTGGGCCGCAACTCTCACTGCTATTTTTCAGCCCTTTTTTTTGGCCTTTCCCTTCTCTGGGGATGGAGCCTTGCACGTCCAAATTCCATTATCTGGGATTCATGAAGCATCATCTCTGTCTCATATGCAAATTTGCAATAAGACACAAGTGGCTTCAATTCAAACATGAGTGGCAGCGTCCCATGGAGGCAAACTAGCAGCCTAGGCCGAGGAAGAGGTTGTGGTAACAGAATCAAACAGCATGGCAATTTCTAAGTGACTTTCAAGGGTTTCATAATAAATGAATGTTTGGGGTTTTATGCAGTGACTCAGTCTGAAAAGTTTCCTCTAAATTAAAACTTGACATGTGTCAGTTTGCAAGCAGTTGTGCTAAAACAAGAGTACAACAAGATAACTAGGGCACCTGGGTTTCATTAATTACAATAACATACAAAACTGTTTAGGTTGTATGAATGAGTTTTTAGTGCTGCAAAATAAAATCTGGGCAGAGTTCACCCATGATACCATCTACTTGGTATTATTATTACCACCCTAACTGGGGCACTACCGCCCATCTCACCAAGATTGTCGACTGATTGTGATGAAGAATGCAAAACCAAATGGAGCATCTGCTCCATGGGGTTTCTAGAATAAAAAGGCAAGGTTGGACAAAGCTGACAATATGTGATATCACCAAGTGCACCAATTTTGTGCAATTGGGCTGATGAAACACAGAGATGAAACGATTTTCTCAAGGACAAGCAGGGAGTCTGTAGCACAGTTGAACATTCAACTCAACTGCCTTGAGTCCCTGCATTGTACTATACTTTTCTCCTCTCTGCCTGTCTCCTTCTGCTAATAGAGACACAACTGACACAGCCAGGGCCAGCACTGCTCCAGCACACACTTTTGCTGGCATTCGACACCACTTCAGTTGTCACGTGCCTGGACATCTCAGACATGCAGAGAAATGTATTTCCTTCCAGGCCCACAACTGCTTTTATGTTAGGTTTATCACTCCACTACATTTGCATGCAAAGTTCAGGATAAAACTTCCTAATTCATTTCTATATGTGAGTCTGAATGAAGTTTCACACACAGGTCGCCTGAATCAACACATACTCTGCCTCTTCCCTGTACTTTCTTAACCTCTCTCATACCATATGATAATCAGACAATTCCCTGCTGCAGGATAAAAAAACTAAAAACTGCTAAGAAAGGAAAGTTACCGGAGGGCTGGTCCTTAGATAGCACAAGACTTGTGTCCCTGGCCCTTCACTGTTTCTCCCACCAAAACCATAATCTGTGTTCTAATAACTCCTAGCAATTTGGGGGGACTGAAGAATGAAAGACCGTGGCCAAAAGATGACAAATCTCTAGGCTGCTTAACAGTCCAGCACAGATAGGGGAATGAAGTAAAGCAAGGGAAAGTCTCCATTTTTTATGTGTAAAACAAGTATGCTACTCTTTTTAAAATATCTGGAAATACCTTACTTTCATGGATTTTAACCAGAACTTTGACATAACTGTTAGGGACCTTATAAGTCACTGGCAACATTTCAAACATAGCTGATAGCAAACCCTTCACTGATTTCACAGGGGCCCAGATTTCACTTGGTTCCTATACAACATTGTCTCAAACATCTAGGTGCATCATATCATTGAGATACTATGTATATGCTTGGTCCTTTTCACCCTAAGAAATGATAAATGAAGCCTGGACTCCGTAGAGTCTGGCTATTTTATTTTAAGAAGTCTATTGCTAAGAGCAACAAGTTCAAAATTAAAAAAAAAGAAAAAGAAAAGAAAAGAAACAAAAGCAGCTATTGTGAAACAATAAGCCCGGGCACTTAACAGAATGCTGCAAGCTTCAATACCACCCTGTATTATAGTATGAGTGGTTCACTCGGCTGAAAGTGATTAATTTCTTGAAAATGCTAAGGTCACACTAATTGACATGACCTGTGTAATTAAGCAGTCTCTGTTTACACACGGAAAGCTCAACTGCTGTGAAGCTGGGTTTGTATGACAGAATGTCTTTACAAGTCAAGAGATCAACAACCTTTCCTATGTCCTACCTACTCGCCGACACAGGCTCCTGATTGCTGTTCTGAGAGAACACGCAAAGGCATTACCATATGAAAATCAGCCTCGAGCCTGGACGAGCACAAACCCAGCAGAGTGTACATGTTGTGAAGCAAGTT
The DNA here is from genome assembly GCF_000737465.1 of Haliaeetus leucocephalus. NCBI lineage: Eukaryota > Metazoa > Chordata > Aves > Accipitriformes > Accipitridae > Haliaeetus > Haliaeetus leucocephalus. The sequence goes on from NW_010973092.1 coordinate 9,632,907, forward strand.
CTGACAGGCCCCAGGGGTGACTGCTTGGCCTAAATCCCTGTGCTGGTGAGAGTCCTTTTTCCACTTTCTCTTTCAGTGACAATCACAGGAGAAACGTGATGGAGGGAGGAGTGCGGGGTGAGAAGCCAAGGGCTCTGCCATGCTAATGCTAGCTCTTATACTGATTAATTTAATCACTGCGGCCACATCTCCTCACTTCCGCTCTTCTATGCTCAGAGGGGCAACTAACACCCTTCTGCCTTCCAGTGTTGTTGCAATTAAGCAGTTCAACAAAAGACATATGTTCTACATATAAATAATATCGCCATTTACATAGCATTTAGCACTTTTATTTAAGTGCGACAATGCTGGAAAAGAAGCAAACCAGGTCCTGAGCTACTTCAGAAAGCAGCCGTCTTTTGGAGTTGTCTTCCTCCAGAGACCCAGGTAGTCTATGGGACAAATCTCCTATTTCTTCCTCAAAACCCTGAGGCAAAACCCCACTGACTGACTCTATCATGTTTTCTCTTTGGGCCACATACGCTCCTCCTCAAAAGAGAAGGTCCTTAGGCTCTCTACCCCATATTTTTATGCAGCACATACTCAGGTAATGCATTACTGGCACAGCCAAAGGACCACATCTTCAGTAAAAGGGTTGGAGCAACTATTTCTCAGCATTGCCACCACACCACTCTGCTGCCAGCACTGCGGAAGGCAAGTGCAGACCATCTTCCCAAGGGACAGTGCTGTACTGGATCCCAAAAGTAGTTGTAGACATAGGTGTAGCGAAAAAAAATCTCCTTGGCCATCTGAAGCTGTGTTGATACTACAGTTCCCAAGCCCCGCTGCCACATGCTGCAACAGCGGCAAAATACCAGCCCAAAGCATGCCAAGAAAGATACACCCAATGGTAGTTTTTTCCAAGTGCTGACTACAGGGATAGAACTTCAGCCCATTGATGCATGTTTATGAGTCTTTAGCGCTGCTGAAGAATAACTGCTGAAGTGTAGCCACGAGCCTGATTTTATTAATTGCTTTTATACCCTTCTCTGCCCCTTCCAATAAACATGGTGCTCGCTTAGTGTTTACATGAAGGCAAATAGTTCCCCAGGCAGAAAAGAATATCTCAGAGCAGGGTAGCCCCATAACCTAAAACAACAGTGAGGTCATTTTGATTTTTCCTTTTCATGCTTTCACTTCCCGTGGAGATGACATTATCTTCAAGAGTTCTCTTGCCCAGAGCAAGAAAACCCAACTACTTCCTGCCAATTCTACTGTGACAAGAAGTCCTCAGGCAATATTCTGTGACCTTATGTTTTTAGCATCTTCTAGTGAATTACTAGGTTAGTTTGGGTCAAAGTACTTCTGTCCCTAACAGCTGCTGATTTTTAAAGGAGGAAGCGTGTCCGACTGACCTGGAATCGACGCATGTCTCGAGGGTTTCCTGCATTTTTTAGGCAATTTTGGTTACATTTGAGGAAAAATTTCAAGAAGAACCTGTGGAGAAAGAGAAACGGACATTAATGTCTTATAAACAGTGCGTAGTAATACTATGTAACATCTGCACGTTTGGTCCAACAAAGCCTAATTTACATTAGTATTCCCTACCCGGATAAATCATCCCACTGACCATCCAAAGAGGGAGCAGAAATTTCATGGGCCCCAATCCAGCAAAACATGTAAGCACGTCCTAACATTTAAGCATTAAATTAATAGATCTGTTGTGTCAGAGCCCTTAAAGTTTGTAGAGTCAGTCCCTCTATCACGCTCAATGGCCAGCCCTGCTGTGCCATCCATAGCAGCAAGGAAGTAAGAGACACATATTTCAGCACAGCAAAAAGAGGACAGAAAAATGCCAGCCAAGAAAATTCCCTTTTGTATAAATGGGGTTTTGTTTTACAAGTTCGCTGTCGTGTGCAAATTTTTATTTAATACAAAAACACTGAAAATGTTCCATACAGTTGAAATCTCCCTTCCACAATTAAACCCAGTTTGTGCATAAAATTAATGCTCAAATAAGGATTAGTGGGAGACCAAAACCCTGAGAGGAGAAGGGGGAAGTCTTGGTTAAAAGACTTACTTCACGGAAAAATGAAATATTTTCAATGCAGTCTATTTCCTGACCATACACAGTTCACTGAAGTAGCTATATGACCCTGACATATATCTCTAAGAAAAGACATTGCATTTTACAAAGCCAAAGAAAAAAGCAAACATTTCACTGAAAATATTTCCTTCAGTGTTATGCATCAGTGGACTGTAAACTCATAAAGACAAGTCAATGAATAATAGTGGGTCTCAGATTCCAGGCTTCCTCCCCAAGAGCCAAAGTTTATCAATCTTTTGTCCAAAATAAACTACAGACTAAGGTCTACTAAAGCTCAGCCGTGCAAAATTTAATCCTACAGCAAGTTTAAAACCTAGCGCAACCAGACAGAGCAGCATTACACTTGCAATAACCATCAGTTGACTAAGCAGAAGCTAATCTGACCTGTTTCCACATACAAAAGCAGGGCGGGGAATTGTTTGATCCTGGTTTACTTTAAATCAGAAAGTTAACTTTTGCAAGCATCCATCTTTTAGCACCCAAACTGAATGCTAGGTCAGCAGAATTTGCACACACTGCCACCAAGAAAGGCAAAACTGCAGGGTAAACAGCTTCAGAAAATCCCTTTTTGATGAGCAGCATTCTTTGCCCTGCTCTAGTTGTGATGCCGCCCCTCAACAAGGCACGTTTTGGTGCTTGTTCCTCCATGCCAAGAAAATCATACTAGGCAAATGGCTGCAAGGAGAAATTGAAACTACAAGGGACTGTTTGCATTAAAGAAAAATAAGGTAATGAGGAGGATTATAAAGCGTGATGCTTGGGATTATCAAGGACTGGATCTCCTGACCCAGGAAGTCCCTTCTAGACCTGTGCTCCTAAATAAGAGCAAGCAATCAACATAAAATAAACAGCCGCCACACTTGAACAGGGGTTTCAAGACACTGTGTTTGTTTACACTAAAATAAAGAGCAGTGTAAGCCATTAGGTTTTCTCATCAAGCAGGTTCTGATATTCAATAACAGAAAGTTGGTGCTATTTGTTGTACATGTGTGTGTCTTTTTAAGCCTCTAATGGCCAGCTGTGACAGCCTGACTCAGATTGTGTAGAAGGAGCTGTCAGCACAAATCTTGGCATCTCGAATCCAGACAACTGCTTGCCACCAGGCGAGGGTTTGTACTCGTGCCAGAATGGATTTTGAGAGACAAGCAAATAGGGCATTAATTCCGCCAAAGAAAAACGAAAAGCGGGGAGAGTTCAGGATCTTACACTTCAGATGATGGCTTTCCTGTCAACAGCTCGTCATTTAGCTCATGAGCTATGAAGGGCACGGACATCAGATCCCTCTTGCCCTAAGCTGGCCCTGTCATGCAAAATGCTGGCAGGATCCGGAGACCACCCCTCCGTGCGAGATTGCTTGCTGAAATAAAAAGCCCGGCCATCTGTTGGGAGGCAAAGACATCCCTGTCAGCTGGTGCCTACAGCCTTGAACAGGCCCTTATGTGGCAAAACCTCTCAGAGCCACTTACTCTTTGGGGAGAAGCCGGTGCTGCCCCGGGTCTGCCGGTGGATTTTTGGCGGCTTCGCCAAGCACCGAACCCAGCAGCTGCCTGCCCGGTCTGCCGCAGCCCTGGAGCAACACCTTGGCCCCAGGGGGAGCTGGGACATGGAAGAGTTAAAAATATCTGCGCTGAAAGGCAGCATCAGCCATGCAAACGTGGGAAGCGCCTTCCCAGTCTGGCTTTGCACAGCACGCGTGAGCGCTGGGCAATGGGAGTTGGTGGCTTGAGTCAAGGGCCCCAGAAGAGATGGAAAGCTCTTTGTGAAGCTCTCCAGAGAAACTCTCGGCCTTCCCTTCCCTTACAAAGTCTGAGCTCACGTCAGCTCAAAGGCTTGGAAAAATCACTATGAAACACAAGAGTTGGCTTTCGGGGTCTGCAAACTCAAACCCAAAGTTTTGAAGTCTAACTCCATTTGCACTGTGCTATCTCCCCCAAATTCTGCAGAAGTTTCATCAAAATAAACTGCAGAAGAAATGAAGCTTATCTATTTAAACCTACCGAAAACTTCAGGCAAGCAAACAAAACTTCCTTTGAATTAAATCAACTCCAGAAAAAAATTAACTTAAAAAAATAACACTATTTTCAGAGGAACTTTCAAGACCCCAAGCTTACACAGCCAAGTTCGCTCACTGCATTTTAAGTAAAAAGTCGCCAGTTTACTGAATACATTCTGCCAAGCACCGTATTTTTATTCCACTGAAAGACAAAACAAACTATAGGCTGCACTTTGTTTTGGAACACACCAGAGCTGGAGTCCCCTCGGCTATGCGAAAGCATCCCACGCTCATCTAGGCGAGAGCCGAGCGGCTCCCGAGCTGGCACAGCACGTGCCGGCTGACGGTCTCCCCCCGCTTTGGCAGGAAGGTGGATGGGAACAGATTAAGACAAGGGTAGAGTGGAGCAGTTTGTTTCATGGGGTTCAGCCTGGGCTCTCGGTTCCTGCTTTAAACCGCTTGTTCAGGTGCCGCCTTCACCTCGAGTCCAGTCCTGCCAGCCTTGCTCATTAGCAACACTTCACTCTGCAAATAGTTCAGATTTGGATTGACAGGACGGGTCCAGGAGAAGTGCCAACAAAGCTGAGCTCTTTGTAAGCATAAACCTCCATCCCCATTTATTTGCATCTAACTTCTTCACAGTGGGTTATTTTTTTCAGTTCTAACTTTCTCCGCGTTTGGCAGGGCTGTATAGCATTAATACTAACCACAGAGGATATACAGCATTAATACTAACCACTGGGGTCTGAAATTCATTCCCAAGATGAAAAAAATGTGCAAAACACAGGAGTGTCAATAAAATCTTCAACTTTAACTCTCTCTCCAAGCTTACGTGATTGCTCAACACCAGCTCGTCTGCCACACAAGACTCAGTCATCAATTATACTTATTGCTACCATTGAAGGTTTTCTTTTTTGCATGAATCACACAAAACATATTTTCTGACTCCCTTCCTGACTACTAACATCCCTGGTGTGAAGAGCATTTGTGCATATGGAGCAGAGAAACACAAGCCAGCTCCACGCGAGTCAGCCCAAGTCCAGAAACATGCAAACTTTTACAAAGCGCTTGGATTTACTGACTTACATTGCTATTAAATCAAAGGAGGACTCCGTGCTTCACCCCCTACCCCACAGAGACATGGTTGGAGGGTATGGGAGTGCAGTTTTGGAGAAAACCCATTAGTTTTAGATTACATTTAGGTGTGCTAAGATGCAGTTCAGTGCAGGCAAAAACTACTCAAAGAGTGAAGCTGCTGAGCAGTTAATCCATGCCATGGCACTGTACTACTACAAATCTCTAAGTAACTGCAAGGACCAATGTAGAAATACAACCTTCAGTTAAATAAAAACCTCCAGTCTGAATCAGGCCGCAAATTAACTTGAACTTCTGTCTGCCAGGCAGAAGCTCTAACGAATGGGTTATTGGCTCTTCTGGGAGTGTTCTCTCCTTTCTCACAACTCGATAGAAAACTCCTTTCCGGAGATGAAGATTTTTTTTCTAACAAAACTGCTGCATTCCCCAAAAGATTTTGGTGTCTCTCACCATTACCCTCTACTCTCTGCTAGTGAGGGACTCTTACCCCAGCCCAGTCTGAGCTCCCTGGTTGCCCCCGCTGCCTTCCCACGCTGCTACTTCTAACTCCTGACACTGGCTCCCTCCTCACTCCTGCTCCTTCCATCCTCGGATTCCCTCATTCACCTGAAGGATCTAGCGAGCACACTACCAGCTGGAGGTCACTCCACTTGTCTAAAATACTGCCTGCCATTCATCACTGGCCATCTTGTCCCTCACACTGCTAACCCTTTGGGTTTGTGCAATACGTCCCCAGCAGCATCCCACTCTTTGTCCCTGCTAACTACCAGTAATTTAAAATAAATAAATACACAGCAGAAATGAAAATACTAGCAATAAAGAAGTAAAAGGATTTTGCCCTCCTACTTTTCTTGCCACTACAAATTAATACCAGTGTTTATTAAAAATAAGAGTTAAATTAAAGAAAGCAAGCTCTGACATGATCTAGGTTGGCTCTTCTGTCACTCCTCTGAAGGAAATTTAAAGAAACTCAAACACGAAGGCTTAGCAGTAGGATTTTCTTGCCATTGCCACAATAAATATGTCTGTGGAAGGAGAAAAAAAATAGTTGGAAGGAAGACCTGCTGCATTCCTGATGCTGAAGAAAAGCTTGTTTGTTCCCAATACATTGGAGAAGTTGTTCAAGAACAGTTCATCCATGTGAAAATACGACAGCTGTCATGCTGCCAAGGTCAGCCAGACCAGTGGCTATCCAGAAAGCGAGTGCCGGTTATACAACTTAAACCTGGCTAGGGCAAACAAAATTGACAAAATGCCTTTTCTGAGGTATAAACGCATTTGATAGAAGAGGACAACTTTAGACTCCTGGCTGAAACACAGCAGTAAGTATATGTGGGTTTGCAAAATTAGCAAAACAAAAATACATGGGCCGGTCCAATAATTAGCAACCGACCCTCAGATAAAAGGATTGCACGCCCATTCTGTATAACATACCAATTCAGCAAAGTACTAAGTATGTGCATAAATTTAAATACACAAGCAGTACTGATGGAGACAAAGGTACTACTCACATACTCCAGTACCTCACAGAACCAGCTCTGCTGTCAGCCCATGTCCTTTCTTTGCTTGTCCTCCCAGCAAAAGAGGATGCTGAGGATGTGATACTACAAATACAGTTGTCTCAAACAATATCTGATGGGTATTTTTTTTTCTGGTGAAAACTTGGCATATTAAGAAGTACCGAAGCCAATATAGGGCTGAGTCCGCAGGTCACCAAGAGGCAGACAGTGCACGCACTTCAGCTGTTTCATTTGCTTCTTCAGGGTTTTCTAGGCTCTTTTCACACACTTCTCGTTCTCTCTGTCAGTAACTGCACCTACTGGTAACTAGATTTAGTTAGTAATTTGCCACTAAAATAAAAATATAGAGAAAATGCATTGTTTAATGCAATCTTATTTGGAAAAGTAAATAATCAAAATGTAGAAATATCCCTTTAGAAATTTCAGGACAAAGCTAATTTTTTTCCCTTTCAAGTCGACTCTTCTAATCAAAACTCCTATTTTACAATGGAAAATTCCCAACTTTTTAAAAATTAAGCTAAAATAAAGCATTTCTTTTTCTTGAACAATAATTTCTTTAAATTTTCCAACACTTTTAAACCTTACTTGAAGGGAGCACTTTTTTATTCCATTTTGCCCAAGAAAAATTGTCAGAATAATGGAATTTCCTACATTACAGAAAATCTGAACGTAGCCGAGCTCTACTAATAACTGCAGAAAACCAGGTCAAAAAAATCTTTGGCATTTAAGGTATGAAGATTGCCATTTACTAACAAGTCTACTGTTGCAGTATTTTATTTTGGGGTGGTTGTTGGTTTTTTTTTCCTCACAGACCTTTTCACATACAACTAACTGGTCGTGTCAGCTACCTTATTCACAAAAGAAAAATTGAGACTTACACTGATATTTACCAACATGAGGCTGTGCATGGAAATCAAATATAGGCATGCAGAAAACCTCCTATTACCCACATGTTCACAGCTGGATTTTACTTGGCTTTTTAGTCAATAAACAGCAGTAGCTACCTTTTGTGGCATTTTTACAACAGGAAATTTATTCTGCAGAAGAGAAATTAAACACCAGATACAGCCATCTAACTCTCTTCTAAACATAACCTTCCTGAGTTGTCAAACATCCTAATTAAGAAAAAAAAAAATCCCAAATCTGCTTTCTCTGGATTCAGTGTTCTTACTGACTTAAAATGGAAGCAGAATCAGACCTGCATTTTGCATTTATGGGATGCTAAACAATTCACTGTGTTAAAAACAAAAAAAAAGCCAAGCCAAAACCAAAAGCCTGGGAAATTATTTATTTTACTAGAAAAATATATATCTTCTTCCTAAACTGCAGAAAAGGTCCAAGAAAGGCAACATGACACGGAGAATAAGCCTCAAGCAGTCAGAGTCTATTGACTGAGATTCTTCAGGCAATGCCATAATAATAGAAACAGAATAGTCTACATTATTTTTGTGAACTTGCTCTGACTCCTGGAGCTAGCATTGCCAGGGTTTGCGGTTGTCAATACAGTAAATATTCAGCTCAGCACAGCAAAGACCTGAGGAGGCACCCACATAATCACCAAAGGTAGGAAGGTAGGACTGCCCAAAACTGCCTTAAATTACTCATTGCTCGCTTCAGCAAGTGTTCCCAGTCACTTTTCTTCAGGTCTGTGTGTTCTGCACAGTGAAGCACAGCATATCAATTTTTCATCTTGCATCTTCTGGACTTCTCTAGCTCTCTGATACTGAGTTATAATGCATCAGAGAAATTTAGAGTAGTTTGGGAAAGTGTGTTTGGCATTTTCTCCCATGAGCGAGTTAAAATCCCAGAGAGACCGTTTTGGTTTCTTCTTCCAGACTTTTAATAAGAAAAGAAAGAGATAACACCACCAAAAAACAACATCACAAAACAGAATTAAAAATAGTCCAGAAGCAGGTTTGAGTGCTCAGTTTTCTGTAATTTAATTTTGCCCCCAAGTCTGACTTTTTAATATTTTTTTTCTTAAAGTAGTGAAAATCTGAATTTTCTTATATCTCCTTACTTGTGCCCAGCTCTATTAGCTAAAATTTTTATTAAATTTGAACTGCAGCTACCTTCCTATCACAAAAAAAAGTTGGAAGGAGTTTATGCCATCTGTGTACAGAGTGTACACAGTGTATTTCGTTTATGACAGCTAGATGCAAGATAACTGAACATACCACATCCTTTACATTATATTGACACAAACACCATTGTGAGATAAGCAGTGGAGTGCACGTGCACCCGTGCCTCACACGCAGCTCCAGTTGTTAGCTTACATAGCACAGAAGCCTCCCAGCTCTGCCTTTCTTTGCATGCTTCAAATCACAGACTATTCTTTACGAGCTGATGGGCCAGTGTTTTAGCTGCAATTCTGACAGACTTTCCAGCATTAGGGTGCTTTATTATCAAGCGAGTACAGTCACATAACCAACAGAATTTATCCTTATTTATTCAGTTAAAAAAAAACAATATTTGATCAGTTTGTTCCAGTTTAACTACTTTTCCCTTCACTCTTTCTCCATTTCACTCCTGTTTCATGTCTCAAATACTAGGATATAAAAGTGGGTTAACTATTTTTAATTTTTACTGAAGATGCTAGACTTCAGTCACCAGAAAAAAATATAAAGCAGCTCTGCGGTCTGTCATAGTTCACACAATGCCATTGAATTAGCAGCCCTCCCAGAGTCATACTTTTGCTAAAAGAACCTCTGTTCAGAGTAAGTGATGACAGATAACAGCATTACTGTTATTGTAATATGATATCAGTATTCGGTTGCCTACTACCTCAAGGTAAACTACTGTAACTTTAGCATGGTTACCAAAAAGCATCAGCAGCATCAAAGTTATAGGATGTCGGAGAGCAGTGTTAATCCAGCCATCTGAAGCTGGTTTTCTCACAGCAGGCATGGGACCCTAAAACTTGTCACCTTGAGCTGAGGGTGCTGATGACATATTTCTTTCATCAGCTTACTGAGAAAGTTATAAAGATTCACATGGTAAACATTTCATGTGTGGGAAACACATCTGCCACCTTTCCCTGGATCAGGCACGTGTAAATCACCTGCATGTAAAATTGTGTGCAATCCTCCTGCACATACAACAATTAATGATTCCTCAAATAACCTAACACCAATAATATCCTTAAATAACATTGATGCACCAGTGCTATCATCCCAATCTGCGAAACCCAGAGGTCAGGCTACTTAAAGGACATGTGAGTGCAGTATACCTTCTGGCCAGAGTCTGAGCCTCTAAAGTCCTGAGAATTTCAGCCCAAATACAAATGGAGTGCTACTCAAAGCCCATCTGAACAGATGTATCCTTGAATGGTTACACTAGGTGTAGGCATTACGTTACAATGGTGTTCTCTCCCAAGACCTGGCTCAGAACGTGCTCCGTTTTGTTCTCACGATTTTTTGTTATTATTTTTTTCTTTTAAGCGAAAGATGCTTAATGTTAAAAAAAGCCAGGAGGCCTGCTTAGACTGACATGGAAATCATTTTTGACCAGATTTATGTGCAGGACTGATGGCCTTAAGAGAGAGAAATGACAAAGAAAGATGCTGTTAGATCTCTTATTTACAATAACCTGTAGTGTATGTCAACGATGAATCAGAAGCACATAAAAAATGAAGAAAGCGATTACTGAGTTCATTCATGTCTCAAAATCATTAAAAATACACAATTTAAGGAGTTTCCAGCCCCGGAGAAATGTAACAGAAACTTAGCACACCTGCCCATGAGATGCTGACTCTGTGCAAACTCAGGGGCTCTCGGCTGCAGCTGCTCCACTTCCTTGGGATCATCACCAGCAAGACAGACACTGCAAGACCGTGGGATTTACTGCTGGGATGACACCCCAGTCTCAGCTTTTGCATCACTAAATCCTCAGCAGAACTGCAACAGCAACGAACAACTTAAAAAACGCAACTGTAAATCTCCTGCTCATACAGTCCTGCTACGAAGATGAGTGGAACTTACTTCACCCTACCCATCTGAGTAATTACAGAGAAATATTTGGAAAGTGTCAATATGGTGAAAGATTGATTGCATCCCCTCCTAAGACAACTTATGCTTCAAAAAGCAAATGAAGTGTTTGCTTCAAGTAAAGTAGCAGCAGTGAAGGATCTTACGTGGGGGAGAGAAAAACAATAACTTAAAGTTATTAAAAGATAATTTTTAATAAATTAAAAACAAAACTACACTGGGAACCCAGTCAGAGTCGGTGACAAAGGACAATCTGACAGAGATTCTGCTGGGAGATGTAATTTTGCTTTTTGTAATAACCTTTTTTGGTTTTCTTGGGGAAAAAAAAAAATCAACAATTAAAAGGAGTCTTTTAAAGAAACTACTAAGGGTGAGTCTAGAATTAGCTGCCCAGAAAAAAAAAAATAAAAAAAATGTATATTTGTATTTATACAAGGAAAGATCAAGCACAAAAATTCTGTGGAAGAAAGTCAAGGGCTGCCTTCAGCTCCTGCCCACAAGCTGGACATTCCATCCAGGGGTTCCCATTGTTTTATGATATTTAAGAGAATAAAGCCCTTGCTTCCTTTACAGCGGGGAGCTCTGGCAAGAGGACAGGATCCGGAGTATAGTTGCTATTTTGAGTGCTGGAAGGAAGCAAAGAGCTGTTTTGTGGAAAGGCGGAGGCACTTTGTTTGAGCTGTGCATGCGGTGGTTCAACAAGAGAAGATACTCCAGGGGTGTTCGAAGATACTCCGGTTTGACCTGGCTCTAGGTATAAAATGCTGCAGAATTTTTTGTGTGCATATGGGCAAGCAAGCCAGACACTGTAAAATTCATTGTAAGTCACCACAGAAGGGGAAGACTGAAAGAGAAAGGGGAGAAGAGAGTTTTTGATGTGATGGTGAAGGGGATCGCGCTACATGTAATGCTGGAGATGTCATCAATAAATATTGCATGTGTGCGCTACCTTTAACATGACACTGAAAGAGCTTAATTAACCTTAGAAATAAGGACCTCTGCAGCAGATACGTAGAATCCAATCACATCTGTATATATCACAAGTTTTGGATTAAGTACTTCAGAGTTTTTCTTAAAGCAATGGGCCTTGAATACGTAGGAAAAATATTTTTGCTGATGCCCTCTTCTGTGTCAGAGATGTATGGAAAAGGCACTACAGCCTGTAGCTACAAAGTTATCTTTTGCACCCAGCTGGAAAGGTGGTGCAACTAAAGAATAATTTCTTCTGCCCTTGAAGCCAACCGTCCAGTGAGGGTACCCAAGCTGAAGGACAAAACCAAACGTCCCAAAACCAGAGTAGAATTCAGATCAGGATGCTGGTGACAAGTTATAACTGGAGTGAGGTAAGGACATGAGCTGGCTGTAATAAAATATATTATGCTCATCCCACTGTGTACTTCATTGGTTGGAATTACGAGAAACAGCATATTTAGATAGAGCGCAACGGACCAAAGACATTGTAAGGACAGAGGCACAGCATTAGATACCCTACATAAGGGAGCAGGAAACAATGTGCATTATAATCTTTGGAAAGAAGGTGACCTCTGTTAGCAGCTACAGACATCTTCCATGGGTGTTAAAACACAGGCAAGAGCTGAGATCTCTCCTGTATTTCTGGATGTCTGGCTGTGTCACCGAGATGCATTTCTCTGTGAAAGCAAGGATGATACCTGTGATCAGTAGTAGGATTCATATCCACAAAACACAGAGCATGAGGGTTTACAAAGTCCTGTAAAAGTACTGCTTAATTATTATTTTTCTGTTTCACTGTAGTGGAGCGAGGACAGCATCAGCAACGGAAAAAAGGTTTACAATGAGCAGTTAAGTAACTTTGCCAGATAGTCAGGGCAGAAAGGTTCAAGTTCTTGTTGACATACATCATATCAATGAAAGTCCCAATTAATTCAACGGACTAGGAAATGCTTGTAACTTAACAACCTTTTACTCTTTAACTATTTTATATTCTATTGTTCTTCTTTTGAGAGCAATTGTGCCAGGAACTGGCAAAGAGTAAAGAGGATCAGCGAAAACTTACAGCTGCCCCCCTCTAGCACCTCCCTGGAAAAAAAAAAAAATTCCTCATTAATGTAAACATAACTAACAAATCCGACCCAAAACCTTTCTAACTAGCCAGTAGCTTAAAATCATCAAGAACTCTACATGAGTACTGAATATTGATCATTCTTTTTTCACTCAATTCTGTAGCTCCAACAAAGTTCCACTAAAGACCTAATTGCATAATAATTAACTTAAATGTTGAAACACACTATCCTTTCTATAATACATACATATCACTAATGAAAAGGCTAAACCCTTTAAGCTGATTGGCCTAACAATGTGAACCCAGATGACAAGATCAGGGTCTGATCTCAGAGATTTTAATATAAACCTAGAAAAAACATGAATTTTCATCTTCTCTACTGAGCTGAAACTCCAGGTCCAGAGTTAACTAATACAGGAAATAAAAACAAAGCCATATGCCCAAAGGCTTGATGAAGCTCATTTGCTGAGCATACAATATCAAGTTTTAAATCCCTACTTAATCTCCAAATAAAAATTAAGAGGGAGTTTGAAGAAATACTGTGGAGTGTCAATGACAAACTTATCAGCAGACACATGTTAGACAACATGCTAAAATACCCTCACATCAACTTGTCAACAATAACCACCAACTAACAGACAACCCTGACAAAATAATACTCAGGGCTTGATTCAAAATGAAGAGGAAAATACAGTTAAATGTACATTACCAAAACAAGTTGTATGTGACTTTGGTGTCTATTAAATGAAATAACGTTACGCCAAGTTTGGAAGTACGAATCATTCTGATTACAACTGAATGACCAAGTTTCTACCCTCAAAGTTTTCTTCCAGCGTGCACAATAACTATGACAAGTGCAAAATAATTGCACTGTTTCTGCCCCTCCAATGAAGCTTTTCTGCCATCCTGGAGCTGCAGTGTTACCTATCTACAGCCAGATTTAGCCTCGGCACCTTCTGAGTCCTCCACCAACTTCTTGCACAGAGTAAGTTCATGGATATAAAGAGACAGGTTTGGCTCACTGTATTTAGGAGAGCGTGAAGATCCCTTCATCTAAAAGATTCCTCATGCTAAGTACAAGCAGCTAGCTGGAACTAGCAAGGACACTGAGGAGAAAACTTTAATCCTTGCAGTAAGTGTCTTGGGACTTGTTATGACTACAGGTGGCCAGACACTTGACTTTGTGTCTCTCCTGAAAGACAGCACCTCCAGCAAGGCGGTACTCCCTAGTGTGACACCTCTTCAGTAGCATCTAAAAGGGAAGCGTACCTCCTACCGAGTCACCAAACACTGCTTCCCACAGTAGCGAGGCTTTTCCTTAGAGGACTCTTTTAAAATAAAAATTGTCGGTCTAGTGATGCAGTGCCAATAAGTCCATGTGCATTTGCTTTTGTATATTCTAAAGGCTGCTTTTAAAAAATGGGTTTCATTACATAATGGGTTACAGCCAAGTGACCTGTCACAAGTTTTGAACTGATACAATTTTTTTTTGCAACTGGACATGGTCGTCTTGAGGCACATTCTAGTGATCACCCACACGCCCATTTTAAAACGAGATGAATAGAGTCTGCATTCCTTGGTAACAGTTTTAGGTTATTTTTTAAATTCCACTTCTAAAGATGACAAAATAATGAAAAAAAAAAATTTTTTTTTCCCTTTAGTCAGAGGAATCTTTGTATTGAATTGTAGGTAATAACGCATTTGAGATACAGAAATGAAGAATGAAAGCAGAGCTGGCAGAACAGACAGAGAAATGTCTTGTCTTCATCCAATAGAGAATCATGCTTCTAAGATGTCCAGGCAGAAAATTTTCTGGAATTTTAAATATGTTAATAGTTCAAAGTACTGATGACTCCAAGCCAAAACCCCAAACTGGAAAGTTCCTGAGCTCTGGGCAACATTCAGTCTGCAGTTGTAAAAGAGTGAAACAGAAAATCAGATGGAAACACGCACACCTTTTGCGAAGTTCTAATCTGAGGTTGGCACCTGACCAGAAATAACCAGTTCAGACCCCATCTTGGACACCTGACCCCAGGACCAAGAAGTCTCTAGAAGAAAATGGAAATGTCTTCCTGAAATGTGAGAGAGGCTGGTTTCTCTCTTATTGCACTTTTTCCAAACTATCTGCACCCATTACTTCTTAAAGGACCTCGGCAAATGGCACCCCTTAGGCTGTATAAATCTCTGCAGAAGGAATGGCATAATTTTTCTCCCATCACAAACCTTCCAGTCTAATATTTGACAGCCTAGATCAGGTGCTGTCCAAACATTTATTAAAACATTTTAAATGATGAATATATCCAATTATTACTATTAATGCAACTAATACTGACTAATGAGGGGGAAACACACTAGCTTGTGTCCCGCAATTCATTACCCCTGCCTTGTCAACAATTCAAAGCCCAAAACCTAATCATCCATACCGGGCCCAGTTATATTTCACACGTCACATTTAATAAGTCACTCAGTGCCTATAAATTAATGTAACATGTCGGCGTTTATGAGTGCGGCTTTGTCGCTGTTAACAAATGATGTGCTGGCCTGGTCTGCTGCAGCTCGGCAGTGACGAATGATGGAGGATGATTTCTCTCCAAACTATAAACTACACACTGGGGACCACAGCAACACATAGATACACATATACACATGGGCACATGTGTTTGCACACATGTACATGCATACTGTTTATAAGAATGGTATATAATACAAAGAATGTGCACCTGCACATGCTTTTATAGGTATATTTCATACACCTTGATGCAGAATATTTTTCAGTCAGGTCATTACATTTTATCAACATATATTGTACCTATTCATACATGCATATATATATATATATGCACACTAGATACCATACAGTATTACAGGAACGTATATACAACTCTTCAGCAAGTTTACCAAAACCATGTCTACAGTATGTATCCTGTTACAATTTCACTCACAGTAGTTTAAGCCAAGTTTATAGAATGATACTACATACAGGTGG
Source organism: Haliaeetus leucocephalus (assembly GCF_000737465.1). Lineage (NCBI taxonomy): Eukaryota > Metazoa > Chordata > Aves > Accipitriformes > Accipitridae > Haliaeetus > Haliaeetus leucocephalus. Next base: position 9,648,614 of record NW_010973092.1, read on the forward strand.
GGCCAAGCCAGATTTACAATTAGTCTGAACACCTGTAATATTTCCATGCTTAGTGCTTCCATAGCCAACCACAGCCTGAAACAGAAATGAAACACCGTAGACTTGTATTGCAAAACGTGATGCTAAACTGCAGATGACTGGCACGGCACCAATAGTTTCTTTTCTTTCGCTTGAGCAAAACTGATTTTTTTTTTTAATAGTATGAATAATACATAACTGAAGAACTTAAAGGCACACAGTACATGAAGAAAAAAATGCACATGTGATATACATGTACTTTTTAACATGCTTCTTCCTATTTTCCTGCAAGAAGTGTAACCACTGGAAAGTAGCAGGGTAAATGTCGGCATCTTTTTGGTTACAGCTGTGGCAGGTTCAGGATTGATGAAAGACATCTGGATCTACATACGGCTGCATTAAGTACTATATGCAGTAATAAAACTGCATGTTGCAAATGCACACTGTGGCCGGGAGGGAAGTTGTCACTGGAAGCAGCTTTATAGAGCTCAATTGGTTTGTCAGCAGCAGAGGAAGAAGACAGATAAGGAAAGGACGTCTGAGAGCTGAGCTCCTCGCCCCTAGGAGAGCTGAATCTTACCAAATCACAGACCAGGACCCCAGTTTTGGCTTCGTAACAAAGCTTTCCCAATGGCAATGCCAGTTTTACCCTTCTGTTCTCTATTACATCGATGATGTATCCTGTGTTAACAGCAACAGATTCCTCATGAAACAAAACATATTTGAATACACGCAATAAATTGAAAAGTTTAACTGAGATGTGAATGCATTGGTGATGAGCCCACAGCCAGTCTGGCAGTGATAGATCTGACTGTGAATTTTCTGGGTACTTTTTTGCCTCTATTGGGAAATGAGAGTCTGTAAAAAAGAAACCTTCGTGGGAAAATGTCATGTCTGAGGGTCTGCCAGTATGAAAAAGAAGTTCAGAGAAAAACCTCCAGTGTGTCAAAACATCACCTTCAGATAGTTTATAAATGAAAAGCATCCTTCCCTGGTAAAATACAAATCTTGCTTGCAAATTTTAACTAAAGTAAAAAAAAAAGTTAGAAATACATTTAAAAGATTGACATGGAAATGACAGCATTTTTACTCACAAATTTCCCTTTTGTCTTGGACCATTGACTCACAAATAGCATAGTGATTCTGGTTGCGTGTTTGGGGTTTTTTTTAAATCCTGGTTTAAAACCAGAAAACTCTTTAAAGGCCTCTGGACCTGAAGAAAGGTTTCCTGCATAGGTCTAGCAAAAACCCCACAGACATTTGCCCTGTGACCCCCTGGGGCTCAAGCCACAGAAACTAAGCCCGTCTCTGATGGAGCATCACACTTCCAGCAAAACTGTGACATGGGAATCCCTGCATAGCTACGTTGCGCTGAATTTGGGACCAGACACAGGTACTGACATTTAAATTCACCTCTTAGGAACAAACAGCAAAGAACACACGGAGCGGTGCTGACACCACTGAGGTCCCCTCTGCCAGCCAGTGCTGGGACACCTTCCCAAGCTTTCCACTCAGGCAGCTCAGACAGAGATGGGCTTCTCCAGAGGCCAGTTCTGGGCAGGAGCCCAGCCCAAGTGCTCCGAATTGTCTTTGGAAAAAGTTTGTCTTTCCATAGCCTCTGTGGAGTGTGGCCAGCTTCCCGATTTGGGCTTTTCCACTGTCCTGCAGGGCTAAGTTGTGCAAATACCCCCTTGAAAGATGCCTTCTTACAGAATGGGAAATTCTAACCTTTCTATAAATGCTGTCTCTGAAATGTATATATTTAAACAGTGTTCAAAACACTTTAGGTTTCAACCACTGACAAAGACTTTCTCTTCACTTAATGTCAGCAATCATGACTCAGTGCTTCCATGTCATACTGAAGCAGCAATACTGAACAACAGTGCAGCAAAAAGTCATACTTATTTTCCAAAATCAGTCCACCCCTGGAAGGGCCATTCAATGGTTAAAGTGCTAGACCAGAACACAGAAGACCTAGATTCGTGTCTCTGCTTGGTATACTTTGTAAGCCGCCACGTTGCTTTTAGACTGCTAAAGATGCAATTAAGCCCTCTTGAAAGTCCTACTGCACATTTTACTGCATCTTTAGAAGTCAAAACACCTTTAAAAATCGAGCTTTAAATCTCTCTGTGTCTTCTTTTCCCATCTTTAAAATAGGGATCATGACACTTCCCTAGCACACAGGTACTGTAAGGATAGATAAAGACAAAGACACTTTCTAAAAGGTGTCACACATATCTAGGATTCTCTCATGTATTGTTGGCATAAAAAAAAAAAATCTCAGATATTTTTAAAGACTTCTGATATATAAAGGGGAAATGATGTAGGATTTCATAGACCTTTTTTTTAAATGCCTCTAAGAAAATTATTCAGTACAGGCAGTATTGGTGAAAGAAGCACACTTACCAATTTGTTTTTCTAGGTCTTGTAAAGGTTTTTTTAGCACTTCGTACCTTTAGACTAATGGATACAGTAAAATTTTGTTGAAAGGCTTGAGCATCGCTGCTCCAGCACTCTACGTAATTGGGCACTACCCCGTGCTGAAGGAAACGGTTTGGGAGTACAGTCTGAGGTCAGCCACGGCGCGGCAGCATGCAGTGCGTAACAGCAAAGGCTAGTTGACCAATTAAAGCTAAGTGATGCCTTGGTGTCCCAGCAGCCTGCCATTTGCACAATGTTAAAGGTAATAAAGACCCTGAAAACCCAGGACCAGATTCCAGCCAAGCAATACAGAGACCTCTTACCAGAGAAAATAGGCAAGGGGGAAAAACAAGACCTCCAAGATATTAAATATTTTAACAATTTCACTAAAGAAAATCTATTAGGTAATTGGCTATGAAAGTGTGTGTTATTTTCCCTAAAGGCAATATTGTATTTCCAGCACCTCACTCAGAAATTATATAGCACAAACCCTCCCTCCAAGTAACTCTGTGACAACACCCAGGCAAGCAGAAGTTGAGACCGTTATTCCTGACCAAAATCAAATTGTTTGAGCAGCTCAGCTGTATGGCACCCCCCATCACTTTCTTTTCAATTCCATTCTCCTCAGTGTCCTGTCATTCATTTACCTTCTTTAGTCCTTTCAGTCATAAATTTTGTGGAGCAATACTGTATAATTTGTATAGAAATCTGACCTACCAGAGGCCTCCAGGTACTACTGCAAAATACATGATATATAAGAATAAACTTAATCTCCCCCCCGCCCCCCGCCACCCCCCTTACATACACCTTAAGCTTTAAATGCTCAGAAAGAAAAGCAAAAAGTGAGCTGAGTGCTAACAGGAAAGCTTAGTATGTACGCATGCCACAGCAGTCATGCTTAGCTCTGAAAACTTAGAAAACACCATGAGAAAGGTGGAGACTTTGCAAGAAAGCTGCCACACCGGCACTGCTGGAGAAAGCTTTGAAAAAAGTAGAATTACCCTGTTGCAAGGAATTCATGGAATCTCTAAAATCTTGAAGAAAAGAAGAGAAATCTGCATGACAATAACATTGTTTCTTTCTCTGAGGGACCCAGAGGGCTCACAAAATCGTACAGAAAAGAACACAGCTCTTTTCAATTCAGCCCATTGTATAGAACGGTGAATGTCGCAAGGTTTATTTTATAATGATTTATTATCAAGAAAAATAAGGGCTCAGGCAGAGACATATTTTCTCAAGAATTTATTGTTCACCAAAATGGTTTGTTTTGCAGAAACATTTCTTTTTGCTCTATTTTTTTCCGGCAGTTCCTTTTGGCTTCATCCTAGAGCTGCCTTCATCCATACTTTGCTTTGCTTTGAGAGAGGTAAATTTTAAATCTTCACCTCTTCTGCTACCTGCTGCTCTCAGACTTCCCCTGAGGAGGGATGCTGCACCTGTAATCACTGCTAAGGCACCACCTTTTCCTCCTCGCACCATCCCTGTTTGGGTCCTCCCTTCTGAAACATCAGAGATCACTCAGACCTCTGGAGAGCCAAGCAGGGAGCAAAGCACTGCCAATACAAGACTCAGTCCACTGCCACCAAAGACAGAGGCACACGCCTGAATCCCACAATGAGGATCTCCTTTGCCGAGCTATGCTAGCAAAATCACTGCCAGGGAATACCCAGGTTGCCCGGGAGGACAGGAGCAGCCCAAGCCCATCAGGTGGAGCAGAGGCTGGGGCTGGTGTTTGGGAACCAGCTCCCTGAGGGAAACACCCGAGCAGAAACTCAGCTGGAGGAACATCCTTCCTAATCCCTGTGCGAGCAACGAAATGAGCCGCACTGAAATGAAGGGCTTTAACCAGCTCTCCTTACCACCTGCCTGCGTGAACTAGCGTCTCTACAAAAACCCTGGCTAGGTGTGTTTTGCATCATCCTGTGCTATTTCCGTGCCACCATAGACTTCAGCAATCTTCCTTTCCTCTGTGTTCCTATTGCCCTTCCTTATTATAGCAGAGGGACAATTTATATTCTTTATGTACATAGTCCCTACAGCCATCATGCCAGTTAAGGAAATTTCACTTTTCAGAGGGGAGGAAAATAAGTGACTTCACAAGGCCATGCAAAAGTTTTTGGGGAAAGAAAGGAAGGTATTTCAGGGCATGGACTAGTACTTTGGCTCTGCTAGTGACTGAATTTCTACTCCAGTAATTATTTCCTTTAATTAGAAAAGCAGAAGGTTTAAAAAATTAAAATAAAGTCTACCTCAGCTGCATTTTCCACCTAGAACTAGCACTTGGTTCAGAAAGTGGATAAACCAAAAACTGAGCAGGATAAGAAAACTCAAAGTGCATTGTACGTCCAAGCTCAACTGATGCAATTCCACATATTCAGTAAAAAAATAAAGTCAAAAGTAGGTCAGAAAAGCTGACAGAATTAATCACAGAAAAGATGAATAGGAAATTTGATGGAAATAAGATCACTTTTCATGATGAATTCATAGTCAGTGTTTAATTGAGTACAATGAACTTGAAAATACACTTGGTGAATGTCTGCATTAGCTGGACTTCTGAATGTTTGTTAGCAGTTAAGATACACAAACTGATCAATAGTGTAAAACAAAGGAGCTCAGGTATGCATGTGTACTCATACATCACTTCAATAAATTATCCTGGGTGTTACAACTGGGGGAAGGGAGGGGGGTGGATTTAGAACAATCATTTTGGGATCAAGAGCTAAATCATTTCAACCACATCTTGATTTCTGCAAAACTCGGCAGGAATTATGAGGCTTAACAGCATCTCAACAATTAGCATATTATAAATACAAAAATGATATATTAAAGCGAGAGGAGAAAAAGGCCAGCATTTTACACCTACAGTAATATAATTCCACTACTTAATGCAAAGTAACAGGCATTAGAGTGTTTGGGATCCTCTTGTATAGTGTTATCTGTTCTATCAGTAAATGAGACTATGTGAACAGTACAACCTATAAATAATTCAAGGCCTGAGATGGCAATTATAGAACCATGCACAACCAGCATGAATATTTTATGAAGGCTAAAACAGCCCTCAGAATGAATCATGGATAGATGAACACACACACATACACACACACTCAGCTGTTGGCCAAGTATTGCTTCCAGACATGGCTTATATCTGATCCTTAGTACATCTAAAAAGAAATTTCCTTAACACAAAAGTCAGAAGTAACATCTGTATTCTTATATATTAAGAGATATTAAAAAAATAAATAAAGTGACTGTAGGAAAAAAAAATGTTATATTGATGAGGGAAAATGTTTGTTTCTTTCCAAAGATTCTGGTAGGAATTCTAAACAACTTTTTTCCTATGCACAAAATGTGGTTGACAAAAGCAAACTATGATGTACAAAATAAGGGCCTGCAAGGGCTGTGCAGTACATTGGTCTGCAAAATCTGCCCCTAAAGGAGGACTTGCCTACATGGAAATATTTACCAGTAGAGATCCACTGGTATAACTTCCCATATGGGCACTATTATTGCAGCACAAGAGCATTCACATGGGAGTTACAGCAGTATAACTACTCCAGCATAATTATACGGGTATAATTATGCCAGTAAATTTCCCTGTATTAGCAAGCCCAGAGAAAACCTCCCAGTAAGGAGCACAGCACTGCTGCATCCTGCCCCAGTGCACAGCCAACGGGCCTGCAGCGAAATACAACTCGGAGCAGAGAGCCCCAAATCCTGCTCCCAAGCCAGGGCGCTCAGTGGCACATGAGTAAATTAATAACACACTAGCAAAGAAAAAAAAAATATTTTACATGCATATCATGCACATAGACACAGACATGTATGTGCACACATACACACTATTGATATATTTATTCTATATATAAATATACATACATTTATTTATATGAATTTACGTTTTAGAACATATGCGTTCTAAACACTCTCTGATTAGTCCACAGATCACCTCTTTGAAATGAGGATGTATAATTTCTCCCATTCTCTGACTGGTAAAACTAAAATACACAGTTAAAACACCACCAGCTATTAAAAGAAACTGGGCTGGAACCTGAATGACCATCAGATAACTCTTCTATGCCAAATATAAACAGATCTTCGATAGCCTGAAGATTTCACATGTGCGAATATAACCGATGAGACTGTTTTTCAGTGCACAGCAGTCCATACACATGCTTGAGAAATAAAGATGAAGACTGAAAACAGAAAAATGATGGGGCTAAGGAGGCAGCATCAGATGTGTCTTACTAATCTTAATACATTTTTGCCCTTTTTTTTTTTTTAAACTCTAATTGGGTCTTTCATTTGCATCTAAAAAAGGATCTTTTAAGGCTACAATTTAAAACGATGCATTGCAGACAGGCTGCCGAGTCCTCCTGCAAGGATGTGCCCATGAATAGGGTCACAGTGTCACAGACAGCACAGAGAGCACGAACTCACCCATCTTGCTGCCTTTTCCTGCACGACCCCTATAATTTTGTGGGTTTGGCAAACACAAGGGGCAATTGTGTCAGCCAGGGTCAAGCTGCCATTGTGGGGGGTTTGTGGGCAGGATTGGTATCTGAGGGAGAGGGGTTGTGTCATGCTGGGTCAAGATACTGCAATTGTGGGTGCCAATTTGGCAGCTCCTAGGTGGGTCGCAGTTGTTTTCCAGGGAGGGAAGAGACGAGTGTACAGGCGGCTCTGGAAGATATAGTTTGAACTGAAGCTGTTTCTAGAAGGTTTGGCACTGAGAAGAAAGTGAAGTTAGTTCAAGGAAGTGGGGAGATTGCAGAGGCACAAAGCATCTGGGAGCTGGAATGGTTCAGGATATCTGTAGGGGAAGATGCAGCCTCTAAAGGGATCAATGCCTTCAGCAACCTTTATCACCTTGAGTATAACATCTTACTCAGCAAATAGGTGCATTTTCTCCAGCCGATGAACCTGGAAAACAACACATCCCTCAGTGTGTACACCCATGAGAAACCGGTGTACTGGGGGAGACATTTCACAAGTGGGTTTTACAGCCTAATTCTGCTTTGTTTGCAACCACCTCCTAACTCGGCCTTTTTTCTCTCACCTGCCCATGCATTTGGAGATGCTGTATTGTGAGTCAAACTGTAACTTGAACATGATCAAACTCCTGGTACATATGGATCCAGCAGAGCAGAACTGTGGAGTTTGTTTCTTCTCATTTAAAGGCAGTGAATAAAAAAAATCATGAACAGAAACACATACCTTGTGACCACAAGTCCAAAGGAAATACTCTGCTAATTGCAAGGGTGTATTAAAGTCATGAACTAAGTAAACTAATTTGCTCTTGGCATACTTTCTATACCTCCCAGGTTTCTGTTTAGAACCTCTGTTTAGACATTTCACAATCTAAATCTGGTGAAGTCTGAAAAAGGCCTTCAGAAGAAGGGGGCGGGGGGACGGGGGACCAAAACAGGCAACTGGTGTAATAAGCAGCTTTTGGAACTTGATCTGGCTTTCTATTAATTTGCAATATACATTTGATTTCTAACTCAAAAAAATCTGAATGGTTAATCTTTTATTTTCATTATTTTGACATTTCTGTTTACCTTTTAGAAATGCTATCAGAGGCACAATGTGGCATTGGAAAGCTAAATGCTAACACATGGAGTATTCTACGACTGCAAAAATTTCTCTCATACTTTTGCAAATACCACAGCCAAAATCAACAGTACAAGTTTGATTTTCTTCATCACGAATTGACAGCTTATTTATCTCCAAGGAAGAACTTTCTAAACCCTTTCAGCTTCCAAACAACTGAGGAAGGATTCTGCTGACTATTCAAAAATATTGGTGCCTCATAAAATTATAAGCCAAATTATTCAATTCTTTGTGTGTTCCTTCCAAAAGAAAAGAACTATGCACTATGAATTGCAACAGACTTCACGAAAACAAAATTCAAAAGACTGATCTGCCAAAAAACTTTCTTACTAGCAGGGTATCTTTCATCTGATATTAAACCTGTGTTTATCTGTACTGTGCATAAAGTCCGGCTAAACAGTCTTCATGGTATCAGCGGATCTTAAATACATATAGACCTTCAAACCCTTGGTCAAGTCTCATTAAAGTCAAAGTTTAACACATGCTTCAGTATGTGCAGAACAACGATGGATTTACATTAAATGCTCAATTGCTTTCTTGAATTACAGCCTTAACCACTTCATAGTCCAGTGAAGATAAACACGATCCTCCTCGTGATGCTGGATAATGCCAATGCTTTATTACAGCAACGAGAGCACTGGCACTGCCAAAATTGCCATTGCCTGCAGCAAAGTAATGGTTTCTGGTGACTGTTAGGCAGAGAGATGGCACGTAAACGCTGTCCCGGAGCCGTACAGGAGAGAACATCACCCTGCTGCTGCAGTACCCGACTAAGCAAACCCGGACTCCGTCAGCCGCTAGCTGTGCATCAGCATCTCCCCCAAATGCTGCCTTCCAGTGAGCTAACTGCTTGTTTGCAGTAGAGACTTTAAATCAATACACGGGAACGAAAGTATCCAGCAATGCTAACAGATCAAGTATTCAAATGTGGAATCCAAGTAACGTTTGGCTTGCCAGTAAAACGCCCAATGTAACTCATTCACCCATGAAAAGAGCTGTGTCTGAAGTCATCTTTATTTACAATGTGTTTGTGCCATATGTTTGTTTGGAAAGTGGAGGATGAGTTGGAGTAGGTGGCATCTCTCATAGCTTCCTTTTCACACACTCTGAATTCAGACTCCAAAGGTCTGGGCCTCACAAGGCAGTTACTGAGGAGCAGAGCAAGGCACACATTTATTTGCACCAAAACTACATAATGCATTTGCTGTGAAAGTGGTCTGTTAGCCTAAGCTTGTAAATCAGGAATTCCCTATGCAAAATATGGAGTTACTCTGCTCTAAAACTGGTGTAACACAGAAATCAGACCCTGTACCACTTTACCTCCACTGCCCAAACTGCAAAGTGGGTATAAAAATTACCACTCGACCAGGAATATGCTAATACGCTGTGAGTTTTTCTGAATGTCAGACTGGTCAAAATGCAGAATTTTTGTTTGACTTAGAAGCCTGAAATTTTGAAATGTCATATTTTCATCTGAAAGCAAAATAAAAAACAACATGCTGTGAAAAACTAGAAATTGTACCTGGAATATCAAAATCACTTTACGTAAGGCATGATAGAAGTACACAATATGGTGGGAAATCTGTAATTTCCTCAGACATCCTGCTGGCCACCGTGATGTGTACCACGGTCAAGTGAAACTTGATAACAGGAAAAAAACCCCAGACTTCAGGTTTTCCTGTTTCAAGCTCTCAGACCACCCTATCCTTGGAGCTAATGGAGAAATCTCAGATAGCAGGAAAGAGCCCACAAGGAAAACATAAAACCGCCAGGAGCAGGAGGTGTCTCCAGCTATGTCATACAAAGTATCATATAACATTTTCATCCACTTATTTTTCTAAAGTAAGAGACCCTTTTACACCACAAACTGCAAGTAAAATACCACACCATAAAATTAAACATATGTTAAAACCACGTTTGAATGTATTTGATAAAAAAAGCTATTATTGAAAGCACTGTTCCATCCTGAAACTGGTATTTTTGTAAGCAACTGCATCCAAAAGGGATGGCTTGTTTCTAGGTTACTCTGCAGAGTGGCTGTCTCAAGAGAAATGAAAGAGCAAAGGTAGGTCTTTCCTGTATATCCCTATCAAGATATTAATGGATGTGATGGGAGAAAGCCTGAAGTGATGTCACTGGAGGCAGAGTGCACATAGTGTTATATGGATTCCATAATGGAGCAGGAGAGAAGAGCTACAAACACGAGAGGGAAAATGCTGATGAAAATCAGGTAAACAATGGCGAAATGGAAATTCAGTTGGAACAGAAGCTTTTGTGAAGTGGGATAAATGGACACAATTAAGTCCTCACTAAGGGGACATGGACCGCATGAAGGAGCAGAAAAAAAGAACAGCACCTGACACTACAAAACAAGTCTCCACAAGAGACTCCACTGTTCAGAGGGCCTAAACCCACGTGTCCCACGCTGTGAGCCCATTCAAAAATGCCATCCTGCAGGGCCCTTCTAACCTACCGCAATGCAACACACGTAGCATTTTTATAAGTCAGCAAAGCGACTCATTTTTGAGGATTGTCACAAAGCAACAGGAAATGCATCTTGCAGCATAAATGGTCATCCAGCACAGAAAGGAGATTTTCTGTTAAAGTGATACGTGCATACACATAAAACCAGTTCCCTGGGGTAAGAGACATTACATAACACCCCCACTATTTACTAAATGTAATTTCTGTTTTACTGAAATAAATGAAGACAGGTAACTACTGTAACCGCAGAATCATAATAATGAACCGGCCAACAGATGGCAGCTGAACCAAATCACCTGATTTAAATAAGATCTGCATTCTCTTCAATCGGGCAAGTTTTGCAAACAGATTTAAGTCAACTGCCAGATAAAAATCAAGCAATTTCGGAGTCATGCTTGCTTGTAATGGATTATAACTTTATTATGAATTATGTCTCTGAACCTGCATGTTTACAAAAACAAACAGTACTACTGTGGCAACTGAAGGGGGGGTAATACCACTCTAATTTTGCTCACCAACGATATCATTAATACAATGAAAATAATGTGCTGTGCATGAATCCGGCTTCTGATGGCAGCACTTTGGTGAGAGACTGAGAAAATACAAAGCAGAAACAGAGTCCTCAGGCAGTCAGTGAATATGAATAAAAAAAAAAACACAAGAGAGCTTTCTGGCCTGAGGTTAGAGGCAGAGGTTGGCATTATTTTACATTAGAAACAATTCACATTCAAAACTGTAATTGATAGCAGTGAAGTGTTAGGGAAAAGAGACTGTGGTGTTCAGGCAGGCTGACCTGCCAATCAAACTCAACCTTTCTTTGAATGAATAAAAGCTTCATTGCCCTATTATGTGGATCTGGGCAGGCAGCACTGAAGTACCCTGTTTGTCAAGTTTATGTGCACTGCCCCAAGCTACTCAGACACCCATGCTCAATAATAACTTGAAATCATCAGTGATTTTTGATAGGGTTTCTTTTAAAACATTTAGTGTTAATTTTACTAAGTCCCTGGGACTTAAAGAAACAGGAGGGCAATATTTCCACTCTGCTTTGTACAAAGACTGACAGACAATTGTGCTGCTGCTATAGTTAAGGTAGAGAGAGGCTGTCGGCTGGTTTTTTTTTTTAAACATCTGTGAAACCGTGTAGTCTGAACGCTGCAGGCAACAGCTCCTTATCATTACAGGGAGGAAATGCTTGTCTTGATACTTCTTTTTTTTTGCCTCTCCTCCAGGCAGGAGAGCTCTTGTAAATAGAACAATTGGCCCTTTGCTAACCATTTGATGGGAGACTTTGGTTTTTCACTATTCCTTTCCTCTCCCAATTGCTGCCAGTCCATTACGCCCCTTACAGCACCAAATCCACTGCTGCTCTCATCCTGATGCACTTAGGAGCACCGGAGACAACAGATTTATTTGCTGCAATCAAGTTGGGGTTTTTCTGTTTGCAAACCGACCACCTTCAGAGGTCTGCCTGGGTCTGCTGAGAGGTGCGGTGAGTGTTCCACGCTGGATTTGGCCGAACCACCTGAACTGCAGGGTGTTCTTTCTACTCCTTCTTTGGGGAACACCACCTTTACTCATCCGAGTCATTAGGAAGCTGACCTTTCAGGAGATAACAGAGACTATGAGGGAAGGTCTGTAAGCAGAAGATACACAGGCCTAGGATGTGTAAGAAAGGACCTCACTGCCCTGCTCCACGCTTGCCCGGTTTCTTTCCTATGATCCCCTCTCTACTAGCAGCCTTTCTCTCTTAAATGGTAAGTGGGTGTCTGGCCACTATGGAATACATGTCCGTGTTACTGTGCAATGAGAAGTGTTAGATCTCTGCCAGGTCAGGTGACAGGGGTTTTGAGGACTGATTCTGACACCTCTGTTTGCTGAGGGAAGTGCCGAGAGCTCCTCACTCTGAATATGAACGTTGGCAAATATTCTCCAGGCAGAGGATCTGCTGCTGCCCGCACAGCTCAGTCCCCGATTTACTCGATTAACTTGTGGGAGAACTGCTTGCTCTCACAGCCTCTGCAGTTTCTTTTTAACTCCTAAATTTCCCTATTAGCAAGTATACAAAGCCAGTTTAATTCAGACGTGTCAACATTTGAAGTTTCTTGCAAAGCTGCAACAAAAATTCCTGCTGGGAAATTAGTTCACTGTGTCCAGATATTTTTCCAGAAATATAAGTACGATAAACTACATATAAATACAAATAAGAGCTCCTCCCAGAGTATAAGAACAAAAACGGTGTCACCCTGAGAAAGCCACCCTCCAAAGACAGCTCAATTTCGAAACCTGATTTAGCAAGCAAAGTTTCTGATTGCATTCAGCCACTGCTTTTCCAGTTTTCTTCACAAGTGATTGAGGGGAAAAGCTACTTTTGTAAGTGATAACTGAATGTTGCAGCAAACAAACTGGGCAGTAGTCTGTGGCTAGAAAAAGTAGCAAGGAAACCTTTCTTAAAATGCTTACAAAGCTATTAAAGGAGACACAGAGAAGAAAGTGAAGCAGAAAAGAGGAGTATTCACCCAACTTCTGCCTTTTAAACCACTGTCCCTCTTCCTTAGCCTATTGTCTCCCAGGTTTTGAATATCTTCTAAGCTATTTTCAAAGGGGAAGCTCTGTGTACTGGCAAACAGACAAGTTGGTTGAAAATAGATTCATCAGGCTTCAAAGGATTATTGTTTGCAAAGAGATAGTACAAACATTACTATTTCACAGTACAGCTATGACATTATTAACCTACTGTGCAAGAATTTTATTGCCAGATTGGTTCATTTATCAAAAATAAGGGAAATTCAAAGCACCATAAGGAAGCTAACATTTCAGCAGGCTTGGCTTTCACTTAACGTCATTAATCTATCTATTTACACAAAAGGCAAAAGTGTTCGTTTAGTGGTGTCTCGCAGTTCAGCGTAAGAGCCTTGATTCAGTTTCTGAACATCAGTACATCAATACTGCACTTGGCAGCAGAGGAAATATTAGTATTTTTGCTACGAAATGATTTTTTTTACTTGCAGCAGCCCCTCCCCAGCTAAGTGCTGGGAGAAGGACGACAGTTGCTATATGTGAAAAGTGTGTATGTGCATAAATACAGCTAACACTGGAGAGAAGAAATAGATATTCGAATACTGCATTACATGTCATTAAAAGAATGAAAACTTTTCTATGTAAGAATTTGTGTCTTCATGTCATGATATCACAAGGTAAAAGCAAAGAGTGTGCTGCAGGAGGAAACATCGAACAATGACTTTTTTTTTTTTTGTAAAGAAACTGATGGCAAACATCTCAATAATTCATGAAGAAGCAATTGATTTTTTTGGCTGGAAGGACTGGCTCCTTTCGACTTGTCCTCTCCAGAGGAAAAGCTCATTAACACAGAGGTGTGGGGGGCGGGGTGTGCGTGTGTGCACGTGTATATTCTGTATGCATGTGCATGTGTTTGTGCACACAACATATGTGCATATTTTTATCTAATTTTTAGACATATCACACAAATGTGCTATTGTGTTTCTAATCTATAGAAAGACTAGCGATACAAGTGCGCAAATACACATACACACAGTGAAAATACCCTTATGGATTTTGATTACCATATTCAGACTTCCCTATTCCCAAAGACATTCATGAAGACCCTAAATTATAGCCTTTTAATTGACCCACCTCCAAAGCATGCAGAGCGCTGAGATCCCAAGATGCATATAGTATTTTTGCAATACATTATGGGTCAAATTCATTTCAGGTACAACCCTTTTGCAGTGACTAGTTACATCCTTTGAGAACGTTAGCCCCCAGAGTACAGTGACAGCAATTACCCCTATTTTCCTGCAGGAAACATTACAATATATTTGAACACTACTGAAAGTCCAGGAAAATGTGCTTATAGTCATAGCTCCCTCAGATGCCTAATAATGGAAATTATAATGTCTCCAGTTCAGCCCACTGGGTTTTGACCCCAGTGGTCAAGCTATAAGAGGAAGGCTTTGCTGCCTTTTTTTTTTTAAAAAAAACCCTCTGCTTTTATCATTGTTTTAAAGATTTTTTTTTTTTTTTAAGAGCTTTTTCAACTAGCTGGAAATGTAGCATGCAGCACCCAGTGCTTTATGACTGGCTTTACTTAATCCCACATGGCCAAGGCATACAGAAGTTGAACTAAAGCTGTGACTTCATTCTCATGCCTGGATACTGCAAGTTCATGCCCTTGCATATCATGTAAAGCATATGTTGCAATAGGCTGGTAGAAAAGTGGAAAGATAAATAAAATTTACCAGCCTTAGACTTGAAGGATATACTCTCTGCATGGTGTGCAGGGTATAGTTGGTTTTTCTCAACGAAGAACATGCAATCCACCTCCTATAGTGGTCTGAGCTTCAGCTGTAACTCATATGGTTCGAAGATATTCTAGCCCCCAGTGATCCACTGACTCTGTGAAACCAATGAATACTCCTCTGCCACCTACCACTTCACAGTTTCCTCCCCAGCCTCCCATCTCCTTTCCTTGCTCTCTTTCTTCCCCTCTTCTAATTTCACCCTTGCAGACAGAAAATCCTTTCTGATCAGAGCACAGCAGTGAGCTGGGTGGGTGCAGTGTGACACTGCAGTGTCCAGATTTTTCCATGTCCCTGCAAACAGGATTGTGCTGTACCTACTCACACTCCAAACAAAATGTTGGCAGCAGCCCACAGTATGGGGGCACTGGGCTATGCAGTGCTCCTCTCCTCCAGGGCTCCACATACCTAAGACCTATTTCTGGACCAAGGTGCCTCAGTTCCCAGCTTACTCTCCACCCACAATGAATTCACTACTACTAGGATATATTCCCTACACTGGGAAGCTGGTATGTTGCGGCACAGCTATTGCTATACAGAATATGCCACAAACCCAAGGGGAAGATACGGATTATTCCTCCTCTTCCCCATACATGACTGTACCACAGCAGAGCAAAGGGAGCTTCACTACATTTAATGCATGCTCTTCTGGGCATATACTATTGTCTAGAATTACTTACTTTTAAACAATATCAGGGACCAAACAACACCACCGCCTTTGAAAGTTTAAAGTTTAGCAGCATGTTTTAAAACTCAGAAGATGGGGAATTATTTTGGTTTTTGCTGACTATGAATTGCAAACCCAAATGATTAACCTCTCCGCTGGGCTCCCTGTTTCCAGGGGAAACAGCAGAAAGGACGATTTCTATGCTTAAATCTCTAAATCAGATTGCACAGAGTAGTGCTGGCAGGTGATAGCTGAGCAGAGGATACATCCTTTTGTCATCAAAACCTTACAAATTATTTATTTGATCGGGAAGGAGAGCTGCAAAAGGCATCACATATTGATAGTTACTATTTCAGGGTGGGTTGCCATCCTTTCCAGTTGCTGCAAGAATAAAGGAACAACTCTTAAAATACACTCAACTCTCCATACATTATATTTTTAGTGTGGATGAACATTGAACTTACAGCTCAGACCACAAAGCTACTACATCTCTCTGTAATGGATTTGTGCAGCATATGATCCCATCAGCTGTGCCCCAGAAACCCTGGGCTTGTTTTTTGGCTTTGCCACTGACCTATTGTGTGAGTTTGGGCTAATCACTTTATCTGGTTGTGCTTCTCTCTGTTCTCTTCTTCCCCGCTGTTGCCTGTCTTTGACTACTTATGTACAGTGAGGATGTCTGAGAATTCTACTGTGTATAGAAAATGTTATTTAACATCCCAATTTTTGCTAAAGCCATTATACGCTACTTCACAAATAAGTAATAACAACATACCTATCCATATATCTATTTGTTTATGTACCCCCATTCAACCCCAGCTGGCATATTGTGCATTTTGGGGCCCATCTCCTCGAGGGAACAGTTCGCAGATAGAGAACAGTTTTCATTAGCTGACTTAAGAAGAGTAATTTGAGCCCGCCCTGGCTCCCCACTTGTTCTCCAACACCCATCCATTGCTTCTAATGCTGACTAGCATTATTGAAATTCTCACAATAATAGTTATTTTCCATGTGATTTTTGTGAGGATTCAATCATGCCTTTTTTTAAAGGAGGTTGACTTCTGGATTTCATATGGTGTTGGGAAAACCAGAAAATATATAAAATGCAAAGTGAACCCTTTATTCACCATCATACAAGACTGCAAATAGAGAGAAACTAGTATTTCTGTATTTTAAAATCTTCTAATTTTATATTCAGTCTTATTATTCTGGAGGGACCTTGTGCTAGAGCACCTTGGGCTGTCACACTCTCAACCTGACCAATTCAAGGTCCCAAGGAGACAAAAAGGATTTCAGATCTGGAACAAACTCCCTCCAAAAGCAGGGCTTTTCTTGAAGTGTTCCAAAGTATAATACCTACAAACATAAAGTCTTCAGACACTGAGCCAAGTATCTGTCTCAGCAGTGGCCAATACTAGCTATGTGAAAGGAGAAAATAGGAACATGGAAAGTGTATCCGACCATACTCTCCCAGCTTCCAGCAATGAAAGTTGCAGGGTGCTCTGAGCCCAGAGATTGTATCTGAGCCCTCATATTTAATAGGCTTTGTCAGATCTATCCTCCTTGAACTTGTCTCTCTTTGAACTCATTTACAGTTTTGACCTCCACAACATCCTGTTGCAATGGGTTCCACAACTTAATTATACATTGTGTGAAAAAGTACTTCCTCTGTTTGTGTTAAACCTGCTATCTGATCATTTAACAGGGAAATTTTTATTCCTTGTATTGGGAATTGTGAATACTCATTCTACATTCCCTTTGATAATTTCATAGTCTTGACCATATCTTCCTTCACTCACCTCTTTTCCATCCTAAACATTTCCAGTCTCTGCAATCTCTTCTCATATATGAATCATTCCACAATCCTCAATATCCCTCTTCCCGCCTCCTCCCCCACCCCCACCCTCTGCCCCCCCCCAGATACCCACTTCCTTCGCTTGTTTGTGTTCTGATTAGGATGCCGGGAAGTGAAAAAGCAGAAACTGGAAGAATCATATTGGCAAATGTTTTGTTCACACAACTCCTTTTATTATGTATTTTTTAATTTGTTTCTGTAAGATTTCATTTTCTAAGAATCAGGAGAATAAAATAAATGGTTTTCTTAAAACGTGGTCCCTTCTCTCAAACTTGATTCTAACTGCTAAAAAACTACATTATGGCCATTACAAAATTGCCAATGAAAAGAAAGATGCTGAGTGAGAGGTAGGTGCACAGAAGACAAGTTCTTGTAAAATGTGGTTTGATAGCCCCTGGAGTCCAGAGTTTATCAAGGAAGGGATTTTACTAATCTTGGTTACTTTCCATTTCCCTCCTGTAATACAGTAAGTGATGCTCCTTTATTTACTTGTGCTATTTGAATTTGATCCCCTTGATCCCTACCATCTTGACAGCCTTGCACTTACTCCCAGTTTTGCATCGTGAATAAAGATAATGAGGTTTGTGAGTTACCATGAGTTATTCCATTCTGTCTTGAGCTACTACTACAACCAAGAAAAATTTTTAGTTCCTAACCATGTTGTCAATAGCCACAAAGAGCTAATTAAAGTTCACCTTTGTAAACATGAAGTTCTTGGCTAATCTCCATTCTTAACTGCTACTTTGTACATATTCTTGACCATTTTGTTGGAGTTGGATCCCTCCACACAGAGGCTCAAATCCATTCATTACCTTCTAGCTGCTGCCTTACATTTAATATCACAGCCAGGGCAGGTAAGGGGATGAACAATACCTTCGTGAGCGACCTGCATAGTCTCATCAGATGGGAAGACAACAACGTCCACAGAGGTGCTATCGAGCTTGGGCCTAGACGTCACCATCTCTTCCAAGAAGCACAAAGGAGAAAGGAGAGGCTAAATTTGTCTAAGCATAAATTTGGCACTGATAACATCTCACCTGGAGCAAATGGGGAACAGCGTCCAAGTACTGGCTCTGAGTTACAGGTCTTTGGCCTACTCCAGAGCCTTGTAGTCAGAGTCATAGTTGTCCCCTAATGTGACCCTCTGCTTCCTTCTCCAGACTCCAACTTAGTTTTCCTTTTTTCCTATGAAGACTTGTGAGCATTTCCCTGCTGCAGATTGCAGAGCTTGCAGGGTGCAGTCACCTGGAGCTCCTTTTTCCGGATTGTGATAAATGAGCAACTTCACAGCGTTGTCACCTTTTAGACTTCAGGGACACAATCTGACTTGTCCAAAGCTTCACCTATTCTTTCCATGACTCGTAAAAGCCCCTCCTATTTCTTGTTACTGTATGTATAGTAGAAGCATATCAGTCAATGGCACCTCTCCGGGATCTTTTGTCAACTGTGAGGGGCAAAGAAGCCTGTCAATACTTCATAGCAACCACTTGGTCTTCTGTCAAGAAATTTCCTGTTATCTATTAGAGAACCTTACTTTCTCCTTAAAGTTTCTTCTTTTGGATGTGGAACATTTTTTACTGGGGAGGCTTTGGGGGCTCATGGGGCTTTTCTAAGTAGAAAGTTCCTTTACCCGCTGTGCTTACAGTTTCAAAACTTCCCTCTAGTTCATTCTGCAGGCTCAACTGCAACTTTTCAGCCTTCAGGTTTCCTTACTAGTTTTTTAATTCTCTTGCTTATTTCTATTGCCCTTTTTTATGCTTAGTGTATTGATTACATGAGAGCATGCACAACTAATTCCCCTTTGGCTAGCACCAGGATTTGGAGACAGGCTCCTCAGAGCTAAGAGTGGGTCCTTGCACAGCTTGACTCAAAAGATTAAGACTTAGAAACGCCTTATCTGGACAGCCACAAGATGGGGACAAAACCCACACTACCTTCCCTGAATGGGCCATACATTTTTGCAGGCATTAAATTACAGTGTACCAACTCCTGTTACTTAAGTGTCTCCCTACATTGCGTCTGCAAAAATTATCATTTCTTCCAAAATATATAAGTGTTCAATGTAGCATTATGGCTGCTGTATTCAGTCTTCAGACAACACAACTATCCAAATATCCTTCACTTCAAATTAAGTCCTCTGCATAATGTCAACATTCAGAAATTAATCTCTCCAATTTCCTTTCACACCAGGCTTTAGTGTGACATAATAACATAGGAAGAGAGCAGGGGAGTCTGTGCACCAACACAAAAAACCAAACCAAAACAAAATAAAAAAAAAATCACAGATAAATCTAAAAGCATAGCAAAAATTTTAATACTTGTAACACAAAAGGTTTCCTGCCACCTGCTTTGCCATTGAAATTCCTTGCATTTTATCCTGTCCATAAATTTTCCATTCCTGATATACAGGCAGTTTTGGCACAGGAAGAAAGTGCTTGCACCAGGAGAAGATGCAGCAAAGCTGGGCACAAGTAGGAAAGCAGAGGAGATGGCTTGAAGCTGTGTAAAATGAAACCTGAAGCTTCATTTCAAATGACAAGCAGAGAAACATAAACAACACTGTCAGTCACAATGTCCTCTTTAGGTTTTTGAGTTAACTGTTGAGCTAACTAGGACACTATACACTTCCACAAACTTTTGTTTCAAACTCCTGGCAAACTCCAGCACAAAGTACTGTATCCCTTTCCACTCGCTTAGTGATATAAGAGTTGTCCCTACCAATTTGGGAACCAAAGCCCTACTACTTGACTCAGAGATTGAGGAAAATTTGCCTTAATTGTGAAAGGAGGACATTCTGCAACCTGAGAAACACAATCACAAGGGACACAGCAGGCAGAAAATTTCAACATGGGGGAGAAGAAAAGACTGAAACAATACATTTGCATTCTCTTGGCAAAGCTGAAGCAGCTGAAAATGTGAACTCAATGAAGCAACCCAATGTAGAGTGGGGAATAAGAAGCAGGAAGGAAAGGAAAGAGGACTGACTACAAAGAGAAAAAGTTCCTCTAGTTTCCAGAAGATCTTCATAGAGGTGTTAACGAATGAGAAGATAAAAGACTGATCAGAGACCCAGAGCAGGAACCAAGAGCTAGGAGAAAATGAACAGATCAGGAAGGAGTATGTGTGATTATTTTGAATATGGTTAATGGGGGAGAAGAGGTCCTTGAACTTGTCTAGGGTGAGGTCACTATCGGTGACATTAGCTCTGCAGAGCAGTACCATTGTTCTCCCTGAAGTCTTCCCCTTTGGACGGTCAAAAGCAAATAACTGTTTTCACCATCTTCTCTTTTAATTTCAAGACACAGAGATTCAGCTCCAGCTGTTTCCACACCCTGCTTTGCATCTATGGTCCATGTGACCTTTTCTCCCTCCCCCATCTCCAGCCATTTCCTCTCTGAGCTCTTCAGAACAGCTTATACCAAACAATATTTAGCCCTAATTCATTCTTGCTCCATTTGGTTACTTCTCTCAGCTATGAAACACATAACAGTTGCACTTCCCTAATGAGACAAACACAAAAACCTAAAGAAAATATTGGCACTGTTACATTCTTCTAACATGAAAGTCAATGCCGCCCCAGCCCCCTCTCCCTCATTTTCAATCTCTAGCATATATATTATTAACCACCTTTTTTATTTTGCTGCTTATGAAAGAATACATGGTCGATGCGATCTTGTGTCCCTGGGATTAGGGGTTAAGACATCCCCTATAAATCAGTGTAATCTTTGTAACAGGACATTGTTGCATTGAGCATTCCTGTCTGTATGATGCATTTTCAATTACTCTACATGTTTTCTACTTAGTAAGCCAGCTTAATTCTTCGCTATGTCACAATATTAGAACATGTCCCAGGTTAGAAAAAAGGAGCAATCTTAGAGCCCTTGTAAGTTGTTTAGCCTCTGGCACTTATAAATCCAAAAACACAAGGGAAATCCCTTTTCCTTGCTTGTAATATGCCTTTAGATTTATTACTTAAAGAATCTGTTCACTTAATCCTCGGCTGAGGTCAGGGTTCATCTGCATTCTAATAAAGGTTTTAGTAAGAGTAAGACAAAATAAAAAAATCAAGGAGCCATATATGCCTGTATAAGCAAGCAATGCTGCAGATAAAGTATATTCCCAAGTAAATTCTACACCCGGAAAGAAAACGAAGCAGAAAAAAAAGCAGGATGCTTTAAATTACTCTACACAAATCCAGACCATCTATCTTGGGCTGCTCTCTTCGACAGCTTGGCCAGGGTGGGCAGGCAAGGCAGAGGCTAAAGAGCTCTTTAGGGACCAAATTACTGTTTCAAAATGGGCCTGCTGCTCCAAGTATATGACAATATTATCTGAGAAATGTTACAGACATTGTGTGTCCTTCAGAGTTCTGCTAACACATCTCCTGTGATTGGAGGCATGTGTCACTACAAAAAAAATACCAGAAAAAATGTTCATTATAAATAGACTCAAGGATATCTGGATTTAGAATTAGGAAAATGACCAAAATATGACTATGAAACTTATTAGCATTTTATGTTGATGATCACTTTTGGATTTCCAGAAAACTAGTGCACAGATGTTTTATGTTGTCTCTGTCTTTTCAGGGGGGCTTATTTAATTTATTGGGTTTTGTGTTGGAACAAAACAGTGCTACAAATTCCCTAAAAGGTACAACGAGAAAGAAAGAAGCAAGATCATGCAGAGAAGTTATCTTAGCCTTTATTTCTAAGAATCTGTGTGTGAATGAGCATATCTGTGTACATCTGTATTTGCAATAAAAAATATTTTTTCATTATTGCAAATGAAAGAGTGTCTCCTTTTTGAGGAAAGGCCTTAGAAAAATATATATACACCTTGGGTTCTAGCTGATTCCACTGAAATTCAGGCAAATCCAAGTCCACTGAAATCATGGTCATTTCTGTATTCACAGAACAAAGCTACTGTAGGCACAGTACACATTCTGCACCTCAACTTTCTGATTTAGGAGAACAGCTCTGCCCCACACACCTCCCCACAACCACCCCTCTGCAAAGATCTTCAGTGATGTCCCTGGGGTAGTGGTGCATGATGCTTTCCAGCAGCAAGGGACATAGATCTGCTCACATCACTGCATCCCATGAGAAGCTATCCAGGTGTACTGATTTTCAGTAACCAGCTCACACAACTGGTGCACTCTGAGCCAACAAGAGCCAAAGCCTACGGATTTTGTTGTCAAGCCTGAGATACCAGCACAATGCACTGAGTACGGTTTGTTTCCAATAACACAAGCAGATACTCTGCATCAGAGAAATATTTTAACACAAGCAAATACTCCACATCCAACAAGTATTTAACAGATCACTTGTGCAAATACTACTAATATAAAAGTCACTGGAGTTTTGTAGTTTACTGTGAGGTCCTAATCCCTTCCCTGCAGATAAGAGCACCTGCATCTGTGTAGCATTTACAGGACTTCTGCTACTTACCAATCCAGAATGAGAACAGAACCTACCACCCTTGGTGCTACAGATATTTCATGAACGAAGAAAATCCAATTGCAATTACCAGCACTGATTGACATAGTGTTGTTATACAGAATGCTGAAGGTACAAATTCAACCACATGCAGTTTGCCATTTTTTCAGAGATGTTATTGCATGGAGCATCCCTCATATTATTGTGACACAAAGCATGGCTTCTGAAGTAGAAGAGAGGAAATATTGCATTGCTTCACTTTTCCTAGATCACCTCCTCCAGACTCCAGACCAAGTTTCTATGGAGAGGTGAGAACACAAAAGTTGAGGGGACAAGAGAATTCCCCTCTTTTAACTGGGCCCTCCACCTGGCCTTGCCTTGCAGGTCCTGGGCCCTGATCTGGCAGTGTGATACTGCATTCAAATTGGAAGTCTTCTCCATCAGCATAAGGAACCCAATGTAGGGGCAGGGAGCCAAGTTATAAGCTTTCCAGGAAAAGGACTGCATTTAATCATGTTTTCTCCAGCACAAGCCTGTTATCTACAACAACAAACAAAACTTACATTCTTGAATTATACCAGGTGGAACAGTCATTTATTCATTAGGTTAGGAAAATTGCTAAAGTTGTCAGAGGGCACCTACTGTGAAATGTTTGCACAGAACTATGTTCAGCCCCATTTACAAACAGAAGATAAGAGGATTCAGAGGGAAATTTCCATACTAAGCACCTATTAAGACTACTTGCTTTGCTGGTATACCATAAGTTCTTATTTTCATTTACTTTGGTCTCCAGAAAAAAATATCCAATTTAATAAATAAATAAATAAATAAATAAATAAATCACTCTTCACTGGAGAGGATCTCAGAAATCAGATGCCAAGCTGAGAACACCCTTCTCCTCACAGCAGCATTGAGCCCTCAGTTCAGCACATGCTGATATTGCAAAGGGCCTTACTTTCCTTTCCAAAAGCCAGAAATAGAACCCATTTAAGAGAACCCATCCCCAAATTCAGGGTTGGGGTTTTTTTTTTCATTATGGGTACAGGACTGATTTTTTTTTTCTTGGTGTGTGATATATGACTAAGCCCATTTCTGTTCTTATACAGATTTATACCACCATAGCACCCCTGACCTCCATATCACTTCTGTTCATCTATACAAGATATTAGGAGCAAGCACGTCTTTTTCTTGCTCATGTGTGTGGTTGTCACTGGCATACACACAGAGAGCCATTATACTATGACTAAATCACCCTTCACGAACTGACTTCTCTTTGTCAGCTGGCACTGGGCCTCTCCAGAGCTGTGTGAGTCTATGAGATGTTTTCACGTCATTGAGAAAAGAATTGATTAGTTGAAAAATATGGGTTATTTTAACACTTTGATATGGCTATAAATTCAATTCCCCAACTCTTCTATCAGGTAAACTCTTTACCAATAAGAACATTTCCACTGCATATAAGCAAACAGTTTTCTGAGGTACTCCTGATTTTCTGGACATAGTTTGAATTACAACTCTTCCTGGGAAGCAAGTTATTCCTATTCTGGTCAGAGCTCATGCTCCAATCCTAAAAGGAGCTGACTGCCTTCTGTTGGCTGTCTTTCCCCAACCTCTAAAGGCTTAACTCAAGCCACAAAAGTTAGTGGCTGGAAACCAAAGGCAATCACCCTTCTCCCGATTAAATCCCAAATTGCCATCTAAAGTTCCCCACATTCAGCTTTCCAATCCCCTTATTAGACTATTTTAAAAGCAAACCACAGTGGGGTTCCAACAAAGACCACGTCTCATTGTTACAGGCTTGACTGTCAGTAACTAAAGATGTCACACATGCAGAGTGTGCCCTGTGATGAGCAACCGTGTCAAAGGAGGTTCTCTGTTAAAACACTGATACTTTAAGAGTGGGATTTTCAAAAGCACTCAGCATTCACATAACTGTTCAATGGCAGTGCTCCCCAGTTAGGCCAATATTGAACACTTTTGAAAATCCCATCCTACATGTTTACACAGTCTTTTAATCATTTCTGTCCAGGCTGGCAGGCCCTGGGTGCCAGAGACAGAAGAAAAGGATTTGACAAAGCAGAAATAAAAATAAGGGAAAAAAAAAAATCTAAGGTACAACAACTGCTTTAATAAAAGGTTGTTGCTTTTAAAGGGTAAAATAATTCACATTAACCCAAAAAAGCTAATAGTTAGAAAACATCTACAAATAAAAAAGTACTCCCTACAGTATCAAATAGTCCAGTCTGGATACGCATTTAAAGTGAAAGGCTTAATAACTAAACGAAAGAATACTGAATATCATTAGAAATGAAGACAACGTGTTCTGTAATATCAGGGACAGCTGATTAAATGGGCAGTTTGTTCTACAATTTGGTCAGTGGCATTTTGGCATTACAGTATAAATGGGTGAGGATTAAGTCATTTCTCAGCTTACCTTGGCAGAGTCTTTTATTATTTACACTGTTTACTTCAGGGAAGTCTTGGCGTATGTCATATTTATCTTGCTGAAAAATGGGCCCGTAAATGCATATCACCTCTTGAACAAAGAAAAGCATTGTGATACTAATTTGGTTCATGAAGTATGTAATTCAGCCTCTTTGTACAGGGGCAACATTTGTCTCCTGCTTTATTAAACAACGATAAAACCATTTTTTTTACTTGGTACTGGAACAGGCCAGGCCACTGCCACACACGCATTGGCCTTCTGGAGGGCTGCCTGCCCACAGGAATTGTCATCTTTCAGCATGCACCCACCACCATCAATCTGAACACAGATGGGACTGCAAGGCCAGAAGGGATGTATGGATCAAGCACTTTCAGCAGTTGGGGATAACAGTGTGGCAAGTCCTCAGTGACAAAGCAAAGAGAAACCCTCTGCTAACCTCTTTTCTTTATTCCAGCAACAATCAGCTTTTCCCACACAAAATTCTCAGCTCAGACAACAGTTCTTGCTGCAAAGGGTTCATCTTGTCAGCCCAGTTAACAATCTGGCTCCAGAAGGTTAGGACACAGGGTAAGCATAGAGCCTGCTCATTTCAGAGGGATGACTTAGGGGTAACAGCAAGTAGAGCCATGCCACATACTCCCAGAGCACCAACACAACAAAAACCAGGAGCATTACTGACTGCACCTTCTGGCAAAAATTCCCTCTCTCACCAGCACAGTATTAATACCTATGGAATCCAGATTTGCCCATATCATTGCAGACTCTAGTGTTTTACTTTTCAGAAGTCACATCTCTAATGACCACTTCCACCCGTCGAGGGCTCTTTCATGCTTCATTTCAGACTAAGTCATAAGTGAGATCTTCACTACCCCACCTACAACATACGTCTTAGGAGCTCTACACTTGCTTGGTGTTTATCGCCACCTGCACTACGAAATACATAAAGTGCTGTAAAGGAGCAGGAAAAAACAGATGCAGAAGAGGAAACACAAAAAGGCAACCTCCAGTTATGTACCTCTTTTTCTAAAGCCGACATCTTATACGCAAATGGTTTAGGAGTAATTTGATATTACAGAGCCACCAAGTATGGGGAAGGGAGGAATGATGTGTGCAGCTTACAAATGCAGAGAATAAATACACATTTTTAGTGAATTGAGAGTGTTTAAAATAATTCCACAGACAAGATTCACTTATCACCACAGGTGGCCTGTGTAATAGATGTTTTAGTTGAAGATGCAAAAATTCAGAGTAGCAGGAATTGTTGATTACAAGCAAGAGTGTTTGCACTTAAAATCCTATCAAAACTGATCTTTGTAAGTAAATAATATTAGACTAATCTATTCTCCAGAGGTTATTAAGTGTGTACTCAGAAAATGGCATTGTCATAATGTTAATTAATTTGAGCAAATGGGGTAAGGGGGAAAGGAGCTGCTTTCATGAAAGTTTCTCATTTCATCTTCAGAAATACGTTAGACCAAGAGCTGGTCATAATAATAAAGACCCAAACTACCAACAAACTAGCTCAGAGCCTGCTCCTGAGAAGGCAGTCACCTCCCATTAAAAACAAAGAGAAGAGGCAAGAAATTATGGGAGGAGAGACATTAAAATAAAGCTAAGTGCTTTACAGTTTTAGAACAAAGATAATGCTTTGACTCCCTTTTATCCACAGCACCTACTCTGTGTAGCTGCTTGAGTGATTCTGCTTTTGGGTCCCAGGCCAGCAAAGCAAGCACACAAGAATTACTGAGTGCTGCCTACCATTCTCCCCTCCTGTACTTTAGCTTGACAGCCCTTTCTCCTTGCTTGATTTGTTCCAAAATTAGGATGTCGCCCTTTCCTTAGCTGCACTTGAAGATGATAGAATAGCACCTCTCCTTATCCACAAGCCAAAACACATTACAGTAACAATTAACTAAAGCTGTTAGCTATCAGTCTGTCTATTTTTCTCATCTTTGTGCTCCATCCTATTTCCCCGTTATCCTTTTACAAAACAAGCACTGTCCTTCAAGCTACCATGTTCTTACTATCGTGCTGCCTCATAAGCTTCCTATTCTGCCTCCTGTCAATGCATTTATCTTTCTCTTCAACAAAGATTTTTTACAGGTGCTAGCTACCTGGGATTTGTTGCACTCAGCAGGAAAAGGCACAGGCTGGCTGATGGTCATCTAAACAGCAAAGACAACTGATAATGCACGGTATTTTCCCTGGAGTACTGTCTGGGAAGATGTGCCACTACTGGGGAGAGCCTGAGAGATTTACTCATGCACCCAGTCACTTGCAGAAAATTACAGAGGACAAAAGCACATATAAAGAAGTGTCATTAAAATGCAATTATGTGTGTGCATATAGGAGAGAAAAAGGCAGTTTTGTCCTAGGAAGTTTTAATTGCCATTTGTCTGAAAAACTCACATAAGTCAGCCATTAGTTCTAAGTACTACAGCTTTCTTCAACAGAGGAGGACAAAAGCCAGATAGCCTCCATGACACGCTTAGCATCAAATACAGTGGCTTCTATTAAAGAACTTGGTTCTGTTTTTCCATTGTGTTCCATACATATGGACTATGCCATGAAATAATGGCAATAATGCTATGAAAACATAGTTATTTTTATTTTTATTACAACTACAAGAGGAACCAACAATTTCCATTTAACTAGAAGAATATACAATCATAAAGCCACTGTCTGAAAAAAAAAAATTAAATTTAAAAGTGTGTTGGTGGTTTTATGCCTCGCTTGGTCCCCATAGTCTTGTGTAGAACCTGTAAGCAAACATCTCATGTAGCAAAACCTGCCATATACTGCTCAGATGATATTAAGGACAGGTACATATTACATTCATCTTGCAAAGATAAGAAGCAGTATAAATACACATAGTGGGAAGTAAGAAGCAGTATAAATACGTGTAGTGAGAAGTGAGAAAATACAGATCTATTATCAATCTGTGGTTCAAATCCTGAAACTGCTGCACAAACAGAAGATCCAAGCTATGACAGTTTTGTATCTACAGACACTGTATAGGATTAGCTTCTACCATATTTACTAATGCAATGGATGCAGATTTTCCCTTTGGATTTTTCCATAAAGAAACATAACATGCAGCTATTTCATGCATTTATTTTCAGCTACCAGTAATCAATTGCTTGCTACCAGTTTGTAGCAATTACACACAGTGGTCATTATACGTGCATGAATATCCTATACCATGCTTTCAGTATTCTGAACACTAAAAATAATAATAAAGGGGCACAGTCAAGCTGACTTAATAAACTTTGTAACAGACTGGAATTAAGACCAGGAATTTTTCAGCAGCAGAACAGGCATATAATCCTTCCATAAGAAAAACTTCTTCAGAACAGTGCCCATCCAATGCCAACCAAATCTACACTCTTTCTTCCATGCATCAATGCCACTTCGCTCAGACTGGCTGGCTTTTTCTGCACTGACCCCATCTTGCCTTCTGTATTATTTAAAAAGATTTATAGCTGGGTGTCTCATGTGGAGAAACATGAGCTCTGACCCCCAGGCTTGGAAGTTGTCAGGCAGAAACATTAATATTATGCCACATTAGGAAAGAAAACTCATCAGTAGCAACAAACCAAACGACAAAGTGAAACATGATGCTTCTTGTCATACGTGACACTGAACAGTTAAATGTACCTAAAAAGTTGTGCCCTTTAATGTGTCACCTGCTATGTTGCACCAATGCAACAACCAGTGGTTCAAATCTCAGCTGTTGTGCCTCAGTTCAGGTTGCTACAGCTAAGGGTGATACAGAAGAACCTACAGTCACTACAAACAAGTCAAATCTCACCGTGTCATGCAAAAACAAATACAGACAATTCTTGTCAAAAAGAACTTAACATCTAGATAGGTAGCATGGAGGATGGAGAGATACATAACCTACAAGCAGGGCATTAGGAGTCAGAACTTAGAGATGTGAAATGGCTTCTCCAAAAAATGCATTAGAGATCTATGCCTGAGCAGGGGACTCCCGTGAGACCCATCTAGTAACCTTAGACCACCTAACTCTTCTTCACCGAAATTCGCTACAACGCTTACACAGCCAGCAAAATCATTTCATCAACAAATGTCTGCGTTTCAAGATAGCGCGCTGCCCACAAAACAGCACAAAAACCTAAACCGAGATTTTAGAAAGGGCTGACTAATTTTAATGACTTGTACAATCACTTGTGATGCATCATGCTAAAAATAGGCACAAACAACCTAACCTTCAGGAAATAATCAGATCGCCACACAGGTAAGCAAGAGTTTTCCTACCCAAATCCCATGAACAGAGCTTTGGTTTGGCAGAATATTTGAAGCAAGCACACACACGTACATGTGGGTATCTATAAACTTTGCTCCATTTCCATACGCACTGATGTCAGTAATACATAAGACTGATTCAAGGCCTGAGTTAGTAACACAGAATTTGCTACATCATAAACGTAGTAACTAAAGATTCAAAATATTATACACACATTTTGCTCAGATGTGTGTTTTCCACACAATCCATTTGTCAATAATTAACCAAAAATAAATTTGAAATAAAAAAGAAATGAAAAGAGAAAAGGAAGAGAAGGAAAGAGGAAGGGGCAGAAGAAGAACAGGAAGGGAGGGAAAGGCAAAGGCAAAAGGACAAACTCTTGCTGTCTCTGCTTCTTAGCACTGGTCTCAAGAAGTCCTGTGAGCTTGAGCTACCTTGACGAAATCAGAATAAAGACATATACGTTTAATCACTGAGGCAGATATGACTTTTTTAAAACCATATATTTTATTTAAATATGATTTCCTTTTCATAATAAAAAATGTATTAATATGTACTTTCTGACTAATCTCAGCAATACCTGGTAATTTTCCCATATCTTTAAATATTTCTTAGAACAAATGGTCTTGGGTCTTAGCATGTAACGTGCATGGGTGTATGAGTGTGAAGAAGGCCCTGTTCCTCATTTGAGAATCCAAATTTGCTCTCTCAGGACCTGTTCATTTTATGCCCCTCTTTATAATGTACAGAAAACCAAAAGCTGAGCAGGCAAGAGTTTTCTTCAGACATTAATCAGAGAGACTAATTCTTAAGGCAAAATGAGGCACAGGCAGGCATTTTCACCAGCTTCATTGTATTGGTTTTGTACCTTACTGAGCTTTTCTAAAATTCCAGCATGCCAGAACAGTTGTGGAGCCCATATCATAATTTGCACCTCTCCTGACACACTGCTAATACTATAACTTATATGCACCACTAAGCATGGACACAGCCCCTCTTCTTCTAAATGGTCTGCTCACTAGAGGCACACAGGGACATACATAATGCAGAAGTCTGCTGCATCAGAAGTGGAGTACCTAGAGTACTTCTGGTCTTTACAGGGTGTACAGAATAAAACGTCATCTTGGCTGCAAGGCCAAAACCCTGGCTTCTGTAAATGGTATACATCAGCAATGGCTTACATATTTCTTTCAAAAAACATCTGCTCTTTTAATTAAAAGTCTAAGGCAGCTTGTGGCATAGCATGTAAATCCTGGAAGTTCTGGGGTACCAACTGTGGTTGCCTAAATACGGCTAATTGAAAAAAACCTTTCCATTATCAAACTTTACATATTCTCCTGACTTTTAAAAAATTACACAAACTAAAAAAATTTCTGAAAAGTTTGGCCTAAGTCACATCCATAAATGCAGAGGTGTGGGGCATACAAGATTTTCACTTTCCAAGAAAATGAAACAACACGAATACCGAATTTTCTTGGCTCATTCCATCTATCCTGCTACACTTGTACAAATACACTTGTAGCAGGATACCTACCTTCCCCTACTTTCAGAAGTTTTATATACACACCATGCAAATAAAAAAAGAGCACTACAAATAGAGAAGCAGGGGCTGAAAAGAAAAATGCATATAACTAACACAAGAATAGAAGTCCATATTGCCTTGAAATAACTGCACATTTAAGCTATGGGTTTGGTTTTTTTTTATTTTTCCCCTGAGTGAGAATGGAAATCCACCTCTGGGCTGGAAAGTGTTGGAAAGTGGAAAGACCAGGGACAATTTACAAATGCCTTGTAAGCGCAGAGAAAAAACTGGCAGCCAGAGGACAAATGCTAAGATCATGTGCTTCCCAAGCCTGCAGACTTTCAATTAAATTAAGTTCTAATAATTGTGAATACATTAGCAAATATCAAAGAGTGAAATCAGAATACAAACAAAAAGGAGGGGAATATTTTCAACAGATCTGTTATTTGCAAAGCATAGTCAACTGTCTATACAACAACGATGACTATTCAGTTGAAGTTTCACAAATGCTAATCAGGGACAGGGTTTTTCAATGCTTTTCCGATCAAATAAATTGAGAACTTTGGAGAAATCTACTACATTTTTAAGGTTTTTTTGGCTGAAGGGAATTTGTCATGCCAGTCTCAACACTGGTTTTTTTTGGTCTGGGTATTTCCACACACGCATGTACAGTCAGGAAATTGGACTCAACCACCCAAGGACTCAGCAAGCACAAAACTCGAGCAGAGATGAGAGTTGCACAATGCTGATGCCATCTCCTTTATGCATTTAGGAAAGGCAAATAAGGCCTGACAAAATTGATCAGAAAGAGCATTTGGCCTAGGGAACTGTGGATAAGGCCAAGACTGCAAATGGTGCAATCGGGAGAGTCTGGGACAGAAAAACAGTGCGTGCACAGGTCTAAGTTCACAAGGACCAACGTGCTGAAACTGCTGATCCTGCAGTGAAGTTGCTCTGCATGCATGCTGTAAAACTACCGCATTGAACTTACCACACATAGGTAGATTGAATGCAGGGGACGTGTGCCCTTTACCAAGGAGTACGCAATAGCCACAAAAAAATCAGGAAAAATTACATGGCATATGGATTTCGCATATGGTGAGACACTTGCCCATGTACACAATATAAAGAATAACCCCTGCCCTTGAGTTCAAGACACTTTATTTCAGAGCACCCCCTCTCCTAGCAAGTCTCATCCCAAAGATGAGGATGCCTCTTCCCCCACAGATAGAAAGTCCAAGGCACAAAGTGGCAACAATATCTGAGGTTTGTTTAAAGAACCCCAAGACTGCCACAGGGCAACTGGCCAGCACTGAAGAGTACCTTACAGGATGGCCAAACTTCTCCAAAAAAGAGTCAAGTCCATACACCGTACTGGCAACTTAAAAGCTACCTGCAGTATCTCAAATGGGTTGCAGTATTTTCTTCCATGTCTCTCTCTATCCAGCAACTCCCCCTACCCCTGAAAACACCTCTGTCAGATACCTCACCAATAATAAAGAACTCTTACAAAGACAATATACCCCCTTGTGAGTTTCAGAGTTCATGTAAAAAAATCAAAGTTAATAGTTTTTCAATACTATTTTCATTTCCTGCCCATGATCCCAGTGCAGCAAAGTATTTAAGCATGTGCTTTAAACTTTGTCCTAGAAACACATTTATGCACACTCTCAAGATGCACTCCTACCTGGTGCTTTTCTTGACTCCAAACAAAAGTGCAGAAGAAGGGTAACATGGAATAATTAACATTTGCAGTACACATTCCATTCATGTGAATGTCACTTTCTGCTCAGAAAACACACTTGTAATTTCCACGCTGCTATTTAGAGTAACTTTCAATCAATATGACAGTTTAAAAAATTATTTAACATGATATGTAAACAGCCTGAAGCAAATGCGTCCAACAAAAATATTTGCAAATAGAAACACCAAAGATTTTCATTTCACTATGCTTTAAAACATGTTAAATGAGCAATGTATTTTTCCAGGAAAAGTTTTTTTGTTTTGGGGGGTTTTTTTTGAGATGAATGAGTTGACAGATGTTTTACTAAAATCATTAAGACAAGATGGCAATAATTTGTAGGTATGTTAACTAAACTATTGCTATCTGGATCATGTGATGCATGACAACACAGTTTTCACATTAGATGCAGTAGCAGTTTAACAGTTTGAAAGTCAATCATGTGAGTATCCTGTGCACTCCTATGCACTAGCTTTCATATTCCTAATCTAGAATAGCATCAGTAAAGGGACAGATACAAATATACCTGCATGTAACTTTAGCAATAGATTTAAGGTAGGTGCTTATTAATATCATGAAGATATGATTCTTAATGATCTGGGAGCACAGCCTTATATAGGTTTGAATAATGACATTGTCTCACTGCATGCATAGTTTTTGCTTTTGTCTCAGACAGGTTCATTTTTCACTGGAGGGGAAAGGTTCATATCGCACGAGGGGGGTAACCAGTTGATGTTACAAGGCTGACGATTAGCCCCCTCGCTGTTCCACATGACACTGGGAAGGACTCCAGCAGGCATCCTTAATGCCTGCTTCAGCATCTTGAAGAAATTAATGAACACAGCTTCGATGGCAAAACATTTCAATCAACCCCAACCAGCTGTGCCTACCATTTTTAAAAAAAAAAAAAAAGAATTAATTTATCTATTTATTTAAAAACAGGCTTATCAAAAGTTTCTTCGAAGGATACAAGTTATTTGGGGAGTGAGAGAGGGAGGAATAAAAAGGAAGAAGGACAATGGTGGTTAGTGCCAAAAGATGTGCGATGGTCCCTGTGTTTGTTGAACAAATTAAGCACGTTCTGGTTTTTCACCTGCTGAAGTAGCAGCAGTGCATATGGCCCAGAAGTTAAAAATAAGGAAATATGCATACATTACCATACTTAATGGACGACCCTCTCCATTTAATATGCAAATTTCCTGAAATATTACTGAATGCCGTCTGTTCTAAATGAATAAATTTGAATTGCAATTAGAATAATCCTTTATAATTAATGAAAACTGTCAATTTTGGTTCATAAGTAATTTGATTAACAGGATGATGGGACACTTATCAAGTTCACTGGACTGCTAGGGTATGAGAAAGCTGACAGGGAAAATAAGGTGGTCCAGGCACTTAGGCACCACTGGAATATTATCCTAAATTATTGATAACACAAGCTAATGAACTTCAGAAAGTGAACTCTGCATGCTTTATTTAAAGGGACAGTGCAGTGGGGTGATAAGTAGTAGTTTGGTCATGATAGCCTTCTCCAAAATACAGTCATGCCATTACCCACTCTCAGAGAAAAAAAAAAAAAAAGAAAAAAAAAAAGATCCACAGGCAACAACACACACCTACTTAAACCTGAAATTTACACTTTCCAGCTGCTTCCAGAGAGGGAAAAAATGTTCACACCATAAATGTAAGAAAGGGACAATGCAAGCCAGGTGGAACACAGTTTATATAATGTACCACAGTCACTATTTTATGTTGTATTTCCATTGGTTGAAAAACGACACTCACTAACCTGGTTTTCCATCCTTTTTCTTCCTATCATCTACCATGTAATTGGCCTGTAATTTTTTTTTTTATGTGCTTTTGCTAATTGAAAGCAGGAGAATGTTAATGTATCAGTTTCAGTTTTATAAGAAATGCAATTAAAAAAAACAGCCGCTACACACCCAAGAAAAACCCCAACTCTGAGGCCATCATTTCCCTCAACCCATGTGTTCACTGACATCAATGCCATTCTGCCACAAATGGGAAAGATGACTGTAGGCCAAAACTCTGGGCTGATACACCACTCCCTCTGTAATTCCATTAACTTCGGGGGTCAGTGAGGATGTAATCCAATGCAAAAGTTGCCCATAATGGCATTTTAAATCAGTACACCCATCAGCACACACAGGCTGCAATTCTGATAATCTACCTAATGAGCCCAAATGTGAGTAATACAAGTGAACCTTAGTAAAAATATCAAATCCGTGGCAATGTCTGAGGATATTAAGTTTCCCAAATCAGTTTAGTTTTTGAATGAAAAGTTCAGCTGGATATGCTATCCTGCCACAAAATGGATATGGTGAAATCAGAAGGATATTTTTTTCTTTTGCCCTCAGTCTGTCTTCTTACAAAGACATTCTTCTAAAAACATGCTTGACTCCATACGCATCAGTCATCTCTCTTATGGAACTATGTCATATTTTATATATTGCATATGGCATTTATTGTATGCAGTTATTCCATATTGCCCTCACGCAGCCAATGGAACAATTCTGAATGCAACTTCAGAGTACGATCTCTTTCCAAACATCCTGATAGAGCACATCCTGGATACACCCAGAGTATAAATGGAATCCAGTGCAATCTGGCCTTTTATATTTTGCAAACACCACAAGTTGAAAATGGTGAAATCGCATGCTGCATGAGACTACCCTTCGTCTGCGCAAAGGCACAGTGCCAGTGGATTCTGGGAGATCATTTGTAAAAGCCTGCTATTTTATAACAAAAGCCAGTGTGCATGAGCAAGGTATGTTTTTAAACCATTACAGCACTGAGAACTCAAAACAGATTTTCAACAAATCACTGAAAGACACTTCTGCAACCTAGGGACTAAATCTCTGCTAAATTTCAGATTCATACACTCTAATCACCAAGCCACCAGCACTACCTACAGGAAGGCCACAACTTTGAGTAAAATGTATGCATTCACATACTTGAGAACAATACCTCATTTTTTAATCAAACTTTCTGATAATGTTCAGATCTTGCCTAATGCAGAACATTTCAACACAGGAGGTAACATTTGTCAAAAGTACAAGCATCTGGAAAAGGCTTTTTGGAACTGAAATGCTCCAAAACACACAGGTGTTGTTACAAGTAGACATTATTAGAATTTGCAAAGACAGAAATGAGTTCACTTTACTAACCCTGACCTATATTCCTATTTAGCCATTTTAGCCTGTTTCAACAAGAAAAGATGGTTACTACAGCGTTGAGCAGAATCAGACATACCCAAATACTTTTGTGCTCAGATCTTGGTACAGTACTCATCGGTATGGCAAATAAACCACATTACAGAGAAAACAATGCCATAATTGGCCAGTGGGCCAGTTTCCTGTCTTCTTCCCTTGAGGCAATGAGGCCTTTTTTTTTTTAGTCTCATTTCCTAAGGAAACGAGGATCTGTGAGATCACATTGTCTGCTCATGAGTCCCTCCCCCTCATAGTTTTAACCCCTTGTCCATTCTCTACATAAGTCTCAAAAAAGTAAAGTTTTAATTTTTTCATAAAAATGCATGCCTTAACAGAAAAAGCAGCAAGCTCTCCCATGGAAGGAAAGACAGGTACAACTCAACCAGACAAGCAGCAAGAGCATCCTTGCACAGCCCAGCTGGAAGGGAGCACAGGATATGAGGAGCACAGTTAAGGGAGAGTTATAAAGGAAGGCAGGAGAGGACTGGATGTTTGCAGTGGAGCTTAGGTTCATAGGAAAGTAGTGAGGATATTGGAGTGAGGGCTATAAAGGTTATGTCAGTGATCAAAGAGCATTATGGTGACAAGGGGACATGATGAATGGAGTTATTGTGATAAAGGAGCACAGGAAACAATACAAATCTGTAGAAAAACAGGGTTTAGTTTCATTAGTTCCACTGTTCATGGAACAAACTCTTATTTCAACAAAGCTATACTCTTTTTTTGTGTCTCTGTTTCTACCTTCCCTTCACTGCCCTTTTTAAACTTTTTTTTTTTCTTGCCAGTTTCACTGTGGCTATGGAAAAGCATGCTTTGTAACCAGTAAGACTGCAGCAGACTTCCATAAGAAAATGCTAAATTATCAGTCATGCATGTAAACATAAGAAAGGTTACATTTATGTCACTGACTTCAGTCCTTATTGGGATGTGGAAATTATGTGCAACTCCGTCATGCCTCTTTTCACCAATTTCCAACTTTCATAAACATTTGGACCAATCTTCTTAAGAGATGTCCTTTAAGAATCCAGCAACCATTTTAGGAACTCTAAGGGAGCATTATTACCCCATTTTAGGAACAGGATAAACAAGGCAATAAGATGCCTCTAACTCACCATGTGACTACAGCAAGACTAATAATACAATGCAAACAGTGAAGTTAAGAAGTCCTGTGACTAGACCACAAGACCATACTTCCCCTTCCCCTAGAAATCTACCATTCTAAAAGCAGGACATCAACTAGCATTACCCATTTGGATATGTGAAGGTTGAACCAGGATAATCTGGGTAAGTAAATACTAGCCTAAATAAAACCACACAGAAAGATTGGGAGAATCTTCCATTCTGAGTTTGCGATATATTTTACTACATATAATAAAGGCAAGCTCTTTATGATTTCATAAGAGCAATGAAGACCCATCTTAATGAGGAAATACTTCAGCTAAAGCACAGTTAAATGTTCCTAATGCAATCTTTTATGTCATTCATTCACACAACATAGGAGACTTTCATTTAATGCAGTTCTCAGTTCTGTAGTGGGGTAAGACTGAACCATCCACTAAACAATTAGCAACAACATCAGAGACATAGCTGAAGGACATACCAACATGCTGGACAGAAAAATGCCTCTAATTCTCTGCCATGTGAATAGGAAGCGTAAGTATTATATTCTCCTGGTAGAGCTTCAGAATTATGATGGCAAAGAGCAACCCCCAGCAGGTGAGAAAAAATATCTGTTGGGAAAATAACTGAAGTTTGGAAGTTTTTCCCTTGGGTGACATCAGTAACCATTCTATCAAATAGGACCTATCTATTCTTATTTTATTCCTATTATCATGGCATCCAAGAACCATTACCATTTGCTCTTCTTGGTGACTAATACTGAAAGAACCATGGCAAGAGGAAACAGAAAATCAAAAAAAAACAACTCCAATGCAGATTTTAGTGGCATAAACCCTTCTGGATATGGATGTAAATAACAAACTTATTTATTCATGCTCCTTAAATATATTTATTTTTTTCTTCATTGTTTGCTGAGCTAAGAAAATGAATCATTTTCAAACTGTTGAGGTTGGAAAGAGAAGGCTGAAATAGGGCGAGTGTTACACAAGGCTTTGCCCCAAACAAATGAAAGTCTTTGAGTGAATTATGGTCTGACTAGTTTCTTTTTTAAGACACATCAAGGCATTTCAGTATGTGTCAATAAAAGCCCACCTGGAGGAAGAAATTACAGAGCACTGGAAAGAACGCCAAGATTACTCAAGTCTTTGTGTTTTCATTTGTTTTAAATCTGTGTGTTGTTAAAACAAATGTAGAAATTAGCCATATGGGAACTTAGTTTTGGTGCAATATCTTCATCTGTCACCGCATTTGGAAAAAAGCGCACACACAACAAGATCAGTGGCCAGGGAGGGAGGGTGAGAACAGCACACAAGGAAACAATGCTGAACATATGCACAGGATTTCGACCTCGCAGCATGGTGACTAATGATTATTTCATAAATATTGAAGCTGTGATGGATTATTATTACTGAAGGGGTACATTTTTAAAGATCATCTAACAGTTATTGTATAGAAAGGTAGCTCACATCTCTCACTAGGACAACCTGCCCTTATACGCAGTGTATCTTACCCAAATGAAAACCACACACTATTTTCAATTCAAACCTTAGACCCAATCCATGTAAGACAGGGGCTTAATAGCTTTCCAAACTCTCATTTGGCCTCAGTTATACAACCAGCTGACACTGAAAATAATTAATGCCCTTTAGGACTCGCATCTGCTCCTATGGTTCCATGTCAAGGTTTTTAATTGGGCTATTTTGGCATTTGGAGACAATGGCAAGGTGAAATAACCTTTCTTTAATATTTCTGAGGTCAGAAGTTAGTCCTGCCAAAGGTCATCCTTCAGGTTCACAAATGAGTCATTTGTATCACCTAATGCAATCTGTGACTTGCAAATTGCACTGGGAGATGTTATAGTGCATTAATTAGTCCATGTGGTGAATACTGAATTCATCATTACCAGTGAAGCCTGTGCAGGCGTGCCAATACTCGTTTTGGTGGGTTGCAGTAGCTGATTATATTACATATTCTCCTTCAAACTGCGGCCTTTAAAATCAGGCCTTGTTTGCTGCTAAAAGCAAAGACAAGGACAAACTGGTACTCTCCCACCAAACAGTGCAATGTAAAAAACTTACATGTCAAGAGTTCCCTGAGTGTCCAAGAAGCCACCTCAGCCCATTCATTTGGCTTCTACTTCACAGATACTGTCATCCAGTACTCCCACAACTGA
The DNA here is from genome assembly GCF_000737465.1 of Haliaeetus leucocephalus. Classification (NCBI taxonomy): domain Eukaryota; kingdom Metazoa; phylum Chordata; class Aves; order Accipitriformes; family Accipitridae; genus Haliaeetus; species Haliaeetus leucocephalus. The sequence goes on from NW_010973092.1 coordinate 9,687,924, forward strand.
CACCATTGCTGGACTGCAGTCAAGTCAGAAGAGCGGTTGAAACTTTAGAAACTGGGCTATCTTAGTTGTCCCCTGCTCTTTTGAGCCTAAAGAGTAGTTCTGATTTATTTTTTATTTAGGTTGCCTGGTTGGTTTTCTCCATAGCTGTGGGGATTACAAGCTTTAAAAACAGACAGGCATAAACAGTAATTAACTGCAATTCTCAAGTGACTGCATGTCTACAAAAGCAGGGCCTTTTGGATAAGCATGGTAAAATTGCAAGAGCAGCACTTCCAGTGAGGATCTGGTTATCGGACAAATGTCCCAAGCTTCCCAGATTTTATTTCCAAAAGCCATGTGTTGCTATCATCTTCTACGGGGCACTGAAAACAAGCTAATGTCTCTAGCAGCTTGGCACAGGGCAGAGCCACTCTCCTCAGGCCCAAGAATCTCTCCAGAGGCAGAGGTGGGGCTGCTCTGTCACCCCACAGGCCTCCATGCCCCAAATCTCCCCCTGCGCTGATGCTCCGTGGCTCATGCTGTGTTCCTTGCAGCAGCCTGCCCTGCAGCCCTTCCACATTTAGGGTCCTTCTGTGCCCAAAGATAGGTCATACCAATCCCAAGCCCACTTTTTAAAATCAACATTCAGTCAAGCTTCCTTGTTGCAAAGAAACCTTGCGGAGTATTTCGCCCTAAGTCACAGTCTGATCTTTCAGCTGGTTGGCAGCTATTGCCTATAATGAAGGGATTATTAATTTCTGTTTCAAAGGGATAGGAGATCAGGATATGGACACGGCATGACTGTACCATCTGTGCGGTTGACATATATTGATTCATACCATCTTCCCATCTGTCCTTGACACTACAGAGCATCAGAGGTCACAATCAACTCTTTGCTGGAATTCCCCCAAAAAACAAGTTTTCATCCAGTTCCCTGTCAAAAAAACACTTCAAACCACTTCTACAGAAAATGGATCACCTCTTCAGTGTATTATGGAAACCTATACATAGCCCACAGTTTGGCCTTCTAAGTATATACCACACAAGAAGTATAATAATGACCAATATTATCAAACAATGACAAACAGGAGCTTTATGTCTCTTAATGAAAGGCTCTTGAAACAATAAGGGGTTGAAGAAACTATGAAAATTACTAAAGCTTTAAAAAGATTTACATACATATATTGCACTAGGTACAACAACCAATCAGAGCAGAAGGCTGAGAAATGTGAAGTTTGGTTGCATGTGCCTATGGAAAGTTGTGGGGGAAAAATGCAAACCTGCAGCTGAGTAAATCATTAAATGTATCAAAGTCTCTAGAGACAACCTAGTTTTGTTTTCATGATAGGTATCTTTTTTTTTTTTCCTGTCATCCTATGCAAATTGCTAATAGCTAAGAAATGAAAACTTTTGAAATGGCCATTTCTGGCTTTTGTCAGTTTAAATATTTCATCTGACATAGCCCACAATATAACTGGAAGCACTCTGTGTAATCTAGGCTTAAGCAGCACTCATGCAATGCTGTGTTTTCAGCAAGTTACAACTGTCCCAAAACAGCCTTGGGTTAAAACATGTCATGCTTTTTTCTCACTCCAAAGAACTGGTTGAAGAAAATCCAACCAGATTTGAGCAAGCCTGGAATTTTAAAAAGCCTGTGGTAGAAGGAATGGCAATTACACCATGATTTTTTTGTTGATGTTGCTGTTGTCACAGCAATGACTACACAAGTTAATCCTCAAACTTACACTTAATAAAATTCAGTCCTCATGCACTGCTTTCCTCTTTGGGCTATCTTACCAAGGCAAATTAAGTGAAATCACAAAAATTCTCACACCACCTTTTTTACATTTAAAAAATAGGAAGACAAGAGGACAACATGGTCTGCCTACGTATCAAACCTGAAGTTGTAAGCCCTGGTTTGATTCATGGCCGTGGCTAAACTCTACTAGTATCAATTTCTTTACTCAAAGTGTTACCATAATCTGAACTCTCTACTGTTATTGAAGTCCAATAGCAAGTAAAAGTCACAGTGAAAGATCTCATGCTGGATCCAACTTGCAGTGCCAAGATGGCAACTTCATGTGCTCAGCCAACAAAAACATGCCCAAAAAGCCATGGATCTGGCCAGCTGGGAACTTTCAGGTGACACCACCACCTTGGCAGGTGCATCTCTACCTCGTTACCCATCCCCATTTGTGAGGACAGCCCATAGCGGCCAAGGACAACTTAACATATTTTTACAGCAGCTGTGCAAGCTCTCCAGATTATTTTTTTTTTTTAAACAACCCAGCCAGCTCCTGAAACTCAATGATAGTAACACACCACTGTTGTGGTTTACACCTGATACCTCCCATCTGCATCAGCTGTGCTCACCCAACTGATGAATTTTATGAATTAACTGTTGAACACATCCATCCAAAACAGGTGACAGCGCACTGGGGTGTGCTGGCAGCCCGCCCTCACTTTTGTCTGTGCCAGACACCTTCCTTCGCCCCTGCCTTGCATGTGCAGGGGCTACACCTAGCGTTTCTGCACACCCCTTTGCCTTCATGTAGCGCCACACACCATCCCCACCGCTCCGCCATGACACAGCCACCTGGGGGACTTCCGAGGGGCCAGGAGCCACCCTGAAAACATAGCCTACTGCCTTCAGTGGATTAAACTGCAGAAAATCAAGGAGGCGGGGGGGACACGCCAAAAAAAACCCAACGAAATGCACGGATGTTAACAGAGAGAAAGAGGCCGGCAGCTGGCGAGAGGGCCGCCACAACATGGCGCCTCAGCCAGGCCCAGCGGAAGGTTCCGGTCCCCGTGGCCAATGGGGCAGCCGCGGCGTGAGGCCGCACTGCGCTGCCACCTGGTGGCCGCCGCCGCGCACTGCGCCCGGCCACTCGCCGGCGGGGGCCGCGTCCCTGCAGGCGCGCACAGTGGGTCTCCACACAAAAAAAAAAAAAACAACCAACCAAAAAAAAAAAACAACCACACTCATTTTTGTCATCCCTTCAGTGGCAGGCATCCGCAGTGGTGAGGGTTGGAGGGGTTTATGCTGTCTTGTGTTTCTGGACAAGAGAAAAGACTGTAAACGCGGGTTGTGGGCACACACCAACTCACAGGCTTCCTCACCCATGTTCAGCCCTGAGGCCTCAGGGGACCTCCTCACAGCACTAGGCCAAGGGCTGATAACATGAGGTAATGGCATTAATATGAGGTAAAATATTGCCACATTATTGTTAATCTCTTAATAAATGCATTGGAAACTGGGCACCATCCATTCATAGCAGCCCAGGAGCTGGGATATTAGCAGGCAAGATCTCTCCATGTTAATTTACTGTGGCCTATTCAGGTAGTAAAAGGATCTAGTCACGCTGCAATCCGGTCAGCTTAAAAGTACACATACGAAATGAGGCTTTGGGGTTTACAGTTTGACTCCCTGCCAACTGTTAAGGTTTCACAATCGTGTTCCTCTTGTGTGCTCCCCCCTCCCTCCCGCCCCTTTTCTCCTCTGCTCCCACTGCGGCCTGTGAAAGAGCCGTACCAAGAAACAGGGAAAAGTGAAGCCTTGGTCCATCTCCCATGAAAGCTCTGTGTAATATCAGACACTGTATAAGGCTCTACTCATATTAAACAGAGAACCTATCTAAAATGAAACCTTCTGAAAGTACTAGGTGGTTAAGTACCTTGAAAATTGTGTTTCAAGGGTATATCAGGGGATTTGTCTTTGCTGAAGTGGATGAGAAGGCAGCCCTTTCAACATATTTGCTGTAGACATCACAAGAAATCAAAGTCCTGGAGCCTATAGGACCTGAGACACCATAGCGGCTGATCAGAGCACAGGGATTTACAGTCACAACAGTTATTGACAACAAATTGTAGGTGCTGTGTGAATCCCCATGCTCTGACTAGCAAACAGTGGACAATAGACAAACAAAGTACCAGGACTGCCCTGAAGTACAATGCTAATGAGACTGTCTGAAATTATAGCAAATAAACTGGTCAAATAGCAGAGAAACCATTAAAAAGGGGTAAACACCAAATGGGTCGGCTTCCATTATTTTTCATACTTGTCTGAGTCCATGTTATTTCACTTTATAATAAAAGGATAAGGAGACCTTTGTAGTTATTTTACTGAGGTCAGAGAGGGTGACATGCATCTTGAACAGCCTTCATAACCAAGCGGCAGGAGCATTACTGATCAGCTCAGAGCTCACCTGAAGGGAGAAGCCTGAATTTTATTATCATTTACTTTTGTAAAATCTGTTATAATGCCTGTCAGTTAGGTCTAGCAGTTTGGGTACAGCTTTTACCTATTCCTATGTTTATTCCGTACATGCTCTGTTCCATCTCCTTGATGCAAATGAATGTGTTTATGTATGTTGTTTTAAATAAAATACATGAGCAAGTGTGAAAATACAGATTTCTGTGAATATGAATTCACTTTACTTTTCTCTACCTCCAGAGCAATAGGGTGATCCAGGAATCAACTATCACTTATCCCTGTAACTTCCTGTAACCTTCCTGTCTGGGCACAGAAAAGATAACCTCTGCCCCAGAAGGCTCAGAGTCTAAAATGCTTTGTCCCATATAACCTCACTGCAGTAACCCTTTCTGCATCTTCCTTCTCCATCTCTTTGCCATGCATGCTTTAAGAAATAAACTGAAACACTTCCCTACCTTCCTTTTTATTGATTCAAAGGGAAGCAAAGACTTTTCGTGGTCAATAAGTGAATGCAGCAGAATCACAGTAACTAATGCTTGCATCTAAGACAAAAAACACCTCCAACATCTACCTGCTTGCTCTGAGTTCCTACAGCATCTCATGAGCACTGCTTCATAAGAAAAAAAATAATTAGTGGACATACTAGCCACAAGCAGGTTAAGCAACCACAAGGTTTTGCCTCCCATGCAGACCTTTGAGCAGTTGCAACTGACAGCAACTAAACCACATAATTCTCTGTTAAGTAAGTTACTGGAAAATAAAAATAGATAGAAGCCCCATTACTTAACATATTCATCCCCACATCTGGATGATAAAATATAATTCTTATGGCAAAATATAATTTTTAGGCGCTATGTTCCCTATCTGCAATTACATCAAAATCACATTAATTGAGCTATAACACTGTCAGGCCTGGCAGCTGGGAGGCACATCCATACATTCTAAAGAGGTGGCCATTAATTCAGCGCTCCGCAGCGTGGCAATGAAGCTGGGATGTCCGTTCCCCAACGTGATTTACTGTCTTTCAAGCTGCTTAAGTGGGAACCTCTACAAAAAGATTTAAGTTAAGTGACTCTTATGCCAAGCTGGAGCTCATTTATTATTGAATTAAGTTTTCATTTCTTTTAAAGGGAAAGAGAAATATAGTTTTATTTGAAACAAGGTAAAACAGTTCAAAGAAATCAACTATTACAATTCAGGAAGCAAGAATACGTATTCTGGGTCACAGTGGCATCTTGTTTCTACATTGGTGTAAAAGTAAATTAAGAGTGTATATATATATATACACAAACTTATAATGCAAATATGTATATGGTTTATGTACATGTCTGCTTTTAGGTGTATATACGTATGTACATGCATACAGAGCTGGAAATATATATGTAACTACAAATGTAGGTACAGATTACATGTATCTAATACATTTCAGGATTTATGCTCATAAACTAAACATATGCGTAATTTTAAGGCTATATATGCCTGTTAGCACCTTTTTTCATATTCTAACACTTCTCTCTCTTTAAATAATGTATTTAATCAAGTTCTATTTCAGAATACGTATTGTGTTTTATTTCTTAAAAAAAAAAATTAAAGGCTTATAACTGACACTCAAGCACCTTAGTGAAATGGGGTAGAAAGGATGGGTAGTGTTTGTGTCCTGTACTAGAAACTGGGTCTGAGAGAGAAACAGAAATTTATCCTACTCAAGCATCAGGTACACAATTTCTGCCCTGAAATTAGAACATCAGAAGACAGCAATTGATGCAGAGTTTGGCATCTGCTCTCTAGCCCCATGAAGGAAATATATTGAGCTAAATTTTCTGCCAGCTTAATTTTATTGAAATTAGTGGAATTTATCCAACAAAATACTTGGCATCTTGCATTTGATGGGTAAAATGTATCAGTGCAGGGAAACGGATTTTGAGGAAAAGCAGTTACTCTGCATGCTTAAATTGGCTAAATATTTCTGAATAAAATATACCTTAAAAATAAATAATTAAAATTTGCCAGGACCCCCATAATGGTGTCATTTACACTCCAGTCACATGAGTCTACAGCGCAAGACCCTTTCATAATTAGGAACGTACACTATATAAGCTCCCTCCCTAATTAGCAAATTATGTTGAAAATCGCATCCTGCTAATTAACAGTTATTATGGCATTTCTGAAGCTGAAGCTTTAATTATCACCAACCTAATGATTGTGTACAGAAAAAACCAACTTTTTTTCTTAAATTATCAATAAGGGCAGGAGATTATTATCAGGTGAATCTGCTGACGGCTGATTAATTTGTTTGATGCAAAGTTGCTGTGTGTTTCATATTATTTTATCGGAGTTGCAGGAAAAAGGTACATAATTTGGTTTCATTAGCAACTACTGCTATTTATCACTAGAAGATACCCCTCCCTTTTTTGTTGTTTGTTCAATTCCCTCTGTGTTTTTGCCTGCACCAGCATCAAAGTCAAGAGCAGGAAGTTTTAATTAAGTGACACTAATGAGGTCGTTGAAAATGATACTTCAGCAATTCAGCATGCTGTTAAATGTGTTTATTCTATAATGTCATCAAAGGTGATTGTTTTCCCTTGTAATAGATAAAATTCATTACCATAAGCATTGTACTTTTGAGTGTTAGAGATACAAAATGCGAGTTAGTCAGGTGTGTCTGTCGCACATTTCATCTCATCTACCTCTGTAAATGAATTTGCATGTAAAACTACCCCTTAAAAAGGAAATGTAGCATGAGCTGTAGTTGTAAGGGGGTTTTTGTTCAGAAATTGCTAGCTTTGAGTAACCTACTTGGTTATGATGATTGTAGCCCTGCTTTTCTGGCTGCCAACCCATTCACAAGTGCATCCCGAAATTCTCTGATTGCAGCCTATTTTGCAAGTCCTAATCAAACAGTTTAAATGAATCATTTTCAGCTTGCAAAATAACTATAAACTAGTGGTACAATTAATACTATGATTATGCAAATCAAAGAGTAGTTACAGGGCTGTGATCATGAAAGGCTAAGGATATAGTAAGGCAAAGCATAGTTTGTAAGGAGAGGTTGTTATCTATGAGACCAACTGAACTAGATGGAAGAAACACACTCTTCTTCGGGTCTGAACCAGGAGTAGTTATGAGTGTCTGCTGCTCTCTTCCTCACTGGGGATTTGGCCATGTAGAGATATTCCTTGTTTGGCCCCACATTTGTACAGGAAAAAGCCTTAGAGATGTTTTGTAAGATATTGCTCCTACAGATGCACATACACACAAACAATACTAATCCTGCAAGCAGAGTTAATGAATAGATATAGTCATGTCTATACAGTTTGGCATGAGCAGGGGCTAAAATTCACAAAGGGTCCTAGATCTTCCCTTGGTGGATACAGGCATTGTTGAATAGACAACGCTTATATCAATGTAACATCTGGTCCAATCAATCCTCAAATTGTTTGATTCCTTGACAAATCCATGTCAGAATTAAAAAAAAAAAATCTTAAATTCATTTTGCAGAACTGTGTTCAAAACAGCAGCTGACTCTAAGTAGTAATCTCAACATAGTAACAGAGCAGTAAGCAGACTTAAATGGACTTCATCTGTCCTAAAGCCTTGCAGTAGGTTAAAGATGCAGACATTCAACTTTACTCAGAACAGAATATAGACCACGGTATTTCCTGGCAACCTGCTTCAACCCCAAAATTTCACTCGTATGATTAAGAAGGTCAAAATGTTACTTTTCTGCTCTTGTATGCTAAAAAATAAGGAACTAGGTACATGTTAATACTAAGGTCAGTAAAAATATAGCTCACATTTTCAGTGAATATATTCATTTTAAGCTACTACAGTTCTAAGATTATGAAGTTTTCCTTATTTAGAATAACATGAAACTGAAAAACTACAGAAATTAGCTTCATGGGAGAAGTCTCCCTTTTCTTCCCTGAAGAATGGAGGCAATAATTTGTTTCAGTTTAAATCAAATTAATTTTTAAAAATTCAGTTTGTTTCCAAGAAAAAAATTTTAAAAGTCAGATGAGGCAAAACCAAACAAACTTCAAAATATTCAGAAAGCCAAAGCACCACAAATATTTTTCAGTGGCAAAAGTCCAGTGTTTCCAATAAATAGCATTTGGAGACTGCTCAATTGCTAAGTGAAATACAACATGGCATATGCAGGCTTAATACTGGAAATCTTTACTTACAGTTCAAATTTAGAGCTGCCATTCAAAGCTTTGGTCTCCGGTCAGATCCCATTTTAAGCACCTGGCCCATACTCTATTGCTTTCCACCTGGCTGGAGGGAGAATGCTCTCAAACTTAAACAGCATAAAGCCACCAAATTCACCTCATCTGTTGGCCCTTCCCTGCAGGGTGACCAAGATGGCCAGGGCCATGTGAATCTGTTGGTCTGCGTGCAGCCTCTGGACAACCCAAAGACCACAGCATTCCCTGACATGATATTGCAGAGAGATGCTTCATGCTGGGAATACGATTCCTGTCTTACAGTGCAAAGCCGCTCACTTCCCACAGTTATTACCCCTTGCATTTGCTAACACTGCAACGTGACACATCAGAATATACTGGAGATGAGAGTCTCATCCCTCCTCCTTGAAGTCAATGGCAACACTCCTATCAACTTCAATAGGGCAGGACTGGACCTTTAATGAGGAATAAACAGTCCCCAAAGTGATTTTTACAAATAATATTAACAGTGGCACCATCCAACCATCACAGTTTGTTTGTAAGACATCAAAAGAATTTCTGCTTTACAGTCAGGAGCAGGGAATTAGAAATTGCCTGCAAACTCACCCACCTACCCCCATGGCAGGAGCCATAAATCATCATTTTGTCCACACAGAGCAAAAAGCAGGAATCGCAGCAAGATGCAGGGAGAGCTGCCCTTCATGTGGACAGCAGGGGACACGTCTGGGTCACATGACCCCTAACCTTATCTTTATTTTTCCATCAGGCTCTGTGACATTTGTCCTTTTTCATTCAATAAGATGCAGGACTATTTGCCATTTTCAAGTAACCACATTATACAGTATTTCCCATTGACAGACACGTCCCCCCAGCGCAAGGTGCTTTAACTCTTTCTAATAGGTTTCTTCCTAGCTTCTGTTTCCCGAGTGGGATTTTATGTTTTGTTTGCTTTGACAAAAAGAAGAAAGGGAAAAAAGAAAGAAAGAAACATACCCCCTGGGAAAGTTAACCTCAAAACATAACATTTCTAAAGCAGGATAAACCACTATCGTAACTGCAGAGGACAACATAATTACAGGCAAAACCATAGAAAAACAGATGTACTGAGCAAACAGTCCTGGCAGTCCAAAGTTAGAAGGTCAATAGGTTGGGTTGCCTAAATTGTATGTTTTTAAAGCAGGCATTAGTTTCTTTCTGCAGATTAGCCACTTCAGAATCTATATTTTGTCTGAAATCACAGGTACCTTCTCATCCAAAAATCCAACCTCTCTAGAAATACAAAAGATAACACAAAACTTTATCCCACCTAGTACAAAATCCTGGGGAGAAGCTGTGTGTAGAAGCTAACAGTTGCATCTCCAGGTTTCTACCAGCTTCACAAAATGCTATCTCCTAGTCTGTAATTGAAGCTTGAAGCTGCATTGTCCTATGGTCATCTTAAGGGGCTCATCTGGGCATCAGCCTTCCAAGTGGGAGAGGACATCCCATCCTACCTCTTAGCTGCCCTCTGCAGCTTGGGGTTATCCTCATGGGGCCAAGCACCTTGATACCTGAGCTCTGACACATTTTTTTTGAAAGCTGGAGGATGTACCCACCTGGTCTTCCCATGATGCTTAAAATTTTCTTACCAGCCCTGCTTATCAGCAGTGCCACTGCCAATTCCAGTAGACTGCAACTAGTAAGGAAGGGCTGCTCTTCCCATTTTACTGATAAGAAACTGAGGACCAAGGAAACTGTAAAAGAAGATATCCTGGCAAAACAGGACTTTGAAGAGGAGTCTCTCAAGTCACTGATCAGCAGCCTTATGGCTCTTAGCAGCTTTCCTCCACCTCCACATCAAATGTGTGTGGTCTCCCTGCACATAAACATTGTTGATCAGCCCAAGCTTCAAGGTAAAGCACCTTTGCAAAGGGGACAAGCCCAGACTCTTGAATAGAAGGCAAGATGAAATATTTCAGGCAAATCCTCTGGTCCCTGCTCCAACCAGTACAAACCATGCCCTTGCTCATAATGGGTGTTCAGCTGCTCCATTTCAGGATGCTGCTGATAAAAGTAACGAGAACAGTGTTGTATCACAGACGCATTTCACGGACATCTCCAAGTCACTAAAGCATTTTTAAATCCCCATGACGTAAACTTGCTTATTGTATTAAAGTCACGTGCTCAACCTTTCAGGTAAAGTCTGAGACAGGATCCCTCTCTCACATGGCACAAAACCCAGTGGAGCAAAAGTGCAGTTGATGTCCACAAACACCCAAGAGAGCTTTATTGCGTCTGAAGGGCTAAGTGCCCTCCAGCCCCACCTCTGCCTGCTGCCTCCACCCTACTGAGAAAGGAGAAAAGCATTGCTGTGCAGCCTGCACAGCGCAGAGGTGCATTCACTGCGGTTAACTCTTCGCCCACACACGGAGTAATCATGGGTCATGGAGGAGGCAGGATTTCAGCCTGAATGCAAACATGAGATGTCAACCAAGAAAATACCCCACTGGGGTTTTTTTTCCCATGTGATTACAGGCACATTCAGATTCTCTGAGAAAAATGACACTGTGTTTAGTCACTGCAGGGAGGAAAGCACCACTGGAGGCAGCATCACTGGGGTGTCCAAACCACATCTTCAAAGAGGCAGAAGTTTAGTCATTTGTAGCTGACTTCTAGCATATCACTGTGCTCATGTGAGTGAATCCACCTCTGTGGCAAAAATCAGACAAAGGTGGCCAACCCCAGTTCTGTTCTTTCCTTACCTTGTATTTGACACATAGCAGTCTCAAATGTGAGCTTATGTCATGTACTGTAACACAAGAGACAATGACAACCATGGGAAGAGGCTTACTATAAATTCTCAGTACTCATTCTGTGCCAATCCATCCCAGTACCCTCCCAAAAAGTACCTGATTTGGGGTTGTTGCTAATGCAAATGATGACACTGAGGTGGACATAGAAAAGTAAATACTAAGAGAAGCACAACTCCAGATAGAAGCTTTCTGTGGCGGCACTTGATAGCAGCCAGTAAATACATGCCATATGTTAAGTATCATGACATTTTCTGAAGGGCAGTTGATGCACATGTGCACCCAGAATGTCCCTACCCAGAATGACTGTCAACGTGATGACTTCCAGAGAAAGTTCTGAGATGCCATAAGATCACTGTACTGCTAGTGGACAGCAAATTAAACATGTGATATGGCTACAAAACTCTCAGTGAGCTGAAGCCAGATGTACAAAGGTGGCATGAAATGATCAAATGACACTGATGCGTGTGCACCTACAGAACCATGTTCTCCTCTGAATAGCAAGATTAGGCAAGAAATATTGGCAAATTAGAGGGAGATAAGAGGAAAAGTGACAAAAAATTTTAATGATGTTAAAGGGAAAAATAGATAAAGTAAAGTACCAGATAAGCTGCAGACTCACAAGCATTCATTTATTTTCTGATGATACTAATTGAATTTGTAGGCCTTTTTTACAATTAAAAAAATAAAACACAACCATAAAAGTAGCAGTTTCATGAGAATGGAGGCATCAATATATGAACTCTTAAGCAATGTTGGAGCTGCTAAGGAAAGTTCTTAGAGGAAGACTGTAATACTTTCATCCTTATCAAGTCTGACTGCAGTTCGGTGGTTATGCAGCACCGCAGAGCCAACACATCCTGCACCCGCTCTCATGACGCGCACTGTGGCTACATTCCAGCTGTGGGGAAGATGTAGTCTATGCTTCTTGTCCCTCAGTCATCAGGAATAAAGACCTGTAGGAGCATTCTGCTGCTCCTCCTCCCCTTGCCCATAGGAAATCAATGAGTATTGAGGTTTTATTCTGACATGCACACAGAACATATCTGTACTACGGACCCAGAGACCTAGACAGGGCACAGAATTCCCTCACAGCAGACACACAGTCCTACTAAGTCAGCATGACTGCCAGCAGCCATTCAACATGCTCCAGATATTCAAAATGCAGGTCAGGGACAGATTCTCAAGTGATCCATGCTAAGTTTTCAGCAGCACATTTTAGACTGACAAATGAAAGTTTCTCAGTGGTGTCACTTCTTGCAAATATTGCTACAAATTTTTCATGCACTTTGTATCCAAAGTAAATCTTTAAAGCAAAAAGAGGACACTCTGCCTAAAAGAACTACTGGGTTGAGGACTTTAGTCCAAAAATGTTTAAAACCTGGACTCAAGTCCTTGATCTTTGGCACAGAAAAGACTAGAACCATGACAATCTGTGCACCAGAGAAGTGTGCTATCACAGAAGAATCATCTAGTCTTGAAATTATGTTCTCATAAAAAAAGAAAACAAAAGAAAAGCTTATTTTAAAAGTTTATTTTCCTCCTGAAGTAGAAGAAAATTAAATGGGAAACCTTCACATTTTTGCAGACTGGAATTCTTGGGTTTCAGTTAGCACTACTGAACTTGCACAGTTGGGTCCAGCCTTTCCAAGGACCTCTGGAACCAACAGTTAATTCAATTCCTGTTGAAACTCTTATGACCCCACTCCCAGAAGCCTACAGTATCAGACATATAATCAAAAATGCACAGCTCTTAAAAGAATGTGGTACCAGACATGGGTGATGAGTCTTTTGGGAAGTTCAGACCCACCCATCAAAAGAACGTCACAATCTGGTCCAGGCCAGACAAATGCACGGCTGGCTCCCGTCTAATTGCTTCATGTCTTGATTTCCTGTCCCTCATTTTCAAGTTTTATTTTCTCTCAACTTCCTGTCATGTGTTCTCAGCTTGCAAAAGACAGGATGCCATTTGCATTCACAAACTACAAGTTTTTTACTGAACTGTGAAAGTTACGTCGTCTGACATTATTTTGACTGTATCGGCACTGGATTGATACTAAATTTTGAAGCTTCTTATACAAGATGCTTTCTGGCCCTCTCTTGCACTTGGTCTCCATCTAGGAAGAGCTAGTCCATACGCCAGGAATATAGAATTTACTCAGAATATCAAAGGATGGCAACATGAAGAAATTCAAATTACTCTAGATGGGAAAAGTTTTCAAATATGAAACATACATTATGATGTATTCAGTATCCATGTTTTTTTCTTCTTTATTAATTTTTTCAAACTTTAAGATCTGTGTTGCACTTATACTGTAACCATGTTCCACTTCCACAATTTCCACTCACATTAACCTTTATGTAAGACAAAAAAAAAATTAGTATGTTCTATCAATTATCTACCTAATGCAGCTGTGCTACTAATCCCCATACCTCAAACGCCAGATGCACTATATGCAAACAACACTTGTCCATAATGAGGTGATTTTAAAAATCATGGAATATGAAAAGTGAAAGCTTACAGAAGACTTTTCCAATATTAAATAACAGGATTGCCAAGGGTTTTTTTCTGAACTATAAGGACTAGAAACTGTCTGTTATAAATAAGGATTGGTAACACTGCAACCAAACAATTTCTTTGTGGTTTAGAAAAAAGTAGATTTTATTTTAAACTGAACATTCAATACCAATAAAAGGTGCTTTCTGTGACTGAGAGCACCAAAAGTAAGAACCTAGCATTTTAAAATAACTCTTACAAATATGGGTCATGCTTCAGTGGCTTGAAATGCCTTATTTGTATAATTTCTCCCACTGGGTGAATACAATTTTAAAAGGAAATGAAGCATTGTAACATAAGCTACACACCACCTATATATACCTTGTACTTGCATGCGGGCTTTAAAATATTATCAGCAGGAAAAAAAGCAGCCAATGCTTTTCCAAATGAAGATGACTTTTTGTTTGTTTGTTTCATTCTTTCTTGATCTATTGTTGTGACTCTCCCTTTGATTGACAGGTGGCATTCTTGTCTTTATGGATGGAGAAGCAAAGCCCTTGATGGTTATCGACATAAGGAAATGTCATATCTGAATATGTTTCAACAGGACCTTTTTTCCCCTCATTTCTTGCTTCTTCCCCTCACTTAATTTATTATATTTAATGCCATGAAATCTCTCAAATATGAATTCATAATCCAAACACTTAATTGCAGTCGGGAACCCAAACCTGGCATTTAATTGCCATTTGGTATTAAAAGTCACATTTGCAACAAAAGTGTCCTTACAAGGTAAGGTTGACCAAGTTCTCTTTTCCTTTGCACCTATGCAACCAAAGCACCTCTTGGCCTTAAACCTTCAAGACGGTGGCGGAAATGTGCTGTTCAGTGATGGGAGTAGCTCTGTAACTTACTTACATCATCGTAAATTACGCATCAAGGTGTAATTCATTCAGAAACCAGAAGCAAGTGGGTGGAAGTGGTAAAAACGGCTAACTTTGCACTGGGCTGACACACAGTGTAAGTGCAACACGAGGGCAATTCACTGAGATGCGGTGCTCAGTGGCATTGCAGTCAGTCCTTGCAAAAAGGGGTACCACCTCCATTTACATCCAAAATAACTCTCTGACACCCTGTCAACACGAGGCTTGACTCAATGTCAGGGCTGAGTGCAGGGACTGAGGGAATTGTGCTCTCCCACAAAGCCTGGGTTTGGCTGTGGGAGTCTTCGTCGTGCTTTATACCATGGACACTAAGCAGTACATGCCATTAATCCACCTCTCTGCTCCTTCTGCCACAGCATATCAGTAACATGTACCATCCTTCCTGTCTGGCCCTGAAGACCATCGCTCCCCTCCATACCACACTATCCCCAGCAAGATTCACTTCTACCCTGTACACCATTCCTTGTTGAAAAAACACTGTTCCTGCATGCTATGCACAGGCTTCAGACTACCTCTAACACCTATTCTTCTCCCTCTCTTACACCCTTCCTGTCCTTGCTTTGTCATGTCTGCAATTAATCTGTTATCCTCCATCTCAAGCAGGGATCGTATCTTTTTATCTGCACTGTAAAGTGCCCAAACAGCATAAAAATTGTATCTTTGGTGATGTCAAATAATAAATAATAACAATGGGGCAGACTGGGAATACTTTGCCTGGGATAATGCATCATTGCTCTCTCTACCATGACCCTAATTCATCTGCATAAATTTCCACATGTTTTATATGCATTAGGCTAACATTTTGACCACTAACCACAGGGTGAAGAAATGTAACATAGGAGCTGGTCTTGTACAGCCGAAAATAGGTATCTCTAATTAAAAAATAACGAACAGGAAACTACTCCCTAGAACACGTCTGTCCCTTCAAGTGGATCCATGTCTGATCCCAGGTGGAGAACCCAGAGGCCTGATTGTACTTGTTACTCTATGAATGGCTCACATCTTGCAAGGAGCAGACCTCAGCCTAGTGAGCTGCCCCTTCCTCTGCCACTTTTGCACCATGAGCTTCACACCTAGGTGAATTTTCAGCTCTTTTCAAAGTAAAGCTCTGTACCTTCCTTCTATTTAATGGGCAGTGTTTGGGGGTCCAATATATTGCAAATGCCTCTCTGTTCTCTGAAATAAAGGACCCAGTCCCTCACACCAGTCATGGAATCAGCAAGACATCTTGCAAGGTTTAGCACTCAGGTTAATGTTTCATTGAATTGTGTTACCCCACCTGGAGAGCAGATGCTGCAGGTGGTACCAATGGTACCTGTCAAAGTTCCTGAGCACAGCTGAACTTTCCTCCCCAGCTCATTGCCATATACTTCCCAACTTTTTAATCCATATGCTTTCAGGCATGCACAGGACAAATGCTTCTCCCAGAAGACTGAATAAAAAATACCCAAGTAATAAATGATATTACTCCTGGCCTTCTCTGCCATTGGATTCAATCCCATAAATGCAAAAGGAACATCTAAGAGGAGAAGAGCCTTGCCTGGCCTCTTCTCCATAGTGGGAGTACAGAAAACAGGTTCAGAGTTAGATCAACACAGTCTAAACCCAGCCTGTCCACAGTTATGGCACAGATGCCAGAAGAATCCCCCAAACAGCAGAACAAAGAGGGAGAGAGACCCGAGCCAGCTCTGAGACAATTACATTATTTCAATTGAAGGAGTATTTGGGAAGACAATCACATGCAGGATGCATGAGCATTCCTATTTCTTCTAGTTAAGTACTTCTGTTTTTCCCCCTCATCTTGTCACTGAATGCATTTCTACTCCTTTATAGCCAGCCAAGCCATAAAATTCAGCATGAGCTTGAAGTATGCTACATGCTAATTTTGTATCACCCTAATAATGCTCAGATTTACTGGGATCTATTCTCTCACTGATGCATATTTGTAAGTACTATTAACGTTAATGGGAGTTACCAACTAATTAGAAAGGAGAACAAAATCTAGGCTATAGGATGCAAATTAGAGTAGTGCCTATGTCACTTACCTTCCCACTGAGGAATTACAGAGTAGAGCAAAATCAAGGACAGTGACTCTAAATTCTGTTGACTATTTGCCTTACATTTTGCACCCATGAACCCACAACAGAACAAAATATTTGAAGGGAAATAGCTAGCCAGGTTATTAAAGTCTATTGCATAACAGCAAAATCTCCAATCTAGTCCTCGGAGAGAAAGATTGGAAAAGTTCTAATCTGGCTCACTTAAACACACTCAGCAAAGAACGGTTGTGAGGTATAGCTAACAATTAATATTTTTAACAAGCTGGTCAAGAGAGTGTAGCTCACTGAGTCTGTGTATTAAAAGGGCATTGTTAGCACACTGCTTGGCTTTTATGAGGTGAAACAATCCAAACCTACTTCAGTGCATGGAGAGGTTTGGAGAGGTTTTATTTTCATCCTTAAAGTCCAGGGTGGCTTTGGCATAATAAAGGTCATATCTCCTAATCATGGTAATGTTCACACACAGCAATATGAGCTCATTGCAGAGAGCTCCAGCACTCAGAAATCCCCGGTTAGAAGGTGTCACCGATTAAACTATCGCATTTCAAAGGCTTCCATACAGTAAATAGGGAAGAAAAGAAGAAAAGGAACTGTGGCCTTTTGTTATTCAAAAAGCTACGGAGAGCGATAATTAACCCATTTTTGTTGAGAAATCATTTGGACAAAAGTCAAGGGATTGCCACCCTGTCAATTGTTAAGTCTAGATAAGGACATTATATTCCACTGTACAAAGAGTGACTGAAGATAGTGAATAGAAAGTAGGCCACTACTATGACTTTCCCTACTCCATCAAAGGAGAGGTCTATTTTTTTCCACAAAAGAGGTAATATACTAAAAAAATATCTTCCTACATTAAAAACATAACTACAGTGCTTGTTTTTGCATTTTGTTAAATATTCAAAGGTACCATGCAATTAGCATGTCATTAATGAATAATTAATTACTGCTAAAACAGCCTTCAGATTTTTTTGCAACTAAATTATTTAAAGAGCAAATATAACAATGGAATGCAGCCCCCCCCCCCCCCCAACTCTGTATTTTCATCAGCATATTGGCTTGTAGATGAGTAGGGCTTTATTAACTAAGAGAAAAAAATGTATTTTGGAACATGGAAAGATTCCAGTTTCCCTTCCTGTTCCACTGCCCTCCTCCCCTCAAAGGAACCCAAGGATAGAAAGTGATGTGGGCCTTGTTAGCATCTGCTAGGAATGCATTAGTTAAAATATCTGAGATGTGCTTCAGGATACATGATTTGTACACTTCCTGCCAAAAAAAACCAAAACCAAAATATGTTGAAGACTAATCCTACCAGCACTTCGCAGCAGTGTACCCTAAGACTGAGCAAGTGCACTGTGTTTTTGTTAAACGTTCATCACCAGCTCTAAAGACAGTTACTGTATTATTAAAATCTACCCCACTATACAGCCAAGAGTTAAAGAGAAAGTAATTTGTTGCCACTTGCAGATATACATCACTAGTAAGACGTTAGTTTATATTTATAAGCTGCACATCTGTGAATCAGTTGGCCTACCCATCTGTTAACTGCACCAGTAAACAGTAAGTCTGTGAGCTGCGTATTCCTGCATCCATCACAAATTCTTTCTTTAATTGTATGTTTATGCAACAAACCTCCACTTAAGTGTATTTGAGAATGTTTTGAACAGTGATAATTAGTTTTTATGACTCAATACTACTCTTCCCAACACTGATTCAACACTATTATTTTAAATAGAGACAGCACTTTTCTCTGACAGTCAAAGCAGGTTTTCTCCATGGAGCAGAATTTGTCCCTACAAAGATACTATGCGAAAACAAATCTCTTCCCAGTGTTCTCAAGCTACCATTACAGTATGAAAATGTGATTCTTCATCTTTTCATAAATTTTTAGAAGTTGGTCCCCAAACTAAAACACCTTAAGACCTATCAGCCCACCGCAAAGAGTTGTGAAAGAGCTTGGATTGCACTGGCCTGGATAGCAAGGGGCTAAAATAGTAATTTTGGACATATATTCAGCAAGGTGCAGTACAATTATTAAGACATGCCTGTCTAACCTCATGAGTCAAGGAAAATACTCACCTGTTTAAACTTAAGATACCCACTTACAAATACTGCTGATTCCAAGTGCTGTTTCATTTCCAAGCAGATTTATGCTTGGATACTTCACCTAATTTCTGTAAACAAAGAGCTAATGGAGAAAAAAAATGAGCCATAAAGTTATACCTCTCACTGTATCTCATTTTACTCAGGAAATATTGCATGCACCTTTTTGCATAATAGGGGATTTTCACAGTGTTTTTTTCTAATGGCTTTACAGTGAAGTTGTGTACAATATGATGTTCAACTTCATAAAGCATTTAGTTACAGCATTTATTTTGTTTGAGGAACTGAAAGCACACTTATCTATGTATCATTGTGCTGATGCAAATGGCAAAATTTTCCACATGATTAAACATCATTTTCTCAGGGTATTCTGTGTCCAACTGCCTGCTACTCAGTAAATGTTTAGATCAATGCATGGTTGATCCCAAGTCTTGCAAGCCTAAAATCCTTCCATATCTAAATAAACACATAGGTTTACTTAAGGCCAAAAAAAGGACTTAGGCAGGATCTGGAAAGAATCAGCTAGTTAAAAAAAATTACAAATTAAAAAAACACCACACATATGCTTGCGATATTTTAAACAACGGGTGACATTTACGTGTATCTCTTTATTCACTCCTTACCAGTAAAGCGTTTCACTTGGTGACTCTTGGAGCAAAAAGTGCCCACCAGTGAATGACGGTGCTCTGCAGAAATCGCCATTGACTGACAGCAGTGACGCCTACTGGCACCGTCGGCCCCAGTAGCTGCCAGAAGCTCCCCTGTAGTTGGTCTTCAGCCACCAAGCTGCTCACAAGTCCAGCATCTGTTCTTTGCTTAACATGACTGGGAGCCGTATGGACACAGTCCTCCTCTCTCATTCCTAGGGGCAGATGCCAGCGTGGTCTTATGTCACTTCCAAGAGAAAAAGCCCTGACCTACACAGTGGCCGTCAGACAAACCAGGATCTTCAAGAACAGCAGGCTTAGCTAACTACGATAATAATTTTTAGAGCGTGTGGCAGCCGAAAGGGAGGTTTTTCTCAGTAAGTGTTGTTGTGATTTTGTATGATTATTACAGATATTGAGAAAAGTCAGATCGAAATAAACTTACAGAGGATATGCAAAAATAAAGAGCACAAAAGTTAGGAATCACCCCGTTCCCATCTCCTACATCCTTTGCCAGGCCAGCACTCCCAAATCCGCCAGCCCCATACACCAGCAGTTAAGCTTGGCAGGTCACCGGAGCTCAGTGCTAAAAATCATGAAGTCCCCAGCTTCCCTATGAAACTGATGACAAGGGCATCAAATTGATGCTTCTGCCAGAACTGGCCAGAGTACAAAATCCCATTCCTGAGCAGATGTCAGGTAGGGCGAACATTCAATCTCCACAAGGCTTGGACAAAAATGTAGGACAGCAGCACAGAGGTGAAAGAGGTTTGGTGAAAAGAACAGACCCCAAGTCTCCAGCCAAAATATTTCAAAGCAACTTCTGCTGAAGAGACACAATCAACAATTCAAGCAAGAAAGAATGTCGGCTTCAGCACACACAAAAAACCTTCCACTAACATCTCCCAAATGGAAAAGATATTATAAACAACATTCACCTCACTCTCCTCCCTCCCTGTCACAGAAATGACCACAATTCTTTACTACATACCTTCAAAAACAGTCCTTTGCAGATGAAAAGAAATAAAATCTAACCTTAAGAAGTACATTCAGAGACCCCCTTTATGCCACCGCTCTGTGTTATGGAAAAATGAAGGTAGAAATCTGTTGAAAAACATTTCCCTGCTGTATTGTGATTGACATCTGACAGTGCTCAGTGGTGTCCTAACTTGGATGAATTTAAATGACAAGCTTTCCTTTATAAGTAACAGAGCTCCTTTTACAATAGAACAGCACGATTACTTCATGGAAAGGAAAAAAAGGAAGAATCAAAGTTTTTTTCTTCAAATCCCTGGGGGCACTCCCGACCTGTCACCAGGCTACGACCTTCCTTCGTTAATCTATGCAAATTGGATTACTCTAATTTGTGGCACCGATTACTTTGCCACACCTTTAAATTCAGAGATCAGCTATGGGATGATGCCTACATCACACAGAGTTCAGATAACCTTCATGTTGCCAACATTTTTAATGCCATGACAGATGACTTCCCCACCATTCCGGGACAAGGCAGTCCACGTAGCCCTCCAGACTACTTTTTGATTAACATCGAGACAAAAGCCAGCGGTGTTTTGCCTCTTCATTTGTGATTAGCAGCATTGCTGCTATAAGCATTCCTAAGCAAGAACCCCTGGGAAGAGTATCAGATCCCAGGTCAAGGCACAGACTGCCAATATCACGGCTTTGCTAACAGTCACCCAGTCGCTTTTATGGACATAAAAAAAAAAAAAGGTATTCACTGTAATAAGCACCGGTTCCAACTGAGAGATATTATGTCAAACTCTAAGGCCTGTTTCAAAACTTTCTCCATTCACGTAACTTAATACACTTTGTAAGCCAAAGAGGGCAATATCACAGAAGATGCTCTATGTTCACCTTCCACGTCACACAAAGGCCACGGAAGCTATTTTGTCTGGGTTTAGTGAGGTATGGGCGTTAAACTTTTTGCTTTAAATTGGGTCCTCGTCAAGGATACGCTATTTTTTTATTTAACCCTAGCCTAACTTATTTTATCCCTAGTTTTATTCCTTTTCTTCTGTGAGACTCTTGTCTCCACAGTGCTGAAAAAGTGGAGGATTTCATTTATAATGAAAAATGTGTTGGTTATTTCTGTTATCCACATATACATGCATATCTATCCATTCAGAAAGTTACTGGAGAGACAACGTGAAAACCATTTTCCTGAAAACCAAAAAGCACATGGGAGTGTCATTATTAATAAAACATTCCAAGAATTTAATACACGGCCTATGTGACCCATCCATTTAATGCATCTAACAATACACTCTGCACAATAATCTTATTTGCTATGCCTTGCAATTCTGATGACACTCAAACCTGTTAACCATCTTTTCAAACAAACACTGAAGGTTGCCAGTTGTGACAGATTTGGACTAATGTTGATGGTAGCATGGGAGTTAGTTAAAGTGATTTGATAAGCTTGTAGCAGCTTGAGGGGCGGCGCCATTCCAAATATGTAA
This sequence comes from Haliaeetus leucocephalus, assembly GCF_000737465.1. Lineage (NCBI taxonomy): Eukaryota > Metazoa > Chordata > Aves > Accipitriformes > Accipitridae > Haliaeetus > Haliaeetus leucocephalus. Next base: position 9,709,817 of record NW_010973092.1, read on the forward strand.
ACAACATCGTCAACAACATAGCCCATCAATAAATGCAACCTCTATCTCACAGAGTCATTATTAAAATAAAAAAATAATAATATTGAAAAACAGGAAGGAAGGAAGACAAAGAAAAAAAGAAAAAAGTTTCTTTGTCTGTAGCCAACAAATCAATGACATATAGCATCAGGGTTCACTGAAACACTGACAAATGTGTCAGGAACACTTGTTTTCAGCAATACTGTATTCTTTACAACTATTAGGAAGCAAGTACAAGGTTATTATAAGCATAGAGGCTAAACACAGTGACACACTTCACAAGCTCACTCATGTTTTGTTTCAGAGCTTTCACTTACTATAGAAGAGGATTATCCCATCTTCCCATGCTGATCCAAGTGATCTCATTACTTACACAAGAATCCTGGCATACAAGGATCACTGTGCCAACCATCACTTACAACATCCCAGCAGACTCTATTTTTAAAGAAAAACTGTCATATTTTTTTCTTCTAATGGCTCTTCTATTGAAAAAAATTAAAAACTGAAAATAACTTCCACAGGGGTTACAGCCTCCACCACTGGGGAGGCCAAATGCAATTATGGAGCCAATATTTTTTAACGGCTCCCACTCTGATGGCCAATAAGCAGCTTGGTATTCCCCCGTCTCCATCCCCCAAGCAAATTGCTATATATATATATATATATATATATCCACTGGCGGGCTGCCAGAGTCTTTGGAGGCTCTGCACCACAAGCATGCTCAGTGAATTCTGGCCATCTGGTTAGCTGGCTGAATCCTTGCCTCCACGATCTGTGTCTTTGGGCAGAACCAGCCCCTGGAGTATCTGGGTATGGGCAAAAACAATTTTAAGGGACAGTCTGCCTGTGCTGATTGACAAGCGACCCATTCCTTTGCTCCATCCTCAAGAGCTTTTATGAGAAAGTGGATCCCAAAGGTCTTTCAGTGTCTTATGACATACAGAAGCCCATTCCATAAGGTAGGACTTTCCATAGCAGACCTCAAGAACAGACCTGTAAATTAGTGGGGCAAAGTGCTTTAAAATAAACAACAGCTCTCCAAACAAACCCTGAAAGCATCTAGGCCCCTATCCAACAAAACACTTAAGTGCTCATGTAGCTCTAGAGAGGGAAGGCAGCTCACCAAATATGCACAGATGCTTGATAGCCAGATTCACTTTTCACAGCTCTGCCACAGGCTCATCTGTAACCTCATACAAGTGATTCGAGCCCTGCCCTGCCATGCTTCATCTCCTCCAGCTGTAAAACTGGGAAAGTCATCCTGAGTTTCATCATTGTGAATATTGTCTTATATATTGGATGTTTATCTAGTAACCAGATACTGGAGTAATGCTACAGAGATACTTATACATTTAACTACGTACATCCAGACTTCCTCAAATGCATGGACCACCCCCCACCCACCAAGTACACTCCTTCATTGAAATTTCCCCTCTAAGTAAAGGTTTGCTGGGTCTTTAACTCCCATGGGACATTGAGATATCATGGTTAAAATTGGCTAAGCAAAAAAAAGGTGATTCTATCACGCTTTCTCTAATGGGCAATCCTCAAATTCTGTCAACGTTTAGGATGCTATGATGTGGTTCAAAGCTAACTTTAGGGGAATTAGTCCTTTAAATTCAGTTTAAGAGGCTTTTCACTAAGGAAACAGACCATATTAGTTTGCCTCCCTTTTTCAGATGCATAAGAAGTCCTTATTATATATTCACATATTAGAGGGAAAGTGATCCTATGAGGTTTAAGAAATAACAACTTGGAAAAAATTGATTTCCAAAGGACTGGCTGCAGTGTTGATTAATATGCAGAGAGGAAGATAAAGTGGGTAGGGAACTGCCCAGGGATTTAGGAGATATGGGATATAGAAGAGGATCCCAGCTTAAATATAGACTTCTTTGGAGAATTGGTTTCATCTCACCTGCAAAATCTCAATAAAACAGCATGTCACTATTTCAGAGGGGACATAATCCATTAAAATATCTCAGGTAGCCTTTATATTAAGGCTGAAATAACAGGTGTTTCATCTGTGATACTCTCACTTTCTTTTCCTGATTTGCAGCCTATCCAAACTCCACTGATTCCTAAATCTCTGCCCAAACTGGTATTAAGGTCACCTTGACAGTGCAACTATAGGATAAAGACACCTGTTAATTCCGGAACAGCATATAGACTACCACTGCCATAAGAGACTGGTGACACTAAACAAGGATCTACACTGGCTAAAGATCGTTCAGGAAAAGCAGAGCTCCACAGTTGTGTTTGCCAATCCATAGCTAAAGCAACCTCCCAACAGCAACCACAGGGAGACAGAAACACACAGTAAAAGCCATCCATGCAACTGAATAATACTGCCTAACACAGTTGCCAAGAACTACTTGAGAAGAGGCAAAATTCACCATCACAGACTGAAGCAACAATGCCTATTTCCTGTAATTAAATGATTAGTCCCACTTCCAAGCTAACACTGCAGCCAAGCACTCACATGGCCAGTGCAATTCCAGACAGCAATCTAAGGGGCTCCGTGCAGCAACCACTGTGATTCACTGCCCCCCCAGCACCCCACCACCATGCCCTCCGACAGCGCAGATGAAGGGCTGCATGTCACAGGAATCCACAGTTAGAAACCTTTGCTGGTACTAGAGGTATTGCTGTGATCCACACACTGAAAAGCGTTTCAATTTAAGCAGTAGTGATTAATTGATGTGAAGCTGTGTTCCTGCCCCTCCCATGGCATCTGAGCAGATCTTACCTTTGAAATAACAAGGGGTTAAGATTTGCCATGAATGTACCACCTACATTTTTAAGGTTATAAAAATGGGATGCTTACACTTTTCCTAACCCCTCACCAATGACCAGACCCATATGTAAATTTCACACAGTAGTATTTAGTAGCATAATTAATCCCTACTTTATGTTATGAGTAATATTTCCTATTCCCGACCCTGCAACGTCCTTTAAGAAGATCCATGTTCCAATTAGACTAGCCCATCGGCACTCTTTTAATGAGCAGATTAATCATTCAGATGGGTACAATGGTGTCATCACAGGTTTTAAATATGATAATCTACATCCTAATGGTGCTGCAAAAGCCTTGGCTCACAGCAAAAAAAGGTAGGCAAAAATTGGTGATACTTTCTTTTTTGTTCTCTTTCTTTTTCCATATTGACACAAGACATGAGAATACCTGGGCAATGCAGAAAGTGCAGCAAGGTGGCAGCTTGGAGAGAGGGGCTGCTGAGCAGCTCAATAATTCAGGTGCAATAAGTGTTTTGCAAGGACAGAGAGATCCGCTGGTCCCTGAAAAACCTTCTGCCATGATGAGGAAAAATTTCAGGTCTGTCTTGTCAGGCTAACACATCAGGTCTGCCCTTACAGCTTTTTCTCAACACTTATTTAAAACACATCCAAAACGTAAGACTCATTCAGAAATTCATTTAATTTTGATAACAATAGAGGTCTTTTCAGATCATGCCCAACTTCACCATTTCCAAAAGGCAGCCTGGATATTTTTAAAGCCAAAGAAGAACCAGCTATATTTATTAAAAAAAAAAAAAAAGAGAGAGAATGGGGAGGGAAAAGACTTCCAAACTACATTATATGGGCCCAATTCCACACAAAAGAGCTGGTATAGATACTCCCGTTCAAATGCAATCCATGAAAAGGCTCCTACAGTAATACCACCCTCAAAACTAAAAGTGCCAGGATTATAAAGCCAGGAGCATACTCCATCCCTACTCTCAGTATGACAGCTAAAAATCTTACGTGCTGCACCGCTCCTTAATTGTGGCTTTGTACTCATGGGCCTTGTTTTAGCAACAGGTAAGAGTTACATCTGCTTTTCTATCTCTTGAGCTTGTCTCAGTAAGACAAGCCCTGCAGAACGCCAGCTCCTCTGCAGACATGCAACATTGATTTACACTGTGGTTGGTTTTGATGTAGCCAGAAAAGAACAGCAACTGTCAATTCATCTACAGGTTGCCTTTTAAACTCAGCAAGAAAAGGACAGTGGTGGATACTTGTCTATGAAAAAACCTAACTATAAACCGAGATCCAGTTCTGAGGACCATCCTCTTGTGAACAGTCCCCATGAAGTCATGACCAAAGTCTGAGTAATTCTTTCATCATTGTCTGAGGGAGAACTGAGTAAGGGATATAAAATTTGGACTTATCTCTAATGTACCCACACACAATCTATGGCAGAAGGCAACTGTAAATTCTGCCTCAAGATGTCTCAACTTCATTAAAACATGTTTCTGGTACAAAGGAATCTTTATTTCTTATCATTAAGGCAAAATCTCTTCTTCAGCAGCCAAAATCAACTCTCCAAAGTCACTGTCAACAGTGTGATTGTATTTTTCAAACCGCATTTTCCAGCTAATTGTTGTCCAAAGCCACCTCATTTTACTCAGATATGTAACTGTAGGAACCAGTCATGCTACTCACTCAATTAAATTGTATCCATCTTGGCCCTTCATCTTTTAGGATCCGATCCAGCTCTTCTCAACTACAAAGACAATTGGATCAGAGCCATTTTGCATAACATCAGTAGAGGATTAGGTATTTCAGTCAGGTCTTCAGGTGTACTGCCTGAACTCAATCTGAAATTGCCTGCATCAGATAGGCCGATACAGAAAACCTTTTGCATACAGAAGGAAGCACTGAAATTATAAAGAGCCGTCTTGTGCACAGGCACTTGCTGGGCTAAGAGACATTATTCTTACTAATGCACCTTTGCTAATGTCCACATCACAAGGATCTTTTTTTTTTTAGTATAACACTAATGTTAGTTGTCCATTATGGTATCCGGAGTCATAATGGGCAAAGAATCCCTACAGTGAAGAAGCTAAAGGAACAACATTCAGAAATAAATTCCTGCATTGGTTATGGGAATATTGCGGTAGCAAAATCTTTTTATTATTATTTTTAAAAACACATTTTTGCAGTGCATTAATTTCTGCTCATTTTGCAAATTCAGGAAATCATTCACAAGGCAGCACTTTAGAAGCACTGAAAAAAACCAGCATCAACCATCAGATGGTCCCTGCGATGTTTCTCTTCAAGGGACTCCCTTACACTCCCCCTGGCTGGCTTGTCTGCAGCCCCCAATACTGGTAAGCAATGCGTTCTTCCGCACCTGACACGAGAAGTCTCATTTTGGCTGTCACTCTTTGCTGGGGCTTTAACTAACACTATCTGTGCAACTCTAGAAACCACATCAAATTGCAGTTTTTCCTGATTTTATAGCAATTTGCATAATAGGTCACCGTTAACACACTGTGCTGAAGGAGAAACAGCTCAACTGAAATCTACCTTGAATGTTTCCATTAAAATATGCTCAATTTTTTCCCCTCTACCCTCAGTTCTGTCAGCCCAGGAGTGAATTAAGGAAATACATATGTAAACAACTATAAATAAATGCAAAAAATAATTATCAAATTAGTTCTAGATGCATAATCCAGTGTGATTCATGTTATGTTCCCACCGTGATCCCAGTTCCAGAAGAGTTAATCAACCATAGCAACCTTCTAATCAGAGCAGTGAACTAATGATCCTATTTCTGAGTAATACCAGTCAGATAAGGCTCTCAAAAGGTAGTTAACATCACTTTGGTGGAAAGGCATGACAAGTGCAAGTTCTAGCAGTGGGTAATGCATCATTCATGCCCCCTCTCGTTCTGACATTTTAACGTTATCTTGTTTTACTGTGTCGGCCTAACACTGCCACTGCTGGCAAATTAAACTGTGAACTTACAAAGTGGGTGGCAATAAATACAAATTATGAGAGTTCAAAAGATGTCCCTGGAGGTGTACTGCCAGACATGGAATGTCTCTGGCTTTTCTGTCACATAGCAATAGACAAGACAAAGTGTAGGATGAGCTGAAAAAAAGAATTAACTACATCATGATGAAAAATGAGATGAAAATGAAAAAAAAAAAGAAAAAAACAAATAAAAGAGAGATGTAAAGGCAGGACAGGAATGAACAAAAGAGCATACCCTTGAAATATAAAACATAACTCTATTTCGCCTTGCAGAATGAAAGCTATGTAAATTACGAATCAACAAATGCCTCTTAGAAATATAGACCAACTATAAAATGTTGTCAATGTTATTACAAAAGTAAGCGGCTCCTCCTAAAGAAACTGCCACACAAAACTGGTAGCAGCATGATGTTACAGCATTTGTATCTCTAACAGAAATTCAGGATATCCCACTGTACTTACCCACACTGACAAAGATTTCACATTTTGCATTGACTTAAATACACGGGGCAAAATCCTGCTCTCGCAGTCAGGAAAAAAAAAAAAGATTGAGAGAACTGCCTGAGGTGACAACAAGGAAATGACAAAAAGCAAAAGCTCCTCACACAGCTTTATCCCCAGCCTTTTCTACTTTGCGTAGGGAGATAACAGGGGCAGTGGGGTTCCCCCTCACACCCCCACAACTCTCAGGGGGCTGGTGACCTACTCAGCCCCACAGAGCCAGGGGCCAACTGCAGAGCGCATCAGTCCTACTACAGATTTAACACAGACAAAACAGGAAAAAGTTAACATTTCTTTCTTCCCTCAGTAAGATAAAACTTTACATGCTATTAATGGGGTCAGAAAAAAAACCTGATTTTTAATATACCCAAGCCATGAAGCTTATTCAACTTGGTCTAACACCACTAATGAATCTTATAAAACATTTTATCTCCCCCGCCCATGTTCACAAACCACTCACATGAGGCTTGAAAATCACAATAATATCTTCCCAAAGTGCAGATATCACTCACACCATATGCAGCACAACTCTGTTTATTTTTCCCTATAAACCATTGGTTTCATTGAAACTCATTAGCATCACCTGTGTTAATTACACTAGCAAACCAATCAACAGCTCCTTCTTAATTAGGTTTTCTTTATTAAAGCCGGAAATTACCAAGGAGACAAAAGTCAACTGGGGAAATTATGTGAAAAGGAGTGTTTATGCCAAATTACCATACAAAATATAATAAGGAAAGGAAACTCAGTTTGTTTACAGGAATAACAAACAATATTAATTTTCAAGGTCACTGGCACAATTATTAATTACCTGTCTTACATTTTATTGTGATAGTTTTGTCTGCAAAGGCGGGGGTGGCTCACAGAAAAATCCTTCAGAGTGTGGTTGTATTGCATTTCAGCTGCCATGGTCACCGCTTATGACACGCGCAGTGTTTTAGGAAGTGACTTTCATGAGCATTTCCCAGATGGGTTGGCACAATGAAAACTCTGAAAGGTACATAAAAAGCTCCGAGGTCTGACTGCTACCTCCCTTAGAGAGGTGCCATGGGAAGGGAGAATTCAGCCAGTGAAATCTAGGTTGCTCATCCCTGGTGGAAGGCATTTTTGGGGTCCAAGAACACACCATGAGAAGTGCTGCTGCTGCGGATCCTAAGACCCCACGGAATTGCCATTCCCCCTCCCTTTACATCCCCTGATACCCATTAAAATGACTCCCACAGCTCCGGGGAACAGAGCTGGCATGGGCTGAAACAAGCCCCACTCAACGTAACTAGGTTTTCTGAGGTTCAGTGGGGAACACCCTTAAATCAACCCTTCTGCAGAGGAAATCTGCTGGCATACCCGCCTTGTGCCCCTCCACTGCCAATAACGGGCTATCAGGCTTCGTTTCTGCTCTGTGGGTGAAGAGCCAGACCCAACAGCATCCTGCTCAGTCTGGTTGGCGTTGGGTTGATGCCAAGATGAGGTCAGGGTGCTGGGCCACAGAGCAAACGCTATAGATGGCTATTACTGTAGGAAGTTTGCCAGCTGCTTTCTTTTTACATGCCCACCTATCAGGAGAGTCCCCTTAGAGTGTTCTTTACCACACTGTATTTTCTCTTCAAGTTTTCCTATGTGCCTACAGACAAACATGCTCACACTCATACACACAAGTTCATGCAACCACTGTGTAGCTCCACAGCAGTTCCAGGATCGCCAAAGAATCTTTAGATGTTAGCACCAAAGCAGTTATCTATTGATAAGCCCCCAAACTAGCAACCGTGATGAAACCTTTCAAGACCTACTCCATCAGGAAAGCATTGTGTGCTGATGTTTTGGACCCTTTGCAGCTTCATCTTCTCTCCAGATTAAACACCTTGCAACATATACTGATTTTTCAGTTGACCAATATGAAAGTCAATGCTTGAGCTCTGCATTCTTGACCTGACATGTCAAAGGGAACTACTGAAATAAGCCATTCATGAACTGTAGATTATCTGCTGTCAATTCACCTGGATATCCAGCCTCAGCAACCTATTATTTCAAAGTTACTCACTGTGCTGCACAACAGTTCAGTTTAGCTTTCTAAAAATGAGATGACTGTTCCCAGCCTTGCACTGTTTGACATGTCTACGACTTTACAGAACTTTATTTTGGAAACTCCTCCTTGATTCCATAGAAAGCTCAGATTCTGCATCATCCTCATCATCACACTTTGTTTCTTAAATCACCATGAACCGGTCCTTATGAAGTTTACTGCAGTCAGTTGAGGGTAACACGCATACATGCTGCTGTTACATTATGTCAGACATTCTTCTGTTTTGTGATCACTTCTACACTGATTGCAAAAATATATCTAATTTTTAATTAATCTTTGTATTCTGTCCTACTGTTTTGGTCCATGCATCCTTAATTAATCACCCATCAGTTCTTTTCAGCCCTGCTAATACTTGCATTTAGGAAGAATAATTTTCTGTAGTTTTACAAATATCCAACATCCTTGAAAAATAACTAGTCTGCTTCTCAGAATAACTTTCCTTTAATCCAGTTATCTATTATACCGCAAACATCTCAGTCTACAATAAGTCCATTTATTAACTGTTCAAATGCACACACCTTAGCTTCATTGCACAGATCTGTTACATAATGGAAAATTATCTCATTTTACAGATAGGTGCTTGTAAACTAAGATAATGTGGTTTTCCCCATGAGTTATTCTTGTATGGATTATGGGTTTTCTGTATTTTTTGTGTGTCTTGATCTTATACTTTGCAGTCGCCTTTATGGCATCACTGGAAGACACAGCAATCACCAGTGCCAGGACACCTGCAGCATCTGCTCTCTGCTTGTGCATTGTGCAGTAGCTGGCACACCAGGGGCTCAATGCTCATCTGCTGTCCCAGGTGTGACCATAGTACAAATATTTCACTTTCTCCAATTTCTTTGCAATGCCACTTCATTCCAGCAAAATCTGGAAGCGTTACAACCCTTTCCCTCCAGCTCTGTGAGGACTTTTTTCCAAACTGACACTACCTTTGATCCTCTCCTTTTGTTTCCTTAGTGAAGTAGGTACTAAAGATGTGACACAGATTCAGGAGGGCTGGTGAGAGACTGGGTTACCTCCTAGCCTCAGTCAACTGAGCCAGCTCAGACTCTCCAGAAAAGCCTGTTTAAACCTATTGCGTTGTGCTCACATGGAGGAGCGGGGAGTACTGGGAGGGAAGCAACAGCCCTGAAGGTGTCTGTATAATTGAGGACATCTCACAATGTCTTTGGTGGGAGCTTTCTCTTCTCCCTACTGCCTGTGAGCATTTCCCCTCAGCTCATTCCGGTCCCTCCTCTGACACACTGACTCTAATAAAAGCAACACCTAGAATCTCCATTCAAATCACGTTTTCTAGTGAATCAGGATTCCGCCAGATGACATACCATCCCTGCTTTGATCTTCACCATAAGCTGCTGGAGAAGAGGCACTCCAGTCATTCCCTGAATCTTCCTGACTTTCAGAGTACAAGAATAACATGGTCTAACATGTGTCAAGAAACTGGCTGGAAGAGCCCCTCAGGTGAACATCCAAACAGGAGAAGGTGTGGTGGCTCTTTAGGCCTTCTTCATACCTTACCTTATGATGGAATGACTTGTCAATGCAAAGAAGTCCCTACTCAGCCTCTTCCATTCAATGAATGCCAAAAATAATCCAAAAATAATGAGATGTTGCCTATTACATCACCTGCTGTACCAAGCTCTTGCAAGATAAGTAATGTCATGCAATGTGACAAGGCTGTCTCAGGAAAGAGTTGTACATCAGCTGCCCTTTAAAATGGATGATTTTAGAAAAGCATATTGCACCCTAAATGTGGAGTTTCCAGTCATTGGATCATTTAAGACAGACCATCACATTCTGTTTTAGAAAGAGACAAGCATGTGGACATGTTCATTTCTTTTATGTTAGTTGTGGGGAAAATAGCACAGAAAAAAAAAAATCCCCTATACTAGAAATGCATCACAGGTGCAACCATTCCAAAATGAGTATTTAAAAGACAATTTTTTTAAAAAGTATATGATTTCCCTGATAAACCATAATGGCTCTTTAGAACCCATCATGGTCTACTATAAAAAAAATCATATTTAAAACACTTTTAAAATATGTATGATAAAGACTTTTTTTTTAAATGAACATTATTTACCCAGAAGGCCATAATGGTTCTGAAATGTATTTTGTAAATCTGTATTCAGGGACTTTTTTTGTTAAAAAGGAATTTTTTTGGCCCAAGAGATCTTAAACAGCTTCTATGGAACTATCAGAATTTATTGTTTTAATAGGGCTGAAATGAAGTTTGGAACATGTTATTGCACATATAGCAGCAATGTTTTTCAGACAAAAAAGAGAAAGAGGAAAAAGGAAGAAAGGAAGAAGTGCAAGAAGGAATGGAAATGGAAAAGGGAGACAAGAAGATAAGAGACGAGAAGATGGGAGACTGCCACACAACTCAGATGCTCAGGCACAGAAGAGCCACAGTCCTGGTAGCAGACACAGTGAGGGGGGGTCCAAAATTTTGGGGGCGGGAGGGGGGAGCAGGGCAGGTATTTCTCAGCCCAAGGCAAAGCCCTGCTCCTGCAGACTGCAGTGTTAAAACACGCCAGCTCTGAAGGAAATAAAAGAAATAAAAAGGTCAGTTTGGGTGAGCAGGAGCTGCAGAGCTGACAGCTACCCCACGTAAATGCTGTGCATGCTTGCACAACAGCATCTTGAGATTAAATACCAAAGGCTGTTTGAGTCTTCTCCCACATGTCCATTAGGCAAACACAGCCCACACGCTGGTCCATACTGTGGAATAATGATGTAAGAGGAGAAACGTGAACAGCCAGGATGAAGTAACACAGCCAGCACCCTGCTCATGCCTGGGCATAACCATCAGAAGCCCTCTGACCCACGTCAGGTGGACCGGACAGCAAAGGTGGCCTGTCTGTGTCGGTGGGAAGGGACTGGTTCACGCTCTTCAGAAACATTCTCTGGTTGATGAAGAACCATCATAAGGACAACACTTCCATGGTGCTTCATATCTCCAAAGCACAGTGCCAGAGACATTAACCAATCTGTCTTCAAAGGCAGCCTCCAGCAAACCCTCAAATGGAAACTATGAAGGGGATAAAGACCCTCAGAGAACAACCAGTTGTGGCTCCACAAAAACACCTGCAGCAAACAGCAAGTTCTACATGTGTATGTACAAACACACACATACATACACACACACTGTGATTTACAGGAGCCACAGTCAGTGCTGCCAGATGACTTTGAGGCACTACTTTTGATTTTTGTTTCCTCAGTACTTTAATTCTCACTTGGGAAGAAAATATTGTGCCTGGAATGAAACTCCAGGGCTAGGAGCCAGCTATTTCTGTACAGGTGAATCAGATTCTAGTTGAAACACCAAGAAATCGTCCTCACTCAATGCAGCCTTTCGGTGACAAAACCAGCTTTGCTCTGCTTAGAGAAATCAGAAATCAAAACACCCAGGAGCCTGCTGGCTTGCATCTCGCAAAGCTCCACTGCTCAGCCACACTGGGGCAATTCTTGCTTCGCGGATGGTGGGTGCCCACAATCGTAACACCGCGCAAGGCACAGCATCTGCAACCAGGGCGCTGAAGAGGTTCGGCCACCAAACCAAATCTAGAGCAATTCTAAACTGACAGCAATTCTACCTGCCATCCTTACTTTTTTTTCCTTAATAGCTAGAATTAAGCACCAGCTAAAAGCCAGTAAACATGGTTTGTACCATATCATGTAAATATGTAATCAAATCCAACCTCACAATAAGCCTGCTGATACTGCAAAGGGCATTAGTTTAACTAAACTAGCGCAAATGCCTAACACAACACATTTAAACCACTTTAATCTATGTCTAAATAAGATTTAGAGGAAAAAAAGAGACAAAGCTAGGAATGATATCTTCGGAGTTAGAGATCCATAACTCAGTGTAGTAAGAGTTTCTGTGCCTGATCCTCTTCTCACATTAGTGCATTGCCACTGGTGAGGAGGAAGTCACCACCGGTGTACACTGGTGGAAATGACCCTGCTAGAGTCACTGCAAATGTGTGTTCACACCAGGTGTCCAGCTTATCCTCCCAGGAGAGGGTTTGGTTCTACGTTCCAGGCTGGATGTAGCAGTGAAGGGGTGAGTTTCCCTGTGGGGTGCCAAGCAGCAGGTCAGCCTGTATCATCCATGGTCTCTTCTGGACTTCAGTTCTCTACATCTACGAGTCAGGATAACTGGTGTTAGTGGATGGAGTGTTCCACAGCTGGAGACTCTCGCTCCCTGGGGAACAGGGGGATACACGCCTGCAGCTGGGAGGCTTCTTTGGCCAGATGCAGCCTACCTGGCTTAAATTCACAAAAGAAAACTTTTGTCACCAGTCTTCCCCATAACACTTCAAGAGCTTAAAATACACTTTGAGGAAGGTTTCAAACACTTTTTCCCCTCAAATCTGTCTACGCTTATTCACTGTGGATTCCAGAGGGATGACCTGGATTTCCTTGCACACTCTCAAATCAAATTATATCAGTCCCAATTAGGTCATCTCCTAGCTGCACCTGCAGCTCAGGACTGCAAAATTTCTTCCCCCATGTAGCTCTCTACAGTTAAGACTGGACAGAGAAGTCTTCTGTGTTAGAATAACTACTATAAAACCGTATAACACAGCCTCAAAATACAATTATAATTGCAACGCCAAAAGCAAGCCAGTCAATATCTTCAAGATTCTAATAGTTTCAAGCACTATTACCTTAACGGTCTCACATCACAGTACTGATTAAAGAAACATTTTGTCTTTTTATCTGTATTCAATGGAGAGTGTAATCACTGGAGCGTAGAGAGCTAAAACATTTATTAGGAAGTATACATCTCGGGTCAGGCAGCAAAAGTCAATGTTGAAGTGGGGAGCTGCCGCCCAGCTTTCAGTCCCATTCACGGACCTCATCCCATCATCTCCTCGGAATCATCTGCTGTGCACGGGGCAAGCTCTGGAGTAAGCCGTGCTGCCGCTCCGCTCCCCTGGAAAACGCTCGCAGGAAGATCCCCCTCAGGAGTTTAAATTGGCAACATCACTCATGGAAGAGATACTTGGATTCGGCTAAGTCAACAAGACCCTCACATGGAGATGGGATGCATAATCAGCCTCAAATGAGGAAAAATATGTGGGTTTTTTGAGAAAGTAAATAAGCGAATCTACCTTTACTGAAAGTAGCACTGCTTTTCTTCTAGAATTAAAAAAAAAAAAAAAAAGAAAGAAACTATGCTCCTGTTCTTGAACTGATAAATTTGTTTTCTCTTTTTGCCTAATTGCTTAACAATAAATCCACACACACTCTATTATCCATAGCCTACTGCAATATTCCTCAGGGCACATGATCAGCAATCAGAAAGCTTGAAAGATGGCCAACATAATCTTAAATATCCCAGTGTATTACCAAATCAGTATTTCAAATTTAGTGGACATACTCAGATACGTTTTCCTCTCTGCGAGAGGCATCATGTAAGTGGCAAACAAGATACAGAAGATCGATTATTTAGCATAATTGCACAATCTAATTGTATGGATTTTAAATGGAACAAGGAGGAGAAAGATTAAAATCATACAGCACAGCAGTATACTTTCACAGAGTGCATGAAATATATTTTCCCCAATTAGCGGAACAATGGAAATATTTACTGTCAATCCAGTGAAGATATTCTGAAACAAGAGTCAAGCAACATCCAGATCAGCACAGGGCAGGAGCAAATCATTTTATCATTAACGGGGGGGGGGGGAACCGACAACAAAAAACATTGAAAACTTACACATTCTGCTCAAAAAGCTGCGCTCTTGTGGCGATGCTTCATTTCAGAACCACATTTGGGGACTTTATGAACAGATTGTGCTAACTACCCAGAAGAAAGTGAAACATCCGTGTGACTGGATGGATTTTATACCTGCGGGTGCCCATGTCTGTGCACACACACAAGCGCGTACCCACACACGGTCCAATCCTGCGCGTTTCACCGTCGGTTGCCAAAACCCGAGCCAGTACAGTACATTCTGCAGATTAACTAGCGGGGTGGAGGGAGCTCCCTTGTCTCAAAAATTAAGTGAAAATGCTAACCTTGTCATATTCCCCGGGCAAACAAAGGCAGAGGCAGCACAGCTCCGCTCAGCCGTACCACGGGTTAACTGGCATTTCTAATACTTTTCACCTAGCCCGGCTTGACAGATGCCTAACCTTCGCTGGGGAGTGGAGACAGCCTGATGGGCCCTGGCCATACAGGGGGAAAATTTTTGATGCTTCCCACTTATGACATGATTGATTTTCTTTCAGCGGCCCTTCACTTTTGGATGTGGCGAAGGCTGCCTGCCCGAGCCCCCGCGCGCCCTGACCTCGACATATGGCCGCTGTGAGGCTGAAAACTGATGACGGCAGAAACCTAAAAAATCAATAGGCCCTGTCAGTCAGTGGGGAGGCGAACATCTTTTAAAAACCCAATCACGACATGTACTTGCTGCATGGTGCGGATCTACTGCACACTTGAGAACACACTGAA